>NC_061490.1:2145043-2480043 GCF_022539355.2 Hippoglossus stenolepis | reverse complement strand
TAGTTTGCCTCACTTTGGTCAGTTTAATGATAATGAAAAGCACAGAGATAATGAAATATTTTGTTTTATCCAGTTTTATTGGTTTGAAAGAGAGGGAAATCCATAGCAGAGGGAGAGTTGGGCATCTTTATGGAGGAAAGTAAAAGGTTTCCTCTTCATTAGTTCAAAGAGTACTTGTTTGCTCTGCCGTTTGCGGTCCCATTGTCCTGGGTTAAAAGCAAGGAAAACACTTGCGCCTCATTCTCCTCTGTCCTCCACAGCGCACACGCACACGCAATTTCTTTCATAGGCTGCTGCTTGCAGCTTTGATCTGATAAGAGGCTGGTCCTTGTGAAGGTGGGCACACTAAATCAAACAGCAGATCACAGACACACACATATCAGTGTCAGGGCACTATTGTCCTCTTAAATCTGAGTGGAAGAGGTTGAAAATAAATACTATTGAGAGGCGGCTGCAGTCTTTTATGTCCTAAAAGCCTGCTAGCTTTATTCTCCCTTCATATTCTTCAATTAGACTCAATTAACAAGAACTTGAAGCTGTTCTTGAAGCTGCTCTGAACCAAGAAGTGGATGTGATACATGTACAGTACTGGAAATGTACTCAAATAAATGTTTACAGTATATTAGGCTGATCATATTGATTATCTTGATTAAAGAAGAGATTAAATACAAAACAGAGTAAGCTCAGTTAAATACTAGTGCATATATACTGGAGACAATCTTTTATTACACATGTTTAGCATAGGGTTTATATACAAAAAAGCAGAGTAGGACCCAGAGCTTTTCCTTTATCAAGCTCCTCTCCTGTGGACTCATCAGTTTCAGTTCGGGAGGCAGACACTCTTTCAATGTTTAAAAGTCAACTTAAAGCCTTCCTTTCAGATAAAGCTTATAGTTAGAGCTGGTTCAGGTTTGTCTTGGACCTTAGTTCTGCTGCTATAGGTCTAAAATGTCAGGTCACCTGACATTTGGAGCTTCTCTTTCATCTTCTCCCTCTTTATAACATTAATTTATCAATACATATAACTGACTTGACTTCTTCCCTTGTGCCTTATCGTTTGCAGATCCAGGATCACTGCTGTGGCCACATCGTGAACCGTGATGGTGGCTCGTATATTGTGATCGTGGACGATGAATCATGACGGTGGATCGCGAATAGAGATTGTGATGGCAGGTCGTGGATAGTGATCAGGGTGGCAGCTGATCGTGGATCATGATGGTAATTCCTGACAGTGGTGGTGGATTGTGGAATAAAATGCCTCCATACTGCTCCTGTGGTGTCATCCAAGTGTCCATAAGCCCCGGAATTCATTAATTTACTAAATGTTTTATGGTTAGGGTTAGGTTTAAGAGCCCCCAGAGTTTATGGAGACTTTCTCCACCCAACCTCCTATAAAGTCCACAGGAACTCCGCAGGAGCTGATGTGAGAACATCTAAAGTTGTTTATGTTGATAACAGTGTGGGAGAGCTCAAACCACATTTGTCTTTAAGGTAAGTTGTTTTATTGTGCCATTGCTGCCTATTCAAAAACTGTTTTAACAGAACCTACATAATGGGCCTGGATCATACAGTGGTCCTCCATGCAGATATTTCAAATGTGTAGTAATTTATCATATGAGCAAAGTTAACAAATTGTCTCCCTTGCAATTTTAAAAACTACTCACACTAGGAGTTGGAAAACTGTTGCTTTCCAGGCAGGTATCCAAACTGAACAGTCATTTAGCATAGTGAAAAGGTGCATGTTCTGAAAATGATTCAATTCTGTAATTAAATATTTTGCCTTAACACAGCTGCATTCAGAACTCTCACACAGTTTACAGGTTTTAAGTCCATGGTGCTCTGTTTCTCCTGTGAACACAGTCAACACACACGCATCCTTGCAGCTCATAGAATTACTTAAAAGGTTTTTCTACAAAGAAAATAATGTCCAGTAATGAAAGAGAAACTGTTTAGAAGATACGTCTTGTGTTTTTTCACATGCCATGTGCACAAACTTTACAATGCAAAATAAGAAAACACAAATTGCAAAATCATCCTTAATATGTCCTTTCGGACAATCGGGCCGGTTTCAGACCCGATTTGCCCCTTCCGACAATCGCGGAGGGTTCTTGACCGGAGGTCAGCTGGTGCCGATTCTGCCCAGATAATCCTGTGTAATAATAAAACAACATTAAAAAAACATAGAAATGCCTCCATACTGCGCATGTGGTGTCATCCAAGTGTCCGCAACCACCGATATTCAAATTAGACTCCAAACGGCAACATTTACACTGTGTTTTAACCCTAATGCTACCGGTTGAGTTGGAGCCTCCCCGATCTCGAATTGTAACGATAATCAGCTCCACCAGAGAGCTGACCAGGAAGCATCACCAACTGGATGTTGCACACTTGTACAGCTGCAACTAAAAACAACAATACATTTCAAAATCACCCCCAGCTTACTCTGCAAAATATAAAAGTCAATTCTGCCTTCTCAGCCAAGATTAAATAGTAAATGGTCTAGTCCTGCTGACCACTCAAAGCGCTTTACAGTACAGATTAAAAATCGGCTAAATCTGTCATTATGTCTGTGGTCTCCTCCGTTTTAAAAATCGGTCAAGAGTTGAAAATCCTTTATTGTGCAGCAGGCTTAACTTATAAATAAAAAAACACACAGTAGTTCATACCAACAGAGATAACAAGGATGTAACTGTGTGTGTGTGTGTGTGTGTGTGTGTGTGTGTGTGTGTGTGTGTGTGTGTGTGTGTGTGTGCGTGTGTGCGAGTGTGTCTACTACCTTGTAAAAACCCTCGAGCCCCTCCTCTAGAGGAGCAGCCAGGACACGGTGATCAATACACATGATAGGGAGCTAATCGCTCTCTGTCAAACCAGCCCCTGCCAGCTACTAATGGCACACACTCACCAGGGAATGTCTGTAAACCTCTGTGTGTGTGGGTGTGTGTGTGTGTGTGTGTGTGTGGGGGTGTAGGCGTGGGCTTTAATGGCAGATTGAGACTCTTTAGGGAGTGTTGCTCAAGGTTAGACTCAGGGGACGAGGGGCAATTGACCACACTGTCTGTGACACTGACCCCTCCACTGTCAGCGCATTCATCATCCAGCTGTGACATATAGGCAGCACACACAGACTCAAACACACAGACAATGCACACACACCACAAGTGCAACACACATTACACATTCTGTATAAAAAGGTGGTGTGTAAATGCGCCCAAAAAGTCACCCAACAGAAAAAGATACATAATAAATAGAAGCGAGATGCGTGAAAAAAGATAAAGGCAGGAAATATAAAAAATATGAAAATTTGACAAATCATTTTCCAGCAGTGAGGGAGAAAAAGAGATCAGTTGAGCACTTGCATGATGGAATGGCTGAGGTATAGAACACAAGTGAATGTGTGCAGGAGGAGGAAAGGAAAGACAGTAAGATAGAGGGAATAAAACTGTATCTGTGTGTGTGTGTGTGTGTGTGTGTGTGTGTGTGTGTGTGTGTGTGTGTGTGTGTGTGTGTGTGTGTGTGTGTGTGTGTGTGTGTGTGTGTGTGTGTGTGTGTGTGTGTGTGTGTGTGTTTAGACATCCCATGATGAATGTGTATGTATGACTATAGAATGGCAGTGAATATTGAAAGAAAAGTGTGGGTGTGTGTGTGTGCACATAATACTCCCATGTCTCTACATGAATGAGTGGATGTGGTGGATGGCAGGCAGCTGCAGCGGTGTGATATGCACCGGGCTGCACACATATCAGCGCTGACATTTTGGGCTTCGCTACCCACCCACAGCCCCTTGGGAAAGCAATGGCGGCAGCGGCAGTGGCCACATGCCCCACACACCCCCAGGCTCACCACTGGCCCCCCCCCACCCACCGCCTGTCACTCACAACACTGCGTTTCCCGACACACGGCCATCCCAGGGCTGGCCTGGCCTAGCTATTGAGCCCAAGCTGGATACGTTACAACATTACGCAAGTAGTGAAAACACCGCGGGACCTCCACTGCCACAAACACCAAGACCCTGATACACCGCTCATCCCTGGTCCTCAACCCTTCAACCACACCCACCCACTCTCTGCGTCTTCATTCAATCTCCCATCTCTACATACCACACTGGCCCCGACCACAGGGAGAAAAAAAGACAGAGGAGGGGGATTGTGTGTGTGTAGCAGCCAACCAGAAGGTTAACAGTGAAACCAACACAGACCCGTTGGAAAAAGAAAAGAAAAAAAACAGTGAGCTCTACAGTGGTAGGCAGTAATAGGAGGGAGGGAGAAAAATAGCATGAATTGAAAGAGAAGAGAAAGATAACAGGCAGATACACTCTGGCCCCTCCTCTAGCCTTCTTCTCGGGCACCTCTTGGCCCCTTCTCCCTTCCCTCCTCCTCACCCCCTCCCCACCGGGGGCCCTCTGGTGTGGTGCTCACTCCATTGTGTCAGCCTTCAGAAGTGCTCAGTTTGAGTGGCAGCCCGTCACAGATCAGTTCCCTGCTAAAGCGGCCTGGCAGGCCGGGGTGACGGGCCAGGAAGGGATCTAAGTGGGGTTTATCAGCGCTTCTTAACGCCTCTCCGGCTCCCTGACACAAAAGAGAGTGGGTATTAAACATCTAAAGCAAACCAAAAAGCGTGAAAGCTCCTTATAGGGCCGCGGGATTGCGGATGTGACTAGAGTTTAAAAAAAAATAAAAAATAGCCAAAGAAGAAAAAGAAGGGGTGGAGAAAAAGAAGAGCACAAAAAACAGCAGAGGAGAGGCATAGAGGCAAAATCCAAATGTCTTTTTTTCTGTCCTGTGTAGACAGAGAAATGGGTGGGAGACACATCTGTAGCATCAAGATGGAACTCAGTCAGTGAAAACTGGCCTAATAATGCTTTTTAACTGTTGCTTTTGAAGCTGACAAATGCAACAATCTGAAATTATTTATATTAAAAATATATAGGCAGAAATGATGTATTATTATAGAAGAAATAGTTTTTTCATATATTAAAAAAACACACATCAACACACTTGCAACGAGCAGATCATACAGCGTGCCACCGTTACCTATCCACTGAAGTTACTACATTTAGCGTTAACATTTCAGAAAGCAGAGCAACAATGTGTTCTAACAAAATTCTCAGTCGGTGCAATTAAACTGAGTGCAGTTCCGAGACTCATCCTGTGCAGCATCATTTTTCACAACACCATCAGAAGGCCAAACTGTAGCCGTCATGTTACTGACTCATGTCGGTGCGCCGGCTGTGACTGAATACTGTCTGAGTGCTGTGCAGCCAGTCTGACATGCTGTAGTGAGGTGTTTGTCAGTAGGACAGCTCCTGTACTTCAATTTGATTATTACGCCAT
The DNA here is from genome assembly GCF_022539355.2 of Hippoglossus stenolepis. NCBI lineage: Eukaryota > Metazoa > Chordata > Actinopteri > Pleuronectiformes > Pleuronectidae > Hippoglossus > Hippoglossus stenolepis. The sequence continues at coordinate 2,474,713 of NC_061490.1, read as the reverse complement.
TTCTCAGAGGTAAGTGGATCCAAAGTAGGCCCTCGCTCTCAGAGCGCATGCAGCGAGGAGGGGAAACTTCTCTCTGCTGACGAGTCCACAATAGTCAATGTCACACTTCATCTGACTTTCAGCTTGAATTCATTGTGCAAGTGAACTATTTCCATGTCAACCCCACTTGGCAAAGCAAATACTTGGAATTTGGCTGCACACCGTTCTTTATCCAGGGGTTTGAGACAAATGCAGCAACGTCTGCCATGAGGTCTAACTAACCATGATGTCTGAATTAGTTTTTTTCCCCTCGAGCCTGAGGTTGATGTTGTTCAGTTTTACCATCAGAGATTCCAGTTCAAGAGGCCACGCATCATCCGACAGTTCCTCGTGCTCCTCGTGCTCCTCGTGCTCCTCGTGCTCCTCGTGCTCCTCGTGCTCCTCGTTCCTTGTTGACAGAAAAGTTTTTATCTCAGGTAGCAAGTCACTGCAGCACTTTGTTGTGAGTTCAGTTTTGATTTCCTCTTTGGTCTTGAAGTCGTGAACGGCCCATCCTTGTATTACGACCCTGGGCTCAAGACAGATCACCATCTGTGAAAGGCTTCCTGGGTTTAGTCAAGAGGTGACTTACACAAAATGAAGCTTGAGTAGCTGCATCTTAAGTCACAGGATTTATGGAACCCGATTGGTGGGCCTTCAACTACGATTAAGTTAGTAAACTTTCCAAGCACGGATTTCCCTCTTTATCTTCAGTAGATAGTTTTTCAATCAATTCATTATTTAATCAGGCACAATGCACATTGATCAACATCAATGTAAATATGCCAGGGTTAGCTGTAGGAGCTCATTTGCACCTGTAGTCCCTGAGCAGGAGGACGATTGAAAGGTATCATATGAAACACAGTATATCACATATCAGACAATAACTTAGTGTGGTAAATAACATACAGTTAAGGAAAAAGGAGAAAGAAAGAAGCATTATACTAATATTCTCAGAACATATTAATAAAACTATACTACAATATTAGCATAAATATTATCTGAGAGGACATCAAGACATCAAGGCAAATACTCCACTTGGGAGCATTACTCATGTGTACAAATTTGTTTGGATTTTAAATAATATATCAATTTAATTTTAAAAGTGTAGTAATTGGTACAGTTTCTGATAACTATATCTTCAGTCTTCAGTAGATGGTTTGTGTTGCTCTTCTACTATCTTTTAGATAATACTTAGATTTGGTGGCACAGCATAGTTGTGGCAGAAAAACAAATAAACTCAACTCCTGATTGTTCCATTCCCATTTTTTTATATTTCTTATTCCAACGATGAACTAACATTATTTCAGTTTATATCAGCACAGCTTAAAACCAGGTCTGCCGTGTATGTGTCTGACTTCTCTCAGCGCAGAGAGTTCTGTTGTTCGAGGTTAAAGTGGCTGCGACAATTAGCTGTGGCCTCCAATCGCTTAAGTTAACTGTAGGCAGCTGTTCAGACAAGAAAATAAACATGCACATCAGAAGACTGGTACATACTGCGAACCGCTGCTTTCTCTACATGTGCATTTAGTGTGTGTAGCACACCAGCAGGGAGTGGGGTGTTTAAGTCAGAAGCTGGCAGGGGTTTATTTTGTGAGACATTTTGTAAAAGGTCAATCAGAGTCACAACTGTGCGTTTGAGGATGAAACTGCATGAGGTATGATGGTTAGGAGAGTTAGGACGAGGGTCACTGAGGAGGGGAGGGGTCCGAAGTAAACAAGGTTCACAGAACGACATGAAAAACACTGAGATTGGATTATACCAGAGTCCTGTCTCACTGTCACAGCCGTATGGATGTACACAGTTGTGGTTTCCTGTGTGGTTATTGTCTTGGGCGTATGTCCGCTGTGAATGTGCATATGTATGTTAGCTGTTTGAGTTCTTGTGTGTTTTTGTGTGTGTACGTGTGTGTGTGTGTTGTCTCTTATCCTCACATGTATATGTTGATCTGTTTTTCCACAGCTTTGCTAATTATGTCATTAGCAGTGTGAGTAATACAACAGCTGATTGTTGCTTTGCTGACAGAGGGCAGCGTCGGCTGGGATTACATGGCGGCAAAACCACCTCCCCCTCCTCTGAGAAACCACCACGGACTTCCATCGTGTGTGTGTGTGTGTGTGTGTGTGTGTGTGTGTGTGTGTGTGTGTGTGTGTGTGTGTGTGTGTGCGTGTGTGTGTGTGTGCGCATGCATGTGTGTGTGTCTCTGCTGTAAAAAATAAGCTGTTGTCATACAGCTCTCCACATGTGAGCCTCAGAGCTCCATTCCTATGGACCACTTTACCGCATCCAGTCTTTGATATGAGCGACAGTGGCTGCTGCAATACCTATTGATTTATGGAGGGTGTCTATTATTCCTGTTTTATGGAACACAATCAAAGTGAATGCTTTACCTTTGAAAGGATTTTCATTTTGAAGATATAAACAATAGTTCCCATCAACCGTGCTGAACAGGTATTTCTGACATTTTGGAATTACTGTGCATTATCATTTGTTTACCTTGGTTCCACATCATCATCATCATCATCATCACCATCATAATTTTCACTTGTTTGACTGTTTTTTGTTTTTGTTTAACAGGATGGAGTTACTTTAAAAATAGCAGGTTTCACTGTTACTTCTCATACTGTAGTTGTCGAAGTGTTTAAATGTATTTGTATATATTGACGACTATTTAGGCCTAACATATATTAATCTATTACATCAGTAAAAATATTGTGCAAAACATGAATACAGCTAATATCATTTTGGGGCATTTTCATATTGCTACATCATATTAGTGGCAGACTGGCCATGCTCTAATATATTAGTATTAGCAAAATATAGTGGTTATCACATGGCTATTGGTTATTGATTTGACCTAAACCAGCAGGCGTGTCACGTCGCTCAAATGGACATATTCCACTGAAATCGCGTTAGAGAGGCAAGGCCACTCACATAATGGAGAATGAGCCTGACAGTTCATTTTGACTTTAGAAACAGCAGTTAACAACAGGCCCACTTACACAATTGGTCTGGAGCAGGTCAAAGTTTGCTCAATTGGCATGGAACTACAGATAATGAACCATTTGACTCTGCAAAGTTTAGCTCTGTGTTTGTATGTCAGTCAACCAGAAGTGTATTCATTCCCACTGCAGCCTCCGTGATGCCGATGTGTTGCGAAACTCCTCCCCTTTCGGTCCATCATCTGCCTTCATGTACGTTAAAAGAAAAATATTTTGTGGTGGTCGACGAAGTTAGCAAATAACTAATTAGCTAAAAGGCTACTTCCTTTAATTCCTATAAGTGATGTTGTTGACTGTGTGATTGTATTATCAAATATAAACCTGTTCAGCCAGCCTTGTTTAGCACATTGTTATTTTTTCTCAAAAAAATAATAAATAAATGTGTGAGAGCTCATTATTACATTCATAAACATTCTCTCATTTTCTTTTGTTTCCGTTCTTTCACTCTGGATTCAGATGATGCAACCTGGACATCTGTCCTGATGTTCTTCAGATAAAGATTGATGTGATTTTGCCAGAAAACCCTGTTACAAGTTCAAACACTTACTCAGAATTATAGCAAACACAAGAACACTGTCTGCCAAATGAAGCATTTCTGCAGAGTAACCAACGGAAACTTTATGTGCCATCCCAGGGTTTGTTTTGAGCATGTTACTGTAGATAGTGGTGGTGTTTCTACCTCAGAAGACAGTTTAAGAAGCAATAAACCAACATTAAGCGACTCCACCTGACATGGTGCCGCAATTAGTGAGCTCTATAATGTAACCCACCTGCCATGCAATGCAAAGTACAGTGTGTGATGCAGAGTGAGAGGCAGTACACAGGTTTGTGGAGACAGAGGTCTGGTCAGAGGTGGGCGGATGGAGCTCAGGCTTTGGCAGCTGGCCAGCTACTGTAGCTAACACACTGTAATTATGCCTGGCAACACACAACCCACAGTAAATACTCCTTCCATAAAGCTATTACAATATTGAGTGTTTCAGCCTAAAAATGCAATTAAAGTGGATTCTGTAAGCCTAATTGATTTAAGTACAAGGAAGTGATTGTCCTATTAAAGAGGATTTTCTATTGGGCTCAACTCAGGGTGTGTTAGAGATGTGTTTTCTTGCCTCAGTCTTTCAACAAACTGGCCCACAAACTTCAATGGAAAGGTTTTTAAAAATGCAAGAGTGTTTTGTGAGGAGATGCAGTGTCCAAGTGTGCAATTGTTCATTATCCCAAAACATTATATGTGTAATCCATTACATTTAAGATTCATTACGAAATGTAGGACGTTTTGGCGGTGCAAATTCATTTTCACCTAAAGTTACCATGGTAGAAAAATAATTAAAGTTACAGTTTAATGAAACCATGAACCATACATGGAGTCACTGAAGATTGCGCATAAATTACTTCAATTAATCACACGCATACTGATTCAGATGATAAGTCTGAATCAGAAAGTTTGGAATCCTCTCTCTCTTTTACTTTTTATTGCTCGTGCTCATGTGTTTCGCCGCATCATGTGTGTGTGTGTGTGTGTGTGTGTGTGTGTGTGTGTGTGTGTGTGTCTATAAACAGACTGCTGCCTTGTGTGTTTGTATCTGTGTGTCACTGAAGGACCAGTGTGTTAGGGAAGGGCCAGAGGTCTGGTGAACCCTGGAGAGAGGACAGCACCAGGGCCGCATCTCCGACTGCTCCTCCCGTCCCTCCTCCCTCACCCTGGGCTGTCATGGGATGTCTCAGCGGGTGACGGTTTCCCTGGCAACGGGGGCCCGGTGAGGAGGCAGCATTGTGCGCAGAAAGGCTTGTTGGAGGTGGCGAGGGAGGGAGGGAAGGGAGGGTGGCACAAAGTGATATCGGGTGGAACAGGCACACGAGCTACACAAGCAAGGTAAACAACTTTCAGCCATTACTCACCACACGGCTCTGCTTTCCTTTTCTTTTTTTCCCCTTCTCGCTAATCAACACAAGACCCTGATTAAAACAGCAACGCCAGCCGAATTAACTTCCATTTGCATATACATGCTGTGTAAAATCAGAACCGATGCCAGAGTGTGAGTTCACCTTGACGTGGCCATGTTAAATGTATCAAACACTCACGTCTAAGTAGCTGAACACTCTGATTTGCTGTAGTCACAAATCCATTTCCCGCTGTGTTACACAGACGGAGCAAGTCAGGCCAGAAAAAAACTGAACAACCTCAGAGATCTTTTGAGAACGTGCATCTTTATCCACTCCCCAGATCCCATTTTATTTAGCAGAGTGTTGATTTATTGGTACAGTTAAGAAACACTCACCCCTGGTGCAGTCGCCAGTCTGCTCTCAAAGGTGGCTCGGTCAGAGCGCCCCCTGCTGTCTCTCAGGCTGTACACACCCTCCAGGCTGCCAACCTGTCAGCATGGAGACAGAACGTGTGGCCAGGTTAGAGAAGCCCACACTTTCAGAGTTACACAACGTGACATTTGATGTGAGATTTGCTTGGTTGAGTGTCCTTTGCAATTCTAAAGAATAGGAATGCAAAAAAGATGCATTTGGTAAATCATGCAAGTGTTTTCATTATTACACAGAGTACAATAAAGGTAGAGTGTGTGGCCTATTCAGCCTAATCACCCAAATTACCCCTTTGCACAACATGTTTTCAGTGTATCCCCTCTGGCCATCTGTCTTGTGTGGGTTTTTCTGCAAGAGGTGGGCTGAAATCAAATAGCACACAGTTTATCTAACTTTATCCTGGGCTTTTCATTTCCAAGCCTTATAAACTCAATCGTATTGACCACCTGGGAGAGTTAGAACTAACTAAGTGAAATCTACTCGGCAGCAATTGTGTGCAAGGCGCACGATGTGTGTGCATGCAAGTGTGTGTATGTGTGTGTGTGGCTTGCTGATTCTATCTTCCTTCACTTTCATTCTCTCTATTCTCTGTCCCTGAGGTGCATCAGGGCTGAGACTGCCGAGTAAATTGTCCCAAATTGAGTTCCTTCTTGCCGGGAGATACAGGCCACATCCCGACCGTTTAGAGCGAAACAGAGAGAGAGAGGCAGAGAGGGAGCGAGAGAGAGAGAAAACAATCACAGCACACATCACTCGCTTGAAAATTTTCTCTCTAATTTCTCTCTTTGCCTTTCTTTTCTACCCACCCTCCCTGTCTATCCCTCTTTTTCTCTCCTCTGCTGATTTCCCTGCTGCTTCTCTTTCTTCTCCCGGCACATTATTCTTCTGACTCTCCCTCTTTATATCACTCCCTGTGTGTCTTCCCTTGTCTTTGTCTGCTGTGATAGGTATACATCAGGCTTTCCTTGCTCAACTTGGCTTGCTCTTCCCTTTGATGACACCCCCCCAGCTTGTTCTCTTTCCTCTATCTTCTTTCTCTCCTCTCTCCCTCTATCCCAGCCAACCAATGGCAACACCATTTCTCTTCCCTCTCCGCGTGCTTTCCTTACTTCTGTTTCTCTCCCAACTGCTCATTCCTCCTTTGCTCTCTCTCATCTCACCTTCCATTGCTCGCTGTACCTGGTGACATGGTGCCCATCAGTGCGGACCTCCTGGGTGGAGGAGTCTCGCTCTGACAATAATCACACAGTAAGTTCATAACGCTATAGCAGCCCAGCTGAGCCGAGCTGCGCCAAGTTGAACTGAACTGAGCACACGCGACTCCCCGACACCGGCACACTCCATTTAACTCGGCAGGGGGGCGTCAGGCTGGCTGGGGCAGGGATGAAGTATGAGACAGGGACAGGGGATGCCAGTGGGTTTTTGGAGATGGGGGCTGCCAGGGGGGTTGGTGATGGAGCAGTGACTGGAAACAGATATGGAAATGGGATGAAGAAGATGGTGCTGAAACTGGTGCTGCAGGGGATGTAGAGCGGGTAAGGTTTTGGACTTTTCGGGGGGTTTTTATATGCTCATGTCACCATCTCCGCATGGAATGATTACTGCTCTGTACTTTCACTGCTTTTAGGGTGTTTTAATACGGCAGCAGGGTGGTAGAAACGTCTCTTTAACTGGAGAATTTGAATTTCAAGCTTCTACAACTAACTGAACCTGGAACTTTGATTTTACTAGTGGGACAAGAAAAGATTTCCCTGTAGAGATAAACCATTAGGAATATCAACATTTTCCTCAGATGTATAGCAAAACAAAAATAAAAACCTATTTATAACTAAAATAACAAAATATTAAGTTATCATTTTGTGATAGATGAACTTTCATGGCCTCTACCGTTCCATATCAACAAACAAATCCTATTTTCATGTTAATAGGCTCAGTAATTTTAGTGTAATCCTGCAACATAACAAACACACGTAGATGAAAACCATAACCTCCTTGGCAGAGGTAACTGGGACCGTTACTGGGCAGAACCTATTAGACTTTACAAATTGCCCTAACTGTACCAAATCCTTTATTTAGCATAGTTAATATTCTGTTTCTGTTGAACTTTCTATGTTTTATTTGTCCTCTTGAATTATGACAAAACACTTGATACACACTTGAAAAGGTTTTTATAAATCTATTGATTGTCCAGGCTAAATTCTATAAACTGTACATTAATGCATGTTTAGTTGCCAAAAGCCCCAAAGATTTTGAAGAATAGTTTAAAAAGTGTGATAATGACAAGGCCATAAAAACATAAATTGTGTACTTAATGAAATTATAAAATGTGCCTTGTCATTTCTTTGTATAATTACTTATTGATGTATTTTTCTATTGTTTTACATATTCTACACAGTATCTTTCCTATTCCACATGCCTACATGTACTTTGTCATGACACGGAACACCAAAAATTGCCCCGTCTAATGGAAAAGTTCTGCACTTAGATGCACTGTATGAATGTGTGTGAATGGTTGAGTGGCATAAACTCTTTCAGTAGTCAACCAGGCTATAAAGCGCTATATAAATACAGACCATTTACCATTTATTGTCAAAGTGCTTGAAATGTGCAATCTGTTCAATAAGGATTTTTTTTTAAAACACTGAAAGGAATGAAAGGTGTTCTTATGTCGGAAAGTTTCTGAATACCGTCAGTACACACAGCCACGGCTGAGAGCAGTCAAAACTGGAGAGCACACAAATACAGAGAATAATAATTGTGGAGCACCTTCAAAAGATAAAACACAGAGCGATGATGTACAGCAGTAGAGACAAGGTCAAGTCCACTGTCCAACAGGACAAATCCAGAGAGATGAAGAGGAGCAAATCTCATTTGAGACAACTGCCGGGAGACGCTCTTTGCAACCGGCATACATCTTTCTATAAAGTAGCAGCTGAAGAGTGGAGACTCATTGCCATGATGAGTAAGATAGAGGAGACTTGCTGTGACCTTGTTGAATTTGAAAACAAGGTCTATATTCTCACTCTGAAATTGGACATGGCAAAGAGGAAGCTGAACCAGAAGAAGGACCTGGGCGAGGAGGCAGCCATGAAGCAGAGGGAGAAGGTTCATCTGATGGAAACAAAGCAGCTTAAAGAAAAGCTGAGTGCTGGTGAGACATTGGCCCTCAAACTTAAGACTGGGCTCCATCACAGAAACCCTGCTGTAAAAGAAACATGACTTGAAGAAGCTCAGGGAGACTCCTCCGGTGCTCAGCTGGAGCACCTGACGTAAGTGAACGCCGAAGCAACAGCTGTCCAGAAGAAAGCAGAGAGGGCCTTTTAAAACAGTGGCAAGGCCTCTCTTGAAGTCACAAACAGCCACATACAGCGAAACCTGTAGGAGAAGGATATAACTGACAGGAGCAGCATCTTGTGCTCCAGAATGCTTTGGAGTCCAGGATTCAGGACATTTAGGAGAAAAGTTCTGAGAAGAAGAGAAGCTGGAGTCAGGCTCTTCAAATGTACTACTCCAAATAAACAGCAACTGTATCTCTCTCCAGGCTGAATACTGCACACTTTTCTCATTCCCTTCGTCCCCCTTTCTCACACACACCATATTCCCCACTCTCTAAACACCAACCCACCCACCTCCCTCTCCTCCCCTTTCCCATTCCCTACCCTCCTCAAATCTGTCTTATTGGATTATTTGATTATTTGTATTATTTTAAACTAAATTTATAACATATATACAACCAGAAAATGTTCTTTCTCTGTCATTTCTAAGTTTCTGAGAATTAGAGTTTATGTGGTAGCAGCTGTAGAAAGATCGTGTTTGAGAGATCAGGAAGAAAAGTGTGTTGATGCCCGTATTTGCAAAGAAACAACACATCCTAATTTGAAGACATTTCCTTTTCTTAGCTGTTTTTTTTTTTGTTGAGAAATCTCACATCGGATGTTGCAAAGAAGGTAATTGTACAACATTGAATCAAGTACAGAAAATAACCACAAGAAAATGAAAATGTAAGAATCTTTATACTTTGATATCAGGCGTCATTGGGTCCAGACCCTGTTGGGACTATGCATTAAGTCGCTCTTCATGGTGCTGATCCTGTGGCTGTGAAAGGATAAAGAGTGCGCTCGCGCTTGCGCTCTCTCTCTGTTTCTCTCTCATGTTCACACCAGTGGGGAGTTCAGACTAACACTTTATCATGGCTAATGACTAATCACTGACTTTACCTGTTGTCTAATATTTGCATGGCACATTTTGGAGTCTGCCACTGTCATGTTCAGTCAATTTCAGTCAGGTCAGGTCTTAAATAGTCTTTCTCCCTCTGCCTTTCTCAGCACATGGTGTTTTGTTTCATTGTCAAACAAAACAGTTGCATCTAGTAACCAGGGTAGTGTTTCTGAAAAGACACACTGCTTCTAAATTTTTAAATGCAACATCCGATTCATGTCCACTGTACTCGGTTAGCAGTAAAAATCCCACAGACACACAAACCCAAAGCACCCAGTGGCCCATAAAAACAGATTAACACTTGAAGCTAAACGTGTCACTTTGACAACCTGACATTATTGACACTGGATGTGTGTCTAACATATGATGCATGTGCACACAGTCAAACTAGAGCTGCACAAATTAGTGAGCAATTTCAAACCAACCACAACAAACACACACACTCCACCCCAAACATACACACATATCCAGTGCCCTCCCAGTGCAGGTTCACAGCAAAACAATATGAGGCCAATCAGGGGACCATTGGTATGGCTCTCCCTCTGCTAATGAAGGCACTTTGAAAAGGTAATCTAATTCACCAGCAGCAATTAAGGCTGGGAGCGCCTTGTCACTATCAATTATCCGCTCCTTCACTCATGTTCTCCAGTGCGGTCGCTGAGGCTGTCTGACACACAGCACTGTCGGACAAATCAACCCCATCAGCCAGCCAGTCACTGAGAACACTAATCATGAGAGTGTTCAAAGACACACACACACACGCGCACACAAACAGAGTGATACTGTGTATTAGAATCATTGCACAATGAACTCAGTACGCTGAGCATAAATTAGGACGTCCTGACTGGCCGCAGTCAGATAGGTCTCTTCTTCAAAGGATCCATAAACAGTGTAAATAGTATTTACCATACTGCTATACTGTCTGACTCATGAATAATGATGTTAGTATTCATAAATAATTGCTTATTGATGGAAAATCATGTCGCTGTAAAGTTTTATTTGTCTTTTTAGGTCTTTTTAAGGTCTTAAAAAAAATGAATCCCAAATTGCTGCTGAATGTGAAGCCTTGAAGTCGTTGAGACAAGGTATACCAAAAACTGACTAGAAGATAAATATGGCCGGTTGTGGATCACCAGTTTTTCCCTAGTCCCTATAAGAAGTGGTTACCCTTTCATTTATCCGTTTGACAGTTTGATGGTGTGGTTCAAATTGGTCAAGATAGTGTATAAACCATGTCAGACTCTAACAACATGTGTCCACAACCATAACTAAACACGGATTTGTTATGGTGGCTTCAGAAAATATTCAGACCCTAGACCCCCAGATCAAATTACCATTCCATAAACATTGGTGGAAATCATTTCAGTGTTTTTTGCGTAATCCTGCTAACAAATAAACCAACAATAAAAACACAAAGCAACCAACAAACAGACATGGCTGAAAACATAACCTCCTTGACGAGGTAATACATTTTTGCAAATTTATTAAGAATTAAAAATTTTTAAAAAACAGCTCCAGGATAATTGAAACAAACAGGTGGTGCCTGACCACAATGAGTAGAGACACAGCAAAAGGTCTGAAGACTTTTGTAAATAAGAGATTATGTTTTTGATCTTTTAAAATTGTATTCATTTCTACAAATGTTTTCACTTTGTCATGTTGGGTTAGTGAGTGTATTCTAACAGGCCAAAATGCCAATTTTATCTGTTTGAAATTAAATCGGCAATATAATTAACAATGAATAAAATAACTAAATAACTAAAAATAAAATAACTTAATAACAAGTATTTCTGAAGCCACTGTAAGATCATGTAAGATCTTTTCTTGTTAGTGTATTTTTTTTCGTGTATTGCAGAACGTTGTAATAAATGAAAGCTGTTTAACAGTTTGAAGACATCCTGACGACTGACCGACAAAGTGTTGGCTCCAAAAAACGGACCAACAACCTCTTTTGTGAAAAAGCTTTTCCAGACAGAACAGCCATACTTTCTTTATCGTGACCTGCTTCACAGGACTTTCTAATGCATGATATAATAGATTAGTCAGTGATACAGTGTTCCGACACCCAGCCCCCTAACCTCACACCCTCTTATTGGACTGGAGAAGTCTCTACCATTCAGACCTTCAGACACAGGAACTCAGACCAAAGCCCTGGTGAAGGGGAAACTGATGAGAATTGCGCAGCCTTCGAAGTAATGTTTGACAATGTTGCAGCAAGAAAAATTTAAATCCTGGACCCAGACATACATTTATGATACGTGAAATTTCAGTTTAACCGTATCTTAAATGTACTGTTAATTGTCATGTTAAAATGTAATTTCAGTTGTTCCATAAAAAATGAAGCTTAAATGAATCTCTCCTGTCAACAAACCACATCACTGATAAATGAATGTACTTAAAAACTCCCAGAATGCAATATACGGACTCTACCATTTGCAGAGGGATGTGCATTTTGAAATTATTCACATCATGCGCATTTCTCTGTTAAAGGTTGCACCTCGGCAGACGGCAAAAATACCAGCTGTGTGCCCTTTAAGCACCAGTGGAAATAACCTCAGTCTTCTGTGTCTGAAATCCAAAAATATATAATGCAAATGGATAATGTAACAGTTCCATTAACTTAATCTACTACTGTATGAGCAGTTTAAAGAGCCACAGAAGGATCGGATCTGCATGTGGAAACCTGCAGAAATGTGGAAGAACATGCAAACTACACTCCAGCAGCCAGTTTATCAAGGAAACAAAAAAGACTTAATCCTTTTGACTTTACAGCTGCAGACCTACCACGGCTGACTTCAACTAATAATGGAGTAAAAGTGTACTTACAGTATTTTTGGAAGAGCAATTAGAAAGAAGGAGAATAGATTACTATAGTAAAAAAACTGAATTTTAATTATTTCATAGTGGCTTTTCAGTTAGTTTTAGCACCTAATGTACAGCCGGAGGAACAGGTTCAGCTGCAGTAAATTCATTGTGTTACACTAAATGTTTCACTGGCTGGTTTCCCTGGCACGTCTACTCTGCAACTAGATTTGACTTATTTACTACTTTCTGATCAAGACACAAAAATTACAAGTAATCTACAACATACATATTTTCATAAATCAAGGCAATACCAAAAAAATGGTTAATATCTATACAAAACACTGAACTGCTCTACAGTCTCAAAACAACTCTGCTGGTTCCTCTACAACCTACAACACTTGATTCATTGTGATTTTTGTTTTCGGGGAAAATATTTATATAATTGCGAGTTAAAAAAATATGAATGTTGTCATGACAATGTTATGACACTGGATTGAATAATCGAAAATACGTCAATGTGTATTTGATGTGCTGATTTATATTAAACTGTGAAAGCTGATCACACGACATTAATGATAAATGGTTGCTAAAGAACATTCATTTTATAGCACAACTCTACTTTCCTAATATGTGAGGTAGGTCTTCTATTTCTGTTGTATTCACTCAACTCTAATTTAATTACTGCGTTATTACCCATTTTCCTTGTGTCTGCATTTTGTTTTAGTTTTCACTTGTTCTTCACTGAGTCTATGGTAAAATGTCTGTGTTCCCTCTTCACATCAGAATCTCATACTGCACAGTGCATGACTTAAGGGGCCGAGAATCAACATTCAAAACAGCTCACTATAAAGAAAACGCTGATTTTAAGACACTGTGAAACACAGAACCTCAGCAAGAGCTGTGGGTATTATATTGTACTTGTATTGTTCTGTTTTGTTTGTTAATGCCTGTTTTTTATCCTGTGTTTATTTCTATGTATTTGTGTTCTTTGATTTCTACTGTCCAGCATGCAAGTGAGCAGTGCTAAAACATTGCTTATATAATTAATTTTACAATGAACATGTTTGAAAGAATTTAGAAAGTTAAACGTCTCATCTGTGAAACTGTGGCCAGCAGAAGATAATAAGTTAATAAGGAGATTTATGTATAAGTTGTTTTGCTGAATCAGTCTGAAACAGTTTGTGCTATGCTCAGTCACAGTTTGTGCTACCTCGGTCACAGAAACACACAAACACCAAACATCTAAAGAGACAAATAATAGTGAGACAGCAAAAGAAAAGGAAATGACTGTAAATTTGACTTCTGCTTTGTTGTTTTTTTTATTCTTTATTGCCATAAAAGGAAACTTAAAGCTGCATGTATCAAATTTCTTTGTCACCGTGACTATAACTATGCAAAATGAATAACCCAACCAACACCCAAGCTTCCCTAAACACAGCGATTTAATGTTTTCAAGCTCGTATTTGAGTTTTTTGTACAGCTCACAACTTCCCAGTCTCAGTGCTCTCATCACACCTGTTTCCAGCAGCAGGAACCTGCCCAGCACCAAAGACACAGACAGAGTTAGAGGATTACAGGTTGTTTGATCCCACCTAAAGTTCATGAATTTTAACATACAGTATATAGATAGAGTTTTGATGTCCTATTCCTATTGTCATATTTGGCCACTATAGTTACATTTGGGGCAGAATCTTTGGGTGAGCTTGTGCCTGGAAACAACAGACTTAAAGGGAAAAAAGATACACTACAACACCTGACTTCAGGTACACAGGCAACCAGTCACTTCAACTAAGTTCTCTCACTTGTTTACTTCACTTATCCAATTATTTACTTGTAAACTGTTTTCATTTCACTACATGTTGGTGGCAACACAACCTGTAAGCCATCAAAAACCACAGTCCAAAAATATATATATTTAAATAAGTTACATCTCTGCAGTGGTCTTAATAACAAGCTTCGTCACAATCCTGATGGGTGCTTCAGCCTGTTCACAGAGGCTGTAAGCCCCACTGCTGCTGACAGCCTCAAACAGACAAAAAGAAAGAGGAGAGAGGAAGAGAAATGGAGGGAGGGAAGACAGTAAAATATTGCAAGATAAAACAAAAGCAAACATCAAGACATCAGGAGTCATTGAAGCTGTGTGTGAGAGCCACGTGAGGCAGCCCACCCTATGGAGAAAACAGCAGCTGGTGTGTACACTAACAGCCCTACAGGGGCTGTGGCCTCCACAGCCCTGACTGTGGAGAAGCAGAGAGGAGAGATGGGAGGAGGGCCTGGTGATGGAGGGGGTACGCTAGGGGCTAAATGGGGTGAGCAGTTAAGCCTTGTTGGTTACAGTATTGGCAGGAAATCCAGGAAGGAGAGGTGGGTCTATAGTCCTTTTTAAAGAAACAAAACGGGTCTGAATATAATTAGTTTAGGATTAAATATGTAAATTTTACAGAAGCATTCTAGTATATTACAACCTGGACCTTATCTTCTGCTGTACCAATAAAAATGTCTCATATTTGGGAATGCGGCAACATCACTAAAATGAAGACCAACAAGGCAAGGAATATAACACGTGTCTAAAACAAACCCTAACATCGGGCTGGCTGCTGTTCAAGCAAAACAAAAAAATATACGCACTGAGACATGATTATTTTCCCCCAAAACGCCAAAAGTATGAGAAGTTGTAAGGGTGTGAACAAACACACCAAATCACAATCACACAAATCCTCAATAGAGAAAGGATAATATATCTGATTACAAGAAGAAGTAAGAATGAGAGAAAGAAAACATTTTGATGATTACGGTCAAATCCAAGTCACGACAGGCCTGTATACATTATATTTTATAATATTAATTCTGTCCATCATGAGACACCCTCTGTTAACAACCAGCACCCACAAATAAAATCCACCCTCCAAAGTAAAAAAAAGAATTACCCTTCAACTGCAAAACTAACTCTCCAACTGAAGTAAAATAATCATCTGCAGTCAACTGCTGTTGGGAAGACTGGTGTGCACTGAGTCCTATTACACAGGTTTCAACTGGATTCTGTATTTTCTTGAAAACTTTCTCTGATGCATATTTTGGTTAAGAAATGGAAATAAAAACAGCAGCAGAAACCGACAAACACATGAGAGGTTTATCCACAAAGCTTCAAACAAGCAACCGCTCTAATTGTCAATTTTAGAAAATGTCTCTCATTCCAAACAAAACGTTGTTTTGGAATTGAACAAAAAAGCAAGGCAACATACCATTTTACAATATCTCCCAAAATGTAACATTGTGTATGGACATGTTTATGTGCTTGGACCACTGCTCCCTGCTCTCGTCGACCATCTTCCTTTATCTTCTTTATCTCTCTCTCATTCCCTCTCTCTCTCCATTTCAATATTGAAGAGAGTTTTATTAAGGGCTAGACTCAGGCGTGCTGAGCCGCTCTCAGTAATTTTCCTACAAAGTGCTTTAATCCATCACATGGCCAACATGTGGCCTTTGCAGCCATACATCATCTCAGTCCTGAGAGAGAGAGAGAGAGAGAGAGAGAGAGAGAGAGAGAGAGAGAGAGAGCGGGAGAGAGGGAGTGGTATCATAATTTGTGCTCTCCTCCTCCTCCTCCTTCCTCTTTCTCTCCTCCTCTTACCCTCACCTCCCAGCAGAGTTTCTCACCTGGGAGGGAAACCACATCTTCTCCACATATTCCTCAGTCAGGTCCTCTCTGCATTTACAAATGAGAGTGAGGTATGAGCGGGACTGGAGCGAGGGGTGCGATGGGGGTGTAAGCAAAGAGAGAGCGAAAATGAAAGAGATGGAGATAGGCATGAGTGAATGAGTGTGCGAGGCTGAGAGAGCGAAAGAAAGAGATAAGGGAAATGGAGAAAAGCTTACTGGAATGAATGAAATTGGTGACAAAAGCGGGTGATAGGAAGTCAGTGTGTGTGTGTGTGTGTGTGTGTGTGTGTGTGTGTGTGTGTGTGTGTGTGTGTGTGTGTGTGTGTGTGCGCACGTGCGTACGTATGTACATACGTGTGTGTGCCATATGCACAAGGTGTGTGTGCATCTGTACTCTGCACGAAGAAATAGAAATAGGCAGAGGAGCGGAGATGTGTATTTCCCAGCATGCAGCTGGTGTCGCGTTGCCCTCTATGTTGCCCCCGGCCAACACCTGCCTCCATTTCACTCCCTCCGCCCTGCTCGTGCTGGGGAGCAGCGGTGAACTCTGGGCCCCCTGACTAATGGAATGGGCCCTCGCTCCCAACCATTAGAGGATTGGTGTCCCTTTTGGCGCCCCTGGGTGCCCTATGGTACAGAAAAGGGGAAAGGAAGGAGCCAGGGAGATGATGGTGGCACGTTGGCCTTATTTCCTTTTGTGCACACGTGCGAGCACACACACACCTGGTCATAACATCACAGCCCAGAGTAATCCAGCCAGAGTAAGGCTTGACATAGCTTGGCATCTCACTGAGGCCATTTCTGAGAGGATATTAGAAATTCTGAATTGGCTGCAGCACTATGAGGTTTCAGAGAAGGAGCTCTTTGAATGTGTACGACAGTGGCTCTGGCTGATTGTGAAGCATTTGTGTGATTTCATTTAGCCGGTAAATCCAGTGCTCTACCTCAATTACATCTGCTTTACTCAGATGGAAAACACACCTCGAGTGTACAGAGAGACGGGAGGTGGAGGGGAGGAGAGGGAGGGTGGAAGCATGGAGCGGATTGGGGATTGAATCTCTCGATGAGCTGATAGCACATCCGCAGACAGCGAGCCAAGCTGTGCCGTGTTAATGTTATGCTAATGATATGGTAATGATATGGTAATCTGTCGGCAGTATTCCACCTGACTGGAGAGAAGGGGAATCTGGGAGGCCTTTCACCATTGGGTGTAGACCAGGGACTTCCTGGTGTCAGAGTTCAAGACAAAAAGCCTGAGCACGCACACACACGCGCGCACACACACGCGCACACACACACGCGCGCACACACGCGCGCGCACACACACGCACACACACGCACACACAGACACACACAGAGGAATGTAATTTCTGAAGCAGTGAACTCAGC
The DNA here is from genome assembly GCF_022539355.2 of Hippoglossus stenolepis. Classification (NCBI taxonomy): domain Eukaryota; kingdom Metazoa; phylum Chordata; class Actinopteri; order Pleuronectiformes; family Pleuronectidae; genus Hippoglossus; species Hippoglossus stenolepis. The sequence goes on along the minus strand of NC_061490.1, from coordinate 2,457,307 downwards.
TAAAATAAAAACAATACAACACATAGACTTAATCTGGCTCTAATCGGATTTGCAAACTGTTAAGTAAACTGGAATAATTACCTGTAAACAATGTGATGCAACTTTAAACTAGGTCGGCTGTATTGTAAGTAAGGCTGCAAGCTTCTTTTCTCTCTCAAGTCAGCGTGTAATATCAAGTCACTGTGCTGTTGTTCTATGGTTGCAAAACGTGAAAGAGAAAATCAGCTTGTTTTTCCCTCAGCCGTCGTGTGTGAAACCCTGCACCTATAATGGCTGCAATCACCTGCATAGTCAGAGCTTCTCTGTCTCTCTGACTCACAGTGATTGCATTACACTTTACCACAGCCTTGGCTGGAGATGAGACTCACCATTGTTTGACACTAATCTTTGAATCCACACCAGCACTGCTACACAGCTCTAATAATTATGAGCTTCCCAGGTCCACTGCATTTGATGGGTTTCTTTCTGTATTAAATTTTTTGTGCCACCTCCCAGCATCTTCTTCTGAATGAGCTGATATGGCCACTAATGTAAAAAGAAAGTTGGGAAACCATATTTGACATTTTTAAGGTAATTGAGAGATAAATGTGGACGGATCACCTCTCTCTCTCTTTAATACATATACAAATACTATATATAGACCGACAGGAAAGGCTTCAGCGTGTCTGCCACCAACGAGGCACCAAGAAAATGTAACTCCAGTGCATCACAGTAAATCTGTCCATGTGGTATTAAGACATCAGCTTGGGTATTTTGCTTTGTTTTTCTTTGTATTTTACAGTTGCAAAATGGATATGTCAAGTCTACACAATGGAGAGACGCGATGACATTTTCCTGGATGCTGTACACTAAATCAAAGAGACCAACAATATGTTGAGTGCCAGCATGGAGACATTTGATTCCCATTCCACTCATGCGGCATTACCACCGGAATGCCAGCAGACATCACAATCCTCCAAGCTGGCGTTGGGCTTGTCAGACTTTTCATTCCACTTCAATGTTTTCAAGGGAAAAAAAGAAGAAAAAAAAAATCACAGAAAATTGTGAGGCAGCAGCTTCTTCTTGATAGATGATATTTGCCACACGCGAGGCACAAATCACAGGTGACACAATTAAAATAGGTTTAACTGAACAAAGGCGATCGAGTGTCAGTGACATTTAGCATCAGCCGCTGGCGACAGACAGGTAAAAGGAGCCAGTCAGCAGATTGGGCCCTGGAGGGGGTTGTTGAGGCTCTCAGGATATGGTGTTGCTGGGTTGTACACCTTCATCAACTAACAATCATGCTTACTACTACAAATGCTCATGACGGAATCCTATCACTACTTTCTAACACGCTGCAACATTGTTTCACCAGTTAACAAAACCAACAACACTTCTATTATTGTAAATACATGTGTTTTTACGTGCTGTGTAAATGCACAAAGCAATGTGATTGTTTTGGTCAGTGGTGTATAAAAGAGCCGAAAAACAATGCAGAAAGAGGAAGAGGTGTTTATGTGCAATGAGCAAGGGACAATGAGCGAGAGACAGGCAGAGCGGAAGACGGAGACGGGGGTGGACTGTCCAATACACTTCTGATAAAGGTCAAAGAGATGTTTTATTCATGATCCAGGCAGCGGCAGCAGCGGCAGCAGCAGAGGCAGAGGCAGCCGGGCCAAGGTTGAAATGAGCTTGCGTCCACGTTCCCCAGAGCCAACTCTGCACACAGCCTCACACCAGGCCAGCGGACACCCCCACTAACTCTTATCAATAATGTCAAAACACAAGCGCAGGCACACATCTCCAGTATCACTCATCAGTAGGTTCAAATAAACAGTGCTTTTGATCGTCTGCTGTGAGCAGAATCAATGCAGGGACACACATCTGCCAACAAAGAACAAAGTGGACGACGCTTTAAAACGACAGACGTGCTACTCAAACCTTTTATGGGGACTCTTAGAGACTGAAGGTGTGATGCTATAATATTTTCTCAGATTTCTCTCCTGTAGGGCTCTGACTATATCATTTATATACAGAACTAAGAAAATACATTTAATGTAAAAATCTGTGTATTCAAGGTCAGGTAGTCACAGCATCTGTATGATTTCGCATCTGAAATGTTCTCTGATGGATGGCTTATGATCCCTTTTTAATCATAGTAATAATAATGGTACATTTTATCAGAAGAATCTGTGTTGATTAGTCAGTCTTTGGATTTGAAAATAAGGAGTAAAATAAAAAGGATCCCTTTTGAATTCAACAGAGCACAGCAGCAATGAATGTCAATTCATAAGGGCCCTTACCTTTTAAATCTTGATCTCGACTGTGAATCTTTCACAAAAGAGAATCAGAAGATGTTCATTTCAAAATCTCTTATACCCTCGAACCCTGTCTTTGAACTCACTCTGACCAAAAAATAGCAGAACTACTGTATTCCACCTAACCAAGCCCCCTCCGAGCCCTTTGCGCAGCTGAGAACAGTTTTTTTTTTTTGGGGAGGGAGCTGACACAGTTTCAGACTCAACAACCAGAGTAACCTTTAAAATATTGATGTGGATAAATCACATGTACTCTTGTGACAAATGGAAAGATTTCAGCATGACAGATTAAAACTCAGCCAAATAGGTAAAGACCCCATCGTCAGCCTACATTCAGATGAACTCTGTTGCTCACAGAGGAGATTCTCTCAGGCATAAACTAAGACAGTGTCTGGATATGTATATGTGTGCTTTTTGGGGTGCATGTACAGTGGGGTCTATGGGTGGGAATCGTATGGTAATTTGCGATATTATATCGACCCTCGATCACAATAATATCACAATACAGAGATTCTGCGATTATCGATATTGCAAGATAATCGTATAACAATACATCGTGATATCTGTCTAGCTGAAGAATACAAAATACGTGTATTTATTCACATAAATTTGGTGTTAATTTCACAGAGTTTGACACAAACTGAGATTAAACAATTTACAAAAGAGTTCAATAAAGTCTTATCTTAGTGCCTCTTTAGTCTTTAACAAACACCAGGTAAATTGTCATGTACCATACATTGGAATGATGTTCAAATATATATATATGACTGCTGGCACCAGCATATCAATAATCATGTCTAATGAGTCAGGTCGACAATATAGTTTCAAATCGTTATTTTGTCCGACGTCTAGCAGGGTCCAAATGTATATTTCTTTTCATTTGTGCATGTGCTGTGTGTGTGTGTGTGTGTGTGTGTGTGTGTGTGTGTGTGTGTGTGTGTGTGTGTGTGTGTGTGTGTGTGCGTTTCCCTCTGTGTCGACAGCCTAGTCTGGGCGTCCTTGATCAGATATGAAATATTCAGAAATGCTGCTGTAATTTGATGAAAGTCAGATATCCCTCAAATAGGAAATAGAAGTCAGCACATTCACAATTCTCGAGAAGAAAAAATTATCAGTAACTGGATTTTGAATGTGTAAATTATAGGCAGAGGAAATAACCGGGGTTTTAACATGCACTGACCTGCTGTATGAACTCCAGTCCGTGCTGAGCGGTCAGAGCTCTGGCGGCTCCGATGCCACCGTCCACATGCGCTGCATAGAAGACAAAGCGTTTGGTCCCATGATGCCCCTCTGTGGTCACCAGTTTCATCTGCAGCAAACAGCCAAGCACCAGCACCACTGCACCGAACATGGAGCCCTAAGAACAAATTTAAAAAGTGTTAAGAGGAAAATGAATGAGTTTTCAAATGTTTAAATTGCATTTCAAAAACTTTTTACAAATGTATAAAATCGTCTGTGTTTTAGGACACTATCAGTCTTACACCATATGGCTGCATTTTATAATGATGTTTGTTTTTATGAGGACACAATTGCGACACCCTAACGAAAACCCAACAATAAAACTGCGTGATATAGAAGATAAAAGTGTAACATATGATTATTTTCATTATCAATTAATCTGCTGATTGATTTATCTTGTAATTCTCAGTTTTGTTCATAAAATGCTAGAAAATAGCAACAGATGTCAATTATGACAAAAATATAATTTCACATTTGAGAAGCTGGGGAACCTCATGATTCATTTTAAATGAATTAATCATCAAATACTATCTACATGTTGGTCATAATTTCTTTTTTTGTAAACTACAGTAATACGTAAAAGCATTAGTATCCTACTGGATATCCTCCCTCTCCATTGGTTCTCTATAAAGAAGTCTAAAAACTGATATCATAAATATATATATTTTGAGAAAAAACAGCAACACCTACGATTTTAACTACTATAAACCCAGCACACCAAATGAGTGTGGGACTTAGCATCTCAGCGCACAGTATTGAACATTGGCAATTTAGAAAAAAAATTCTCTCCAGCCACCTCCTCTGTACTTTTGCACGAAATCCACAGTGGCTGCCACCTACAGCATGTGAGCCACCCACCTGTAGCCACAGAGAGTGAAGCGTCCAGGAGAAATCTTTCACCCAGTGCGATGAAAGCTAGAACTCTGGCACCGGGGGCCTTGAGCGAGACAGCGCAATCTCTCCGGTTCCCAACCCACACGTTTAATCTCCTGGCCTTGATGCAAATGCTTCTGAGAGCATGAGAACAGCAGTGCTCTCATTGTGTGAACTAACTTCCCTCTTTAAGCAAAACAGGAACTTTATCAGTCTGTCTATATGCCGGCACTTTCCTGTGAACAATGATGGAACAAAAAGTTGTCACCTCACTCTTCTCAGTATTTACTAAACAAGAAAAAAACACTCTGAGCGCTACAGGAGGAATGAAACATTAAAGCATATTAATTGCTTAAACTCCCACTCCTTTCCCCACATTATGCAACCAACCTTTATTGTTGTGTATGTGTCAGTCAGCATGTTTTTTGATATACACTGGTGTATATTAAATGTAATGGAGCAGTTACATAAGGTGTAGAACAACCTGTTTCCCCATGTGTTTAGTGTCTATAAACAAAACGGTAAGAGCTGTTACTACCAGTCTAATAGTGATTAGTCAAACTGGAAATTATTACAAATATTTTGTTGTTCGATGCAATTAAAATAATTTTTTAAGTGAAAATGATCAAAATCGTCTGGTTTCAGCTTCACAAATATGAATCGTTGCTGGTTTTCTTGGTTCTAATGGTCCAACTTTGACTTAACTTTCACTTTTACTCTTTTACTTTACTTTCTTATATGTTATGAATGATGACTTCATTTATTCTAGAAATAAGAGATTAATCAATAAAGAAAATGATTATTAGTTGCAGTCTGATCACTAACAGTATATGCAACATCTGTTGTCTGCAGTCTTTGTGCTTTCTGGATCCACTTGGGCCGTTTTAATCCCGAAATAAACCCACTAACAAACTAGAAGATTAAGATCTCTCTCTCTAAATATATAATGCTGTTTGTTTGTTTATCTGACATCTCGTCAAAAGCAAAGTGCCATCTCCTGCGGCGACACCCTCCTTCCTCCTCCTCCCCAAACAACAAACAGTGCAGCTGACCACTGTTTAAAGTCTAAAGCATCATTCAGCTCCAATCTCCCAAGCCACTGATTGAAATCAATAACCTCACTTGGGGCTCGAGCCCTAGTCGATCCCGCTAAGGTGCAGGGCTGGCGGCGTACACCACATGCAGCCAGAGAGAAAGCGGGCCTCAGGCAGAGACAAGGTAGACATGGGAGAGAGGGAGGGAGAGGGAGGGAGCACATGAGACCGGAGTATAGGAGAGCTACATTGAACAGTGTCAGGGCCTCAGGGCCTTCTGGGATGCTGATAAAGTACCTGGACATTTTTATAGACAAACTACTTATTTCTGTCCTCATATCGCTTGGGAAGACTGATAACTTTATATTCCTCTCAGGCAGAGGAATGAAAAGAAGGGGGGGCCCTTTCAAGAGTTTAATTGATCAAACTGTAGCCACAAGCTTTTTTTTTTCTAGAGATAAAAGGGACTAGCACTTTCCCCTGTACAATACTGAGATCTTTTAGAAAGCAGACCCAATGAAAAAAGAGAATGTAACTCATTATGCAAAGTCATTATAGGCCCCTGACTACACTCCTTAAAGCAGGGGAGCTAATGGTGGAATTGTATTGTACAGGATTTCCAGAGGTCAAACTACCAGTTGTAGGAGAATGTCCACATTATTACAGCAGGCAAACTTGCAGGTCAAGCTTAAACACTGTGACCATTGTACGTGTCGTAACAAAAGTAAAATATAATTGTATCACTGCTCAATGGGCATTTTGGAAGGGCTTGAGTGTTTCATATATGGCTAAGTGTACTTTTTAGCAAACATCAACAATAAACAGAAGAGAAATTTGTAGTCTCACCAGAGTAGGAAATGGGTCTTGGGCACAGCAATAGACACAGTAAAAACTATAATCATGTCCCAATATTACATTTTTTTTAATAAATCCATCCATAACACAACACCAAACAGTGTGAACAAAGGTTGGCCCAACTTCTTGAAATTTCTCAGAACTGCTGTATATTCATGCTTGGGACCCGTTTCTCAGAAAGCTGTTATAAACAGAGCAAAGACGTGCTGGTGCACTGACTTCGATACCTTTAGACGGAGCTAGACTCGCTGTTTGCCTGTGTTTGCAGCCTTTATGCTCAGCTAAGTTAGCAACAAAATGTCAAATCTTTCCTTTGAGATTTGCTTCTATTATAGACCATCCACTGATTTTTGTTGTGAAACAAGATTTTTTTAGTGGCTGTTCTACTAGCCAATATCTCTTATGTTTGAAATAGCCAGGTTGCTATACATGACTGAGATATATGCTAGGCTTAAGTGTCCTTGAGCAAGACAAGAATCCAATATGAGCGGCTGTTCTGTAGATATTTACCACCAGCCTTGTTCTGGGTCTGGGGTTAGAGGCTAAAGAAATTGCCACAGTACCACAATAGCCAGTTAAAGTCTCTCTACAGTACGTCTTGACACAAGGACACAGATGTTTTCAGTTATTCCGGACCTATTTGTTTTTTCACACATACAAGGGCAGGACACTGTCAGTCAATCACAAATAGAAAACAACTGTGTTTCTTTGAGCACTCTGGAGGTAAAGAAAACTGTATACCTGCACCAGATGGGGTAGCTTTTTAAACCAGGACAGCTCAGCTGTAGGTCTCTAGTTGAAAGATTGGTGCCCAGTGTGTTGAGTTACAGTGTTTTCAGGTAAGTTATAGACACAAGGTCCTCTGATGTCTTCGCTGATGTTGTAAAGACACGTACACACTTGTTTTGCACAGCTATCCTTGTTATGACACTCCATTTACTTCCATTCATTGTGTACAGCCAAACCAAAACTTGATCCCTAACCTTTACTATGAACAATGCATGCCTAACCCCAACCTTAACTTAACCACAGTTCACATCTGATCCATAAACTTAACCAGAACCCCAGAAATTGAGTTTAGCCTCATTAGGACCGGGCTTTGGTTTCCATGAGGTTTACTGGTCCTGACAAGGTCAGTGTTTACAAGAGTTAACAAAAACAAGTAGACACAATACTGTTGGGTTAAAGTTTAAAACTATATATAAGTATTGTTTATATTTGTCACTTGTGTGGGAAACGTTGATCTGTTTCATGGCTCCACAGGAAACACAGACATAACATAATCATAATAATATTAGCAGTGGTTATACCAGGCCCTGGTTTTGTGCATGTTGGTTGACTTAATATTAATATTAATTTTAATCTTTAATGAGAAAGAATTATATTTTCTGCATAGCTCACCAAATAACAACCTGCGTAAGGGCTAGTCAGGCAGACATGGGAGACACCTGTGTGTGTGTGTGTGTGTGTGTGTGTGTGTGTGTGTGTGTGTGTGTGTGTGTGTGTGTGTGTGTGTGTGTTCTCTGTACATGTCTGTAAGTGATGGTTACAACATGTTCTCCTTTACACACAGTCCAAGTTTATCAGGGAGCCTGAAATATGCAAGTTGGTTATTAACATGATCAAGTCCCACCATAAGCCTGACGTCTTCTAACATGCTTTATGGGGATAATAAGGAGATGGTCTGAATCTAGTTTACAGTCATCAAACTCCTATTCCTGGGTCTTGAACTATGCTTCTTCCACAGACATGGAAATCCAACCTGGTCCAGAGCATCAAGACTTTAAAACGAGACTACATGTGAGGGAGAGGGGAGGGGGGTGAAGCAGGTTCAAATCCCACTCCCTCCATGTACTACAGTGCCTGGAAAGGATCGACTGCGTTTGTTGTAGCGTAGGAACAGGAAAAAAGAGCACCTACCTCTCCCATCCAGACGACAGAGCTTCCTCCCAGACGAGTAGCCTCCTGTTGAGAGCAGAGCAGGAAGTCGGTGCATTGTAAAGACAGAAAACCTCCCGATGCGTCCATTTTTATCATCTCCACCGACTCCTGGAGATAAAACATGCAAATGAGGGCTTGCTAAATAAAAAGCCCTCCGCTTCTATCGGTGCATCTCCTCACTGGACGTGCAGAAATAACGACGTGCAAGTCGCAAAAACGAGCACATCCACGGTGTGTGGCGGAAGAGGGGGATTTTGTAAAGATGAGGGAATGCATTAGAATGCAAGAAATGGTGTGATGGCGAGAGGGACTGTTGGGAGAGACAGATCTGCATATGGAAATCAGGGTTAGCGTCGATTAAACTCTGCTTAAACCGCTGCTTCACTTTGTGTTTGTGCGGAAACACCCTGCAGAGACACCGAGGGGACAAGTGACTGGAACCGGGGACATGGGACAGGTGCTCAGTGTGGATGTGTTATAGCCTGAGAGGTGTGTGATAAAATATGTTTTAATAATCTGAATGTGCACATATTGACCGGTTCTCGTCACCAGTGTTTCTACTGTCTCTTCCTTTTGGTGTAAATAAACTTTTTGAAACATTGCCTCAAAATAGACAAAATATAGGTTGTTTTTGGTATATAAAATTACTTTTACCCAATGGAAGAGAAAAAGTTGAACGCCAAATCGAAATTATGAGATTAAAAAGTATAAATTATGAGATAGAAAATCGAAATATGAGATTGTAAGTCATGATTATGAGATAATGTCATGATCATGAGATAGTAAACCAAAATAGCGAAATTCGAGATAGCGAAGGGAAATTATGAGATGGTACTTAGATACTAAGTAGTTGTTTGAAATATGAAATTGGTATTTTGAGACACTAAATTGGTATTTTGCGATACTATGTCGTTATTTTGAGTTAGACTTGTCATTATAATGATTTACAAGATTAATGGGTGTCCATACTTTAGTTAACATGAGGGGGATAACAGTGTGGAGCAAATTAAGTATAAAACACTTTCATACAAACCTCTGGAGAGATTAAGAGGAAGTGAAAAACTAAATTTAACACCCAAACCACAGCGACTCACAACGCGACGGAGGAAGTTCGCAGCAGTGACTCATCTTGTTCTGAGTGGCTCAGCACAACGTGGCCACGCCCACTCCGAAACTTCCCACCACTCACAGGACGCGCTGCAAGTTTGCGCATGCGCGACGTGAACGCGCGGGAGAGAGCAAAAATCCAAACAATGGCGCCATGACAGCTGTGTGCTTTCTTCCTGCTCATATCCACAGTCAGGGAACATAACGCCGCAGCTCACAGGAGGCCACGACAAGGTTCGTCTATGTGTTAGTAACGTTTGTGTTTCTGCAGTCGATGCGGTGTTGAGTTTAAGTACCACAGTTTGACTTTACTAACGCGGAGGACATTTCAGACGAGCAGATATTACTGAAGAGTTGTAATAACTGAGCCATCATGTACATACTCAAACACGACAGGTGAAGAGATGCTGTGTAACTACTGCCAAGTCCTACAAGCTGTAGATAAGCTACACTTAGTTCTTGCCAGTTCAGTTATATTATCTAAGGTTGTGGTTTTAGATCGCCGGCGTTGCAGACTGGTTTTGAGTGTGGCTGCGCAATCAAACAATATCATATATAAAACTACAATTGTCGCAAAATGACTTTCAACGTATATCGATGTATTGTTTATGTATCGTACAGGTGCAGTGAGGAGGTGTAACACATAACTGATCTATGATAAAGTAGTCTGTTATGTGTCTCCCTGTGGGGAAATTTACAGCAGCAAAAAGTGAATAGTGAAATAAGTAAGTAAACATATATAAGGAGCTATAGAAATATGTACAATGTAAACAAAGTCCAAACCGTGTGACGGTATTACACACATGATATCAAGCTCAGATCCGTAAAATATTGCTGTTTATCAAGTGTCTGTCATTCTCTGCTCATGAAGATACGTTTAAAATCACAACCCTCATTCAGTAGCCAAGATCAATCTTTAAACTTATATGAAATAATAATGTGACGTTTAACCAGATAATTATCCATATTGACTGATGTGCAGGTTTTGAGCAAGGAGACCTACCTCTCCAGATGTGAAAACATATAGTGACCCATACACCTGTCAGCTGAGTAATCACAGTGGTTTGACCTAAACATTCTGATTTCACTTTTCTGACATGTGATTTTTGTGTATTATGTTGTTATATATTTTGTATTATGTGATATACACTGTGGTATTCAATGGGTAAATTTTTTTCTTTCAATATAAACTCACCAGACACACAAAACACCACAGTAATACTGGGTAGTTCCTCCCTTTGCTCTCAAATCATCCTCAGTTGGCAGTGATTCCACAAAACGTCGAGATTCTGCTGAATGCTTGAACACAACTGCATGATCAGATGCACATTCATGCTGCCAATCTGCTGTTGGAGATACATTCCACTTGTGTTCTGTTGGATTCAGATAGTGATGGTGTCTGGGGGGGGTCACTGAGGTTCACTGAACTCACTGCTATGTTCATGAAACCAGTTTGAGATCTTGTGACATGGAGCATTATCCTGTTGGAAGTAGCCATCTGAAGATGGTAAACTGGCCATAAAGAGATGCACATGGTCAGCAACAGTCACTTCTTTTTCTGTGGAACAATCTTGTACAATCTCAGCTCAGTGTTCATTGTCATTATAGGTGATGTTGAATCTGCTCTGACCACATGGCGGACGACTTCAGTCAATCCCTCACCCCACCAGTGTCCCCCTTTGCAGCAGACAGCCTATGTGAGCTGACTCCCACTCAGCCACCATGCTTCTGCTGCTCGGAAACAAAGGACGACCCCACTGGAGCTCTCTCCACAGAGGGATTTGCTGCCAGAGGTTCACTGAAGCGGTACAGTCACTGTCAATTCATCAAAATCACAAACGCAAAATCTGTTAGTTAATCATTTATCTGAGTAACTTAAGGACTCAGGGCCCTAAGTAGCTGAATGGTTTTGCTGGAAACACACATTGCTGTTGCTTTTTTTGTTTTAGTTTTTTCTATTCACACATCAGTTTTCAATACTTAAAATGAAATTCCGCTGTGCACCTTTTGTTATTTGGTGGCAGCAAAGAAGAAAATACTGTAAATGAAGTGTTAACTGATGTGAATGCCTCCTCTCTATAGGCTGCTGTTGCATCTCGACCCTGCCCCTGCAGAGTATGAGACAGACACGGTGGAGATTTTTGGCTTCCCCTGGGTAACAGAGACAGCACTGGTAGAATCTACAAAGGTTCTCTTTGGTCTGTTCAGGTAAGCCAAGATGTAACAAATAAGAGTTAAAATCACAAAGTTGGAAAGAGAATTTATGTTCCTTTCAGCATCCTGATTAGCAGGTCCTTTATGGAGGCAGCAATGGCTGAGTGATCTAATTTGTGTTTAAATGTTAACTATGGTTCATTCATGCTCATTTCAGTCGTCCTGTTTGCTCTTTGCTCCCTTTCAGACAAAATGTTTACAGGTTGGAGACCTTGGTGCAGTCCAGCTCAAAAGACTTTGGTAAGCTTGCATATAGAGTTTATGTGATTTCAGGCTCAGCCTATAATCAGGCCATAAGTTATAATATGAACATTCTGTTCATAGTTAGTCATTGTTGGCCAACATTAACATATGTCTTGTGTCTGTTAGGAGACATAAGTTATGTTAGAGAATGCATGTGTATTGGCTCAGGTAATGTCTGTAGTAATGCATACAGGTTTAAAATATCAGGTGCTGAAAGTGAATCTTACCATCAGACATCACGTTGACTGAAATGTGGGTTTAACCACTTTAAGTTGATTGGCAGTTGATCTGTGCAACAGTTTTTAGAGAAGAAGTCTGACTAGCCAAGGGGCATACCATGTGTTAGGCTCACCACTAGGGGACTGGCAGGTCAGGGTCAAAATTCCATCAGAGCAGGTTCAAATAAAGTATGAAATGAAATTGTATCAGCAAATAATATTCAGTATTTAAAAGTGTGTGTTTTCCACCTTGTATGTATTGTATGTTTATTTGGGCAACTGACTGACTAATACTGTGCTTATCTGGATCTAACATACTTAATTCATTTTGTTTTACATAAGAGTTATGACTAAAGCCTGCAACATTGTCATGTGTTTTAGGTCAAGCAGGCAACCTCCACTATGAAGCAGGAGACCTCAGACAACAGTGTGTTTCATTTCTCCAGTTTGTCAAGGTCTTTGTGCACAGGTAACTCTTGGTATTTATTTTCAGAGCTGTTGACATTTTTTCACTAAATACATGTTATAATATCCTGTGTTCAGCTGCTTTTTTATTTTTACGTGCATCTCTGTTTGTATCTGCTCAGATATCTGGAACCTATCGGCTCCATGGATGCATGTCCACCCCACCCCTACGAGGAACTGGAAGCCCAGCTTCCCTCTGCTCTTTTGGAGGAGCTGTTTGGCATCACTCTCCTCATAGGACGTCTCAAAGACCTGCCTGCCAATGTTCAGAGTGCCTTCACTATACAGAACCCTGGAAAGGTATAACTAAATTACACCTAAAGTAGATTACCCTGCATAGATCTAACTCTAGTGCCTGCACTTACCAAGCATTTAATTAGGCAAGTATATGTAAAGCATGTGTTACATCAGGTTATACTATAAAGGACATAGAAGTGCTGGTACAACAAAAGTGCAAATGGCAAAGGCTTTACTGAGCAAGGGAAATAATATAGTAACTGCTTTTGAGGAATGGCTCATATGACCTGAGTTTGTTTTTCATTACCACATCCCTGATTATTTTTCCATTTCCATTGAACTTAATTCTCATCATTCCTTCACAGATTTTTCCTCCCTCGTGGCATTTGCTACACCTTCATCTCGACATCCACTGGTCCATCTTGGAGATCCTTCACATGCTTGGTTACAAGATGCAAGGTATATGTCAGGTCCCTGCATCCTGCAATCAGAATACTCAGACAGCAATCTCTAAATGATAGTGAAATGTGAGATGTGGTTTAGGTGTAGAATAGTTAGTCATCCTCATGGAAGCTTTTTGCAGTTTTAACTGTTTGTTTCTTCAGGCCAGGTGGTGTATGCCGACCAGTTTGTGAACCTGACGGGAGAGAACCTGACTGATTCCAGTCTGTTTGAAGAACACCTGTGCAGTCTGCTGTGTGACCTCACTGGTCTGGCCATGGGCAAATACAACAAGGTGGGCGGCTACTGTTGAGATTTATCTGTGGTATTTCTGGCTTATTTGTAGCTGTAAGTATAACTGATACTGATGTTATTACAGTATATAGTCACTAATGAGTGATGATAAAGAAAACATAATATACCAGAAATATTTGGAGCTGCTGTTGGGAACCTACTGTGTTAAAGATATAATATGTAACAATTCTTCATTGAAATGTCTAAAAACAACTAGACCAATGTCAGCGTTTCCAAAATAATTATTAAATCTATGCAGATAAGGGAGGTGTATTTGCACACGTACAAACTCACTCATGTGCAACAGATTCCCAGTGACAGGTCCACAGAATAAAGAGGGAAAGATAAGCTCTCGTGTGAGAGAAAGAACTGCATTGCATGCCACAACTGCAGCTGAAACTATGAGGTCTGACTGTCGTTGTGGACAGTAAAAATGTTATGGACCATAGCGCTAGTACTTGGTTTCGCAATAGTGTGAGCGAGCACACAGCAAATAGTAAATTAGATCTCTCATGTTATTATGAGAAGTGTAACACAATTTTGGCTCAATAGGAAACTGTGGCGGGACAAAATAGAATTTTATTCTAGAAAATAAATGGAACACCCTATGTTATATATTTTATTGAATTATTTTGTTGACTAACAATGTTCAAACCCAGAGAAATCCCAAATTGTATTCAAATAAAGGGACGTTTTATTTTGGTCACCTTTTTAATTGCGTCATATTTGCTTTACCCGTGGCTTTGCTTGTCTCTGGTATAACTACTGGGGCAAATTACGTATGAGGAAAGAAAAATACGCTGCTAACTAGTTAGCCATTTAGCAAGTCATCAGTTTGTATTAGTCACTTGTAATGGATCACGATTATTCATTGCCGTTTGCTTTGAGTCGCGTCAGGTAGATTTTCATTGGCAATAGTGATGAAGAAAACAACTCCCATGATCCCACCCTGCTTCACAATGTCATCACACTAGGTCTTTTGCTATTGTTTTGATCGAGAGACCTCTAGCAGCCAAAGTTACATTCATTTAAAAGGATCCTGCTGATTTCTAGGTAAGACCTACAGAGGCGCTGTGCAGCCATCACTACCTTTGCTCCTGCACCAAAGAACTGTGGGTGCTACTCATGCATCTGCTGGAATACAGGAATAGAGTGTTGCACACACAGGTAATGGAAATACATACATGTTCAAAGTCACAATATAAATTTGAATTGTATTGAATTGTCCATTCTAAATGAACCAACGTGTATTTCCTGTTATCCTTCCAGTCTTTTTGGAGCTACATGAACTTGTTGCTGAGGCCTCTGGTGTCAGGGAAGCCTGCAACAGAACAGTTCAGGGGCCTCCCCACTCACTGCAAAGACCCTCTGGGATTCACATGGTGGCTGGTCACTCATTTAGCAATGTTAGGCCAATACAGTCGGAACGGGACCATCCAGACTGAGGTAAGACGTGTATAACTATATTTTTATCTGCAGATGTTACACTACATAAACCCTAGGGGTTAATATAAGAGTGTATCACAAGGTTATCACTGAAGACTATTGAATGATTTCAACCCACAACCCCCTTAAAATTCAGTTTTAACCATAATGTAATTATGTAGTTTACTTCATCTAGTTGCTCCAGGTTGTTTGAGACAAAATAGAATAAATTCTCCTCTGGTTCAGAGTTGTATTTTTGAAGTCTTTTCACAACTCGACAGAGATCCTTCTTCAGGTGTAAAATCAGTCAGAGACACTTTAATAACTAATAACAAAAGGTAGCAACATTTTTAGGAAAAAGTTTAAAGAGCAGGTACTCACACAGCAGGGCTGTTTGACTTTATCCATAAGTATACAGATGACCACTTACTTTTCATACATTTAGCTCACAATTACTATTCATTCAGAGATTTAGAGAAAACATTATTGATTGATGTTTATTGTTGTTTTTAAATATCTAATTTGATTGTCTCCCACAGAAACATCTGGGTGATAACTGGGCTTTTGTGGAAGAACTGCTCAAGTTAACTTGTAATCCCAAGGTCAGCACTGCTTTCAGTTAAACTGCCTTTTCAGATTTTTTTTCCTTTTTTATACTTCATTAGAAGTTTTTTATTATATTAATCATCATGTGTGTGTTTGTGCTTGTACCAACAGGGAGGTCTTGCAGAGGAGCAGGTTAGGATGCATGTCCACTGTTGTCTCAGTGTCTGTCTGCTGTGGGAGCCAAGCACCAGTGCCGTCTCCACACTTTGGGACTACTACAGCAAGAATCTGGTAAGGATATGCCTGTTGCGGAATTAAGTTCAAGTCCACTTTTATGCTGTTCATCCTCATATACAATATACAGCTGAACAAAATGTTGTTTCTCACGGGCCAAAGTTCAAAAATAGTTAAATGGAACATATTAACATGACACACAACATAGGAACAGAACAAGACTACGAAAGTGGGTGATGCCTATGACGCCTGGTGATGGAGATGCTGTTGCTCACCCTTATGTAAACACAGTGAAAAGAAGCCATGATTGGCAGAATAAATAATAAATACAAACCAGATTAAAAACAGCAAATAGAAAAAAATCAGTTGTCAGCAATGTAGTTATCTCCATATGGCTACTGTGAGTATTGAATATAAATTGAATATACAACATACAGATGGTTCAATTGTCTCTGTGCCGCTCTGACTATAAAAACAAAGGGTATATACGTAGTTAACATAATAGTGTATTAATATATATAATATGAATAATTGTAAAATAGCAATTATTCATATTTTATAATATGAATAATTGTAAAAAGGCAAAAGTAGAAATAGAACAGATAATACAAATAAACAATAATAAGCATAAAGTGAGCACTTGATGGAATAATAGTGCGAATAAAGTTGTACAAATTTGATATATTATTTAATTTTAAGCATATCAGCTACATAGAACATGGGCACCACATTTTGTAATGATGGTATATCCTTTACTTTCTTTGTCTTCAATGTTCTGCTTTGTGTTGTAATAGTTTTACTTTATATGAGGAAGTCACAGGTTATTTCTCAACTCTGATCTTTTACATTTGTATTATGAGTTGCATCATGTTTGTGGATTTTTTATTCATTATTTCATTCACAAACTAAATAATTATTTTGTATTATATTAAATAATTATGTCACTATAAAGTCTGCCCATGCAATTGAGCAGCAGATTTTCCTTTAAGTTATTACCATGGCCTGTATATTATATTCTTTACCTCCACTTCAGAGCGCCTCATTCACTGTGCCCTGGCTGGGGATGTCTGGCCTGGGCACTCTGTGCAAGATGCCCCTGGCTCTGCTGGAGCAGGCCCGCAGCTGCTCCTCCCCCTCTCCCCTCCATTCTCCGGGACACACCCAGCTCTACCGCTCAGCCAACTCCTTCCACATCTTCCTTCGAGTGTTGGCCCTGTGCCTTGCCCAGGACAGGGCTGGCGGAGTCCCACAGAGACAGATCAAAGGGAGGTAAGGATGGAGAGAAGTCTGGGAGTCTTTGTAGTTCTTGCCTGTCTGCACTCGCTTCCACCATGAAAAATAGGTCTCATAACCAGCCAGACAACTCAACACCATACACATACAGGGTTTTGAAGAGACAACCTGCAGTGGTTGCTGTGAGAAAGGGTTACTAATCAATGCTAGACTTCTTAGGATAAATTTTACCCTTTATCTTCTAGTGTGTGTGTGTGTGTTGTGCTTCATTTTGTGGGGACCTAAATCTGTTTACACAGTCACATTATGGGGACAAAAGCAAGTCCTCATAACATAAATTATTAAATATTAAGTTGTAGGTTAGGGTAAGGGTTAGGCAAGTATTAACTATGGTTAAGGTTAGTGAGTCTCCAGGAAAAGTGTGTGTGGGTGTGGTGTGTGTGTGTGTGTGTGGGGAAGCATGTGTTTGCACACTATCATGCTTCTCAGTCTTGTTTGTGTGGGTGCCAGGTGCACCACAGTCTCCCAGTACGTCTTTGATATTTACTCAGGCCCCCCAGTGGAGCAGGTGTCTCAGGAGTCAACCACCTGCTCTTCATAACAGACCGGAGCCAAGGAGCCTCCTACTGATGCACACACACTGTGCACCTGCTCCCTAGAGTAGTGACATGGTTTCAGAGTGTGTTGGATGGACTAAGAGTGAGTGTAAAGTAAGGAAAAGAGAGAGGAAAGATCACAGGTTGATATGTACATCAGAATCGAGTGCTGGATCATCCTATATCCCAGGCCGGCTGGGCGCCAAAGAGCAGCAGCCATAGATAAATCCGCCTAATGACTTCCCTCTGTCTGGAATGTTCTCAGTAGCACTGCAGACACGAGGGCTAATTAGCTAACGAGCGTGGCGGTTAATTCGCCTTAACGAAGCTGTGTTGGTTTCCAACACGGATAGAGAGGGGAGCTTGGGTGGGGTGGAAAGCAGGCTGGCATAAGCCAGAATGGGCTGGGACGGATCCAAAAAGCCCCCCTCCACTCTTCACCAAAAACTATAACCGCTGCCGCCGCCTCCCCCCTGACGGCGTGAGGTTTGCTGACTGTATCACTACAATGTTTCAGGCACCGTTCCCACTCCTGGCCTGGCTCTGTGGGACACCCGCGACAACCGCATTAATGGGATCGACTTTGAGCATGTTGATCTCCAACGCAGGGAGTTAGGAGCATCTGCTCGCCTCCGGAAAAGAAAGCTGTCCGGAATAAACAAACAGACATGCAGGTTGGGGGAACACAGAAACCCCCCTCTGCTGCCTCCCAGTATGCTGCTTATATGCCTGTTACATATTACCCATTCATCTATTTAAATCTCCCTCCCCTCACACTCACCCCTGACTGCAAGCTTGGCCATCTTCTCATTTTGTAGTCCTCTGTGGGTGTAACTTGTCTGATTTTGGTGTTAACCTGGTCTTTCTCAATTCCTCCCTGGTTTTGCTCCAAGCTTTTATATCATTCATACTTCTTACCCCGAGCTTGTATCTGGATGCTCACTGTTTGTGTTTTGACCCAAGCAGCAGCTATACTCACCTGTGTGGGCTGTTTCTGTGTTTGGGAGGTGGGATGGAAAAGGGGTGGCTCCAGCCTTGTGTGTTTTCCTGCCAGCGAGCAAGCTCAATGTGTGTGTGTGGTTTTATTGATCTCTCTCTGGTGTTGCAGTAAATTGGTTTGGCTGTAGAGAGAGGGACCAAGCGCCTACTGCTGTGTGTCTGAGTGTCTCTGACATTTAACATGATCTTTAAAGGCATTTCTCCACAGTGCCCGCAGGATCTAACAGCGTGCTGGGTGGTTCTCTATTCTTCCTCCATCTCTTGCTTTTCCTTTCTCTCCCAAACACACACACACACACACACACACACACACACACACACACACACACACACACACACACACACACGCACACGCACACGCACACACACATATTGGCTGGGCAGCCCAGCCTCTCCCCTGGAGCTGAGAGGGTGATGGAGGCAGGTAATGCATGGTGGCGGTAGAAAGTTCTGTGAGTCAGTATTTAAAGTCAGGGGTTTCAGTAGAACAAATCACCTCTGACTAGTTGGTCAGGGGAATAGAATTAGCTGACCCTGTTTTAAAACCTTTGTTTGTTCTCCCCTCCATTCTTCTCTATATTTCCAGGATTTACTCCAAGTTCTCCTCGAAGAAAATGCAGGAGTTGTCAGAGGCCGGCCTCATGAACTTCCTCTTGTTGTTTCTGGTGGTTGCCCGACAGATAGAGCTGGAGGACGTGGCCAGCAGAGCCTGTGAGTTGCTCGGCTTCCTTCCAGCCAGCTGCCCCCCTGGACACCGTACCCTTGTCTGGAGAGGTCAGCTATCACTGCTCTTGTTGTTCCAGGTAGGTTTGATAATCAGAAAATATATGTTAGTTTTTGAACTGCAACGTTTGAAGGTTTTTTAATCTACATTATATGATCTGTGTTAAAGGAGAGGGGTCTGGATGTTGGTGCCCAGGCTAGTTGGCTAGCTTCCTCCTTTAATGAGACAGCCAAAGAGTTCTACAATAAGACCACAGAGGTCTCTCGCAGACTTGCCCTCTGGGGGCCACTTGGCTCCTATCTGGATGGCGTGTCCGAGGTGTTTGAGACGAGCACCAGTCTCAGCCTATCAGAGGAGAAGCTGCTTAACGAAGGGTTTGCTTGGTTGCTGCCCGCCTGCCGCCAGACAGAGCTGAATTCTGCCTTGGGCTTTCTGCAGATTGTCCTCGCCCAGCTCAGGTGAGACAGCTGGCATAAATATGCATCAGCTACCAGGTATCTCATACCTTTCCTCATTTTCTCAATTATTTTTCCTCTCACTAAACGCCGTTTCCTCACAGATGGCAGACACATTCCGACAAATGTTTTCTGGCCGAGGCCGAGCTAAGCTTCCATAAGAATCTGATAAGTGGCCACAGCAGAGGAGAACGATTTCTTCTACTCATCAACCCAGTCCAGAGTGGCTTCTCATACTGACAATAGGTGGATTGTGCTGTCAGCAAAAATGAGTGTCCGTAAAGACCTTATGTTGAGTTGAGGCCCCTGCTTGTCTCAGGAGGCCTACTGGCCTCCAGGTCACCCTCACCAGGTGCTGCCGGAGCCCTGAGTAGAGTTACAGGCCCAAGAGACCCTGCATGGACCCTCCTGTGGTCCTCAGGACGGCGGTATAATGCTGCGGGCCTATTGAGAAACTATGGTCAGCAGGGCGTCAGGACGGGTTCAGCTGTAGGACACAGGTGTTGGTTACATGAACGACCCCAGCAGAGGGTCAGTTAGCTGCAGCTGACACCGTGTCTGTGTATGTGTGGAGGTAGAGATGGGAAAAGAGGTGACAGTAGAAAAAAAGTCAGGTGAGACTGTAAGTTTATGAAGTGAGAAATGGTGTGTGATCTTTTGGTGCACTGTAGACTCATCTGAGTCTAATATTAAAAAGCTAAGTGTCACCTTGCATGCTTGCCTTGGATTTTGCAATAACCCGTTGCTCTCCAATGAACTATAATCATAGCAAGTGGTACAGTGTAAACTAAGGACAAACATTAAGGGAAACATGCTCTAAATCCAGAAATGTAACACAAAAATATTACAATAAGGAAAACACACTAAAGAACAAAGGGGAACTGCTACACCAGTAGTGTTCCAGGACACCAGGGTGAATCATGGGCTCGATTTGGATAGGCAGCAAGACAAAGTTCCACCTGCCCCCCCCCGTTAGATGTTACATGTTCATAAAATAATCTGATTTGCTTTAAAGTTTTTTTTTGCTGAAATCTGCTTTCTGGTGCTGCTGCTGGATGCAACACTGATGAGAGCAGAGACAGTTAACTAAAATAGTAAAGGTACAGGGAAAAATAATGAGCACAAATCACTAAAATGCTCCAAAATTCTAGAGAGAGTTATCGAGTGTCACATCACTAAGAGCAACACATTTCACATTGTACAGCCAGTGTTATCATTTTTGATACCCAGCCTACTGGGAGTACATATTCCTGGCTTTTCTGCACTTGACTTCTTACATTGTTTTTATGCCCCTAGATATACATTATATATATGTATGTATGTGGAGTGTTAGTAAGCAATGACAGTAATATTGCTACCACAGCTTAAATCTTGCACTATTTACAAATGGTGCTAACACACTAGACTAAGGACATTGTAAAGTTAGTGTTACCAAGCCCCTCTCACTGTTTCTTGTTGGTACATGATTGCTTTATTTCTCAAGCATATACATTCTACCCTCTCTTCCCTGCACATACAGACCCACAGACCTGCCCACAAACCAAAAGTGAAACACTTACCCAAGTGTACACCTCTCTTATTTCTCCATTAACACAAGCGGTATTAACACTGTATCTGGATAGCTCTGCTAATTCCCAAACTTCCCATCTCAGATCTTGGGGTTGGAGGGCACACATTTGCACATTAATGGCCAAGGAGAGTGAGAGAAGAAGAGAACTCCCACAGGCGCTCTGTGTTATGGCCTGGACCGCACTGACCCATTTAACCAAATAAAGAAAAATACCGTGCTCTCTCTTTCCAATCCGTCCCACCAAATTAAACATAATTCTTTGGCCTGGTGATTCTCGGTATGTCTTTGTGATTAATTCCTTTTCTGTGACACAATTAATGGGTAATTATGTGGCCTGGCAAATTTAACCTGAGCATCATTATGTCTTATTAAGAGCTGTGTGGAATCTGCACACATTAAGAGAATTATTCTAGCTATGGCCGAGACAGTGGAGGGTCCAAACAATCATTCTTGATAGCCATTGCCATGGAGCGGAGGCGAGAGACCAGTGCCAGGCATAATTCCTCTGTTTGATTCCTTCCCATGACCCTCTGCTGTGGGAGGGTGTGGGTGGTGCTGGTTTCTGAGGGGCTCTGACATTGGCACACCCTGTTGGATCGGTTTTCACTAAAAACAATTAATCCCCATCTCTTTGATTGGATAATTCACAAGCCTCCCTGTCTAGTGTTTTCCTTTGGTGAGCATTAAGACACTTTACCAGATGTGGAGCCTTTATTATCAAAGACTAGGGTACCTACTGTTTGGTCTGTTATGAGAAATTTAGCAACAATTACACCTACTCATTGTCATAGTGACGCATGGATCATTTTAACGAGAACGTGGGCAGTTCAAGTTCAAATTGTGTGTGTGTGTTTTTGTTGCGTCCCTGTCTGTCTGTCATTATTAGGACACTGTGTGTCTGCGTGTTCGATGCGGTTGGGGGAAGGGTTAAACGGGAGCCCTGCTGGTGTGTTGGTGTTGTGTGTCTGTGTTTGTGTGTACACGCTGTAAGAAGCCGCAGTGAGGAGGATTAAGTGGGGTCTCTGACGATGTCTTGTACAATAAGGGTTGATGGGTGTGAAAGGCCCATTCCACAGTAGTAACGAGGCTAATGAATTCAGACTCTAATCGATTGTCTCAGCTCTCTCTGGATAAGATGCAACCTTGCTGGAAGGGAAGGCACCGTGTGAAGGTGTGTGTGTATGTACCACAGCAGGAGAAGAGAGTGCGTGGTTGAGGATGGGATTGAAAGGGGGGGGTTTTTGCTAGTTCCTCTGTCCTTTCCTCCTTTCCCAGCACACCGCAAACCCTGCATCCCCACACCCCCATCTGGGCGACTGAGGAGGACAGGAGGATCATCTCCAGTCTAAATGAGATTACAGCTCCTTCAGCTGCTTATCTGGGCTAATGCCAGCCACTGTGGGGCTGCTGTAGCGGCTGGGGCCAGGGCCAGGGATGAGCCAGAAGAGCCAAAGTATAGTCTGTGTACAGGGGATCAGCATTAGGCTTCACTCTATGGCTATAATATCCTCCTCTCCTTCCCCACCTCTACTTCCATCCAGCTTTGCTCCACACTGCAGCGCACCGCCGCACCAGTAATCCCCCAGGAGAGAAGAGAGGGAAAACACATGAAGAAGTGGTGAAAGGGAGAAACGGGAGAGCAAAAGGATTTGAGAGAATAGAGGGTGGAGTTGGGGGGGCGTGAGTCTTGTACACAAGAGGGAGCACTGTGTTTGGATTTTGCATGGGTTAGATTTGTTTATCTGCTTTCTTTGTGTGTGTGTGTGTGTGTGTGTGTGCGTCTCTACGTGTCTCCTTCCAGACGGGTCCATCAGCGCAGTGTCCAGCCAGCACCCACCCTCGCCTGGCCTCCCCCTACCACCAGTGTGGTGAAAGAGCGCCACCTAGCTGTAGCATCAGCTCTCTGGTTGCACTTCTTCCCCTTCCTGCGCAGCCTACGCCTCTCACAGACCCCTCCAGCACAGCTGGCAGATGCTGCTGCAGGTCAGTGACGCCCACTGGGAGTAAAAGAGACACTGAGAAGAGGGAAGAGAAGGCTGAGAGAACCAGGTGGAGGAGAGCAGAAAGAGTTTTGGACAAGAATTTGAGTACATTTTTTATGGCTGATTGGCACCATTGGCACCATTTTACATGAGCACATAGAATTTGAAAAGCAGTTTGTCAGAGAGAAGGTCATTAGTAGTTAGGAGGATAAGATGATTTTTGGGATGTAAAGTTTCAGAAAACAGTCAGGACACATGCTTTGCACACTGCACCTTCATCATGAACCTATCGACTTTCTATTAATTCACACAAAATTAATCTCCCACAGGATTCACCCTGCTTGCATTTGATTTGCCCAGCTCTGCCCCCCAAGATCTTCAGCCCAACCCAGTCCAGTCCATCATGCAATGCTTTGGCTGGGACGACATGGTTCACCCACTTCTGGTGACTCGCTACCTTCCCCATCTGCTCCAAAACAGGTACAGTTACCCTCTCGTATTTGCCGCTTTTGACCTTACCTCAATCACAAATAATTTTTACCTCATCACTCTGGAAAAACCTCAGGTAAGTCCAGCTGCTTTCAGAAATGCCCTCAAGTTTTCCTGATATTTTCCAGAGTAGCTGTATGTGAGAGCGCAAATAACCAAGTCAGTTCCTGTGGACATTTTCTAGAACTTTTCCTGACTGCCCCCTTAAAATGTCAGGAAAATGTCCAACTGAAAAAATTCCTAAATATTCACAGTGAACAAATGGGAGTGTTGATGCCGTGTCTAATACGAAGCACACGCAAAACTGGAAGAATACAAATATCTCAGGATGAAAAAGAGGTGCCATACACATTGAAGACGCTGACAAAGAGAGATTTGAGAGCTACAATACTGTGCTTCATGCAGTGGAATTTATAAATCCTGTCTTGCCTCTTACATGTTCTACCCAGGTGCCACCCCCTCCCTAAATGTTCCATATGTTAAAAGCAAACTCGGCCCAGACCCAATTTTACAGACATTTTACAGAATTCGTGTCTGAAAACAGCTTCAAATGATATGATGTGCTACCGTGTATCTGTCAGCTATCACGCTTCATCATAATGCACAGAACTTCTGGGAAGAATACAATTAATAAATAAGTCAGTGAGCATCCTTGGTGTTGTGAAAATAGATTTTAATGAAAAAATTGCACCTATGCCTCCAAACTGATTAAAAATAGGGAATGGATCTTCAAAATTTGTCTCAATGGTACCAAACACTGTGACGATTTGAACCTCAGAGGTCCTCCTCAGACAGGGCCACGTGATATTAAGGTGCTGCGTCTGAATATAAAGGCAGAACAAGGAAGCTGTTTGCACATCTTGTCCTTCCCTACAGTTTGAGCTGTTACCAATGTGGGATTTATTAAATTTATGTGAAAATTTAATTAAGTGGTACAACACCTTAGATAGAAATTTTCACCACCTTGTTTCCTTCTAGACTCATCATTAAAAAGTGTAAGACTGAAGAAATTTGATGGAAAGAGGAATTTATGTGTTTCAGAGACATGTGGATTCAAGTGTTCATGTATTTCTTAATAGAACAATGTGAAATTCTGCCAGAACTCAGAAAATAACCTCAGCATGTTGAGGCATTATCCCACATCCTTCACCTGTGTCCACTTTGTTTTTCCTTGTTCATCAGGCACTTTCCTCTCACCTACTGAAAGCTTGATATTTCTTTATATGTTAATCATCAGTTCACACCATTTATGCTCAATGATTTCCGTCTCTCTCTTTTCCAGTGAGCTGGTGTCGTCACTAAGCGGTGACTCTGGTGCCGGTGTGCCGGGTTCCGCACAAAGCCTGTCGGTGAGGGCCTGGTTCAGATGTGTTCTACAGCAGCACCTTCACAAGAACCCAGATGGGTCTGACAGCAGAACAGGTAATGGTACTGACTGTATGATAAATCTTCATCAATAATGTGATTATACACATATAGCACCATTCATTGATTAACCTAATATCATGAGTTGTATTTTATACTTTTTGAGGGAAGACAGGAAATGTCAGAGGATGCAAGTGAATAATGTTTAACCAAGTTTTTTGATTATGGGTAATTGACTTTGGACTTTCAGATTTTTTATTTTATTTTAGACTTTATTGTCTCCCAGGGGAAATTTGTTTTCACAGCCAGTTTAGCACAGATTAACACAAGCAGACACATTTCAACCCAGGCAACCCACAGGTAGGGCAGTACAACACATGAAACATAAACCATAAACCCTCCTTAAAATACATGTCATATTCTCTGAGACTGTTTAGTTTGTGCTGCTCTGGCAGAGGGGACAAAGCTCCTGCTAAATTGGGCCCTTCTCCATTTATGAGTTTGATAACCCTAACCCTATAAACAGGAGTGTAGGTGATATTAATTAATCAAGCAATATCCTGAACCTCAGGAAATCCTGAAAAACTCAAACCTATTGCTAATATTTAAAAAGACATATAAAATACATTGTTATTGCATCGTGAGTGTTTGTGCCCACGTTTTCCCAGGCCGCGCTGTGGAGGAGCAGTTGTGTGAACTGACCCGGCTCGTGCTGAGGCTTCCTGAAGTGGACAGTCTTCTGCAGAGAGCTGGCCTCCAGCCCACAGCCACCAGACTGGAGTCCACTCCAGCCCTGGAGATGTTTATCAAGGTAACTCTTGCTCCCAGCTGACAGTCGTCAGCTGGGAAAGTCGAAAGTCGTCCTTTTGTCTTTGTGTATTTATAGTGACGAGAAATAGTCTTGCTGTGGGAGACATTGTCAGCTGCACCATAACTGACAGGCAATACCTTTATGTCCCTGAGATGTAGCACTTTCCTTATTTTGTAGAAGACACACTGTCCACAGCATATCTAAGTAAAATTAAATGTGCACTGTATGTGTTGTATTGCTTTGCATATCATTGTCTCATCTGGTCTCTTCTTTGGGAGCCACAATACACATGCAAATGTTTCTTTGAATGTCTTTTCTTATCTGCTTTGTCGTGATGTCAGGCTGTGGGCTGTGTGTACAGCGGACTGCAGACTCTGTCTGAGCGTTCAGCCATGGTGACCAGAGCGTTGGACTTCATCGGAGACATCCTGAAACACATTAAACCTTCTCTGGTCAGCAAGAACCAAGAGGGACTGCATCTGGCCTACTGGGCTGTTGGTAAGTGTATCGCTCACACACCTCAGATACACACATTTTCTGGATGTTCTTTGTGTCTTGGATTTTACAGTGTAATCCACTTCTCAGGCAGGGGGACTTATTACAGTTGTGAATATCTCACCATGATTGTCTCTGATCTTTGTGATTCAGGCTGCATAGTGAAGCATTGGAGCCCCCTGCTGGCCACATCAAAAGCCCAGCAGCTGCTGTTCCGTATCGTGGATGGGCTGCTGCTTCCCCACAACCTCACACAGCAGGATAAAGCTCTCAGGGACAGCCTACCACTGTATCTACAGGTCAGGGAAAACAATTTTGTACACCAAAACACAAACACACAGCACACCTAAAGGCATCCGGTGTCATGAAAGACAACGGATACTCTTATCCCAACCCTTTCATCTCTCATCCGTCTGTAATATGCTCAGAGGTTTCCATTCTGACATTTTTAATTTATTCCCCTGCAGGGTTTGTCTGTGGCCTCCAGTGTGTCTCAGTCGCAGGGTGCCTACCTGAAGCAGCAGCTCCGTTCTGTTACCCGCAGATATCTGGATCATTTCCTTCCTGCCTCACCTTCCATAGGCATCATTGCCAACCACCCGGTGCTTCTGGGTTCCTGCGAGGCCAATTCAATCTCCCGGGGGCCAGTGCTGAGGAAGATCATCCTGGAGGTGCTCTGGTAGGTCTCTAGAACTGGAATGTGATTTCCCTGTAATTTCCACATTGTATATTTAATACGTCTCCTGTCCAGCAAATCAATGCATGTATAAGAGTGATGGAAATCGAAGATTATCTTATCATCACCTACATTAACTTTCTTGTTGATGTGGTTTCTTGCCCGTCACAATGTTTTTAGTTTTTTTTTAATATAAATATATTTTTAAGCTATGCAAATCATCTTCACAACTTGTCTGAAAATTGTCTCTGGTTCTACAGTGAGAGCTTCCTGCAGTTCAAAGGTTACGCTCCTCCACCTCGTCTGGCCTCTGCCCTGATGTTTCTGTTAGAGCTTCTGAGACGAAATAGAGACACAGACCCCGCCCTCCTCACGTTGCCCCTCCCCTGTCTGCTGCGCTGTGTGATGCTGGTCAACGAACCGCAGGGTAAGAGATGTGTATACACGCACAAACAATCTGAAAGCACAGAATAACTACTTGTTTCCCAGTGGCAGAAACAAATGAAAGGGATACAGCACACGCCACCAGTGACCACTCATGAGTGGGATACCACCACATCATCTGGCATTTAGAGAAGCCCCCCATCCTCTCTTGCCCCTTGGCTGTCTCTCTCACACACACACTTTTTGAACCGCATATATACATATGTTGAGATCAGATACATTTGACACATAAATACATAAATGTTCTGAAAACTGCTTACAATTTCACATGTTCATGGACATTAAACTCTTCATATGCCTGATTTTTTCATAAAAATAAATCCATTAATTCTTGAGACAGTCACAAAAATGTTGAAAACCCCCGTCTCACAATCTGCTCCAAAAGAGTTCTTCCTTGGCTCTTACACCACCCTGCCAACAGTTAAACAAACTGACAGCAATGAAAACACTACATCGTCACTCAGTAGAGCTCATACCTCCGTCAAGGCCCAACAGTCCCCTCATTTGGATCCGCACCAAAATGTAAAACCCCCTAAATGCTTCTGAATCTTTCATCAACATTCAAACATTATTCTCTGACGATCAAACAAAATGTTGAAAAACATTGCGCAAGATTGTTCTTCCCTCACCAATACCACATCCTTCCACCAGGTTTGGTGGTCATCCATTCAGTAGTTTTTTGTGTAATTATGCTAATTAGCAAATGCAGATGAACACATAACCTCCTCGGTGGAGGGAGTAACCTGAAGTTTTCTGTGATGTGGTGATGACTCAAGTTTCCAAGATCAAATATTTTGAAAACCTTCAAAAATCATTTTTTACTAAATGTGATTTTGTTTACCAGTGAAATGTTGAAAACACTGATGTCAATGCCTAAAACATTTAACAAGTGCTAATTTAAGGCATAAATGACACAGTAAAAAACATTCAGTGTGAATAGTGATCACTGAAGGGCTTTTTAATGACATCAGTGTGTGTTGTTTCTGTGCAGTGAGGAAGATAAGCACAGATGCTTTACAGCTTGTGGTGGAGCGATGTGCTGCAGCATCTACCGAGGGACCATGTGACCAGATCATCGCTGTCTTACGGTAACTGACAATAATGCAGAGAACATATTGGACTGCAATAAATATCTATACTTGTATGTGTTGCTCACAGGAAGCAACAACAAGGTGTTTATTTAGTCTCAAGGTTTGCACAACTGTGGTTCCTGAGAGCAGCGCAAACTCGCCCATTTGCACTTGCAACTGCTCAACGCCGCCCGACAATCGCTCGCTCATCAAGTTGAATGTTAAGGTTCTGGAGGCGGGGACGTCCCCAGCCCATCTCTGATCTTCTAACCCCATTACCCTTCATTTTTCTCTAGCAATTGTTAACTTTGGGAGTCATATAAACCACTGCTGTCGACATAAAAAGTGAATGTTACAGACGATTTACTTATCTTCAGGGCATTATAAAAGTGGCTGGCTTAATGTTCCTCTTTTTTTCTCAAACTCCGACACTTCCCCCGACATATTTTTAATGATTCTGCCACCAAGAAGGGGTTAGAAGATAAGAGAGAGGCTGGGGACTGCAGTGTTCAAAGTGACCGATCAAAGGAGGGGAACATCAGCTACTGTCCCCACCTCTCAAAGTCGTCAGGCGGTGTGGACTGTAAGGAAGAGCGACTTCCTGCTCATCTCAGCCTCGTTTGCGGGACTGCACTTGAGCATGTGGAGCAGAAACGCTCACTCAGGAGTGTGCCTTTCACTCGAGGACACTGTTCTGTGTGCTTGCAGGGCAGAAATGCTCCCTTGCGAGTAGGGTTTTGCACTCGCGTGAATTTTGAGACTAAGTAAACGCCATACAAAGACTGATATAAACTGTCCATCTTACATTCCAACCTGTTCTGTCCTCCATGGCTTGACTGTTTGTGTCATCCCGATACTGCCAGGTCATTTGTGGAGGAGAATGAGGGAGTCTATGACCGGCAGGTGTACAGCACCCTGGAGACAGTGGCTGTTTTAGATCCCTCTGTGGTCCAAGCTCTCATTCCCACCTTGTCTCTCAGTCTGAGAAACACTGAGCACAAGAGAGGCCTGGGCAAGAACATCGCCTTGAGGTGAGCCACTGCATGAATCATATATCCTGGAAGCCATGTGGACAGGATTCATCGCCTGAAACTATTTATAACTTGTCTAGACAGTGAACCACCGCTCTGTACTGAATTAGAATCATTATATAGCGGTGTGCTGTATTGAATGTATCCACTAACATGACTCCCCCATCTCTCTGTGTAACAGGACTGCGTATAGGAAGCTGCTGTCGCTCCTTGGGGAGAGTGGGCAGGTTGAAATAAGCAGTTTGGAAGTTGACTGAAAAAAGTCCAGGACCTGGCACCAGCTCCAAGAAGGTTGCTTAGCAGAGTATCTTACAAAATCTAAGAGCGTCTCATTACTGTGGTAATTCAAACTCAAACTACTGATGAAGAAAAACAGCACATGTGATACATTTACAATGTTTCATGAGTTGTGGACCAAGTGGACTTTGACAGCTCCTAATGCATGAGCCTAATAAGTCTAATATCACCAGGTTGTATATATGTACGTATTGTAAAGAACATGCATTTCTGTATGTGGACAGATGTGTTATTAACAAAATAAAATGTGACAATTTATATCAATGTGCTCACAACTGTCGATATACCTTTTCATCCCATTGTATAGTTAGAGGAGTTAGCAACGTGAGCATTGAAGCGAGACCAGGCTGTTTGTGCTTGTGCCATGAAGTGCTGGATCTGTTTCTGCTCGCTTGGCACTGTGAATTACAGATTTGATGACAGTCGTGGGCGAGCCCAGAGTTCAGCAGCAAAAAAGAGGAAGGAAAAAAAAAAAAACTGAGCGAGCACAGGAGAGTACTGTTTGTTCCAATTCTCGCTCGCCTTTCCAAGTCGCAGCAATCTCTTGCAATCCGACTTTAGTTTACACCTAATCACATGAAGTCTCACTTTTGTCTGCCACAATCACCAAGTCCCGTTTTATGTCATTGCTAGACATTTTCCAGCCTCATCAAACTGAAACGCATCCCTTCATCTGAGCAGCTTTTCCGCTGCACCGCGTTCCTCCTCTCCGACAGTTATCAGAGGGGGTTGTAGAATTCAAACAGAGGGATGTAGGCAGCAGAGGCTTTAAATTAGTGCTCCATTATCTACTGCTACTAAATCATTCTCACAGAAGACTACAGTCACTTTCCTTCTTCGTCACAACAGTTTTCATCAAATAAACCCCAGCACGATTTAATCATGTAGCATCTTTTATTCTGAAACCTTTCCAGACATATTGTTTTGGACAGACGAGGGAAGTGCAGGGATCATGTTTTCTCTCTTGGCCAAAGCATGTTTTTGAAAATCAGCATAATGCAGTGTTGCCTGGAGACTGTTCTCTGAATAAGGACAATGACCAGACATTCTTTTGAACATAAACAGTCCGAGGTCCTGAGCATAATAAAAATCTCACACTCACTTACACAGGTCGATCATACACACACACACACACACACACACACA
Source organism: Hippoglossus stenolepis (assembly GCF_022539355.2). Classification (NCBI taxonomy): domain Eukaryota; kingdom Metazoa; phylum Chordata; class Actinopteri; order Pleuronectiformes; family Pleuronectidae; genus Hippoglossus; species Hippoglossus stenolepis. Next base: position 2,426,258 of record NC_061490.1, on the reverse strand, counting down.
CACACACACATTCACAGTAGTCTGTCACTGCTGTTGCAGAAATAATCGATTCATTTTTTACTTTATGTGAACTAAAACATTACATGGTCATTTATGCACTGATGAGCCTCAGCATCTGGCGCTTGAAACTTGTTAACCCCGTCTGTAAAAGTACATGTGAGTTGAAGAGAAAAGAAGCCTCCTCCTCTGTATCTTGAAAAACAATGCAGCACATGTTTTCCAAGCCATCACGGTGATTATAGTGGTTTGATGGAGATGTTATTTAAGCTAGAAAAGCTCCTACATCTCTATTTTTAAAAAAATCTGCCGTTCACCTCAAGTCACTTCATTGGTAAACGGATAGGCATTTTGTTCCTGTCTTCATGGGGAATTAAAATCCCTCTGGAGTTATTTTTCTTTAACTTGCTCATTGCGTCTTCACTGGACATCACGAATGGCGTCTGTCTTTGGGGAAATACAGCAGTAATGCTATATTATTGTGACAGCTGCTTGTGTCTGAGTTTCCAGGAGCCTGCGAAATAACATGGCTCTTGTGGATCAGGAAAGTCATGTTATTACATTTGGATCTGAAAGAAATCCCATATGCACTCAGATGACCGAGGTGGCAGGTTCCGTGAATACTACGTTCAGGTACATTTTCGTTCCATTTGCAAATACTGACTGTCCAGAGTTGAGCTGAGGCTCCTCCATCCTCAAATTACTGTCTTCGTGTTCAGAGACACTTTTGTTCATCAGGGGTTTAAACAGCACCAATTCTGTGATGGGGGACTTGTAGAGTCTGTAGGTTTGGACAGGTGAAGTAAGGAGCAGGCAGGAAACAAGCTGCTATACCGTTGGAGGCGAATGGCAGCGTTGGCCCGTAGAAAACCTCCTCCTTCCCCTCTGTGCTCAGATCCAGCACCTGGAAATAAGATACAGGCATAGAAATATAAGATTCTCCTCACAAAAAGCACAGTAGTTATAAATATGGCAGTGGTTTGTGCAACAATAGTAGTTTTTGGCCATGTTGTGGTGCTGTGGAAATGTTCTGATGGTCATTCAGTTCACCACTACCCCCAAAACTACGAGCTGGATCACCATGGTCCCCCATAGATGTTTCCCAATGACGCTGGTGACTGACTGACTGTAGCGTGGTGTCCATCCACTTGTATTTTAGCGTGAGATACTAATGAATGGAAGGATTGCCATGAAGTCTGGTACACGTCATGACATCCTCAGGATATTTTGATCCCTTGAATTCTAATCTAGAGCCAATATCAGGTCAAAAATTTCAGTTTGTCCAATTCTTTGGTTAATAGAACTACAGCTCCCATCAGCCTCAGCTGCACTTTGTATTTTCTTAGCTTCTTATGTTAGCATGCTCACATTTAGTGTGTTAGCAGCCTCCTCTGAATATGATGCGGGTTGAAGCTGGAGTATTTGTGGAGGATTAAAACCTTGATTTTTTTTAAATAAACAACCTGATTGTGTAATGTAAGCACTTTATTTACAGATGTAAATATTTAGTTAAACCACATACAAATGTTATTGTATAGTATTATTCTTTCCTATTTTTTTATAGTAAAGGGCAGTTGTAATGGTTCCAGTTCAAATTCATCAATACAGATTGTGCGTTCATGTGGTGTCACGAAAATCACAAAAATGAGTTGCTGCCTGGGAAAATCACCATCTTAAGACGGAGCAACTCTGAGAGTCAGCGACATTTCAGGTTGCCAAGTTGCTGATGTCACCACTTATAAATCAGTTAATATGATTTTACAATCAGCTTTACATAGTAGCTCCGAGGAATAAAAGATAACTGTGGTCTCTTGCAAACTGTGTGTCCAGCTCTCACAAGCACCTACCACCACACCTTTTAGCCAATAGAGACATTTTTATGATTCACTTGCATACATTGAATATTTATATGCCTGTCACACCTGATTCTTTTTCTTTGCTCTTAGTTAATAAGCAAATATTGGAAAGAGGTGTCAAGGTGTAGTTTTAATACTCTAAACATATAAATATAACACATTATGTTTACAGTGTCCATGTTTCTTTCCACATTCAACAACTTAACTCTGGAAAAGGGAGCATGTGAATACAGAGTCTCCAAATCAATTTCTCTACAGTACAAATTACTGTTACAGTTACTTTTACATTTGATTGGACTATTATTCAAATAAATATCTTGACACAGTTAATATGTATTTATTTGTTACTACAGTAGTATTATTTGACAATGACAAACTATTTGGTAGTAATCTGGCCACACATTATCTTTATTATTATTATTGTAAATGGTCAGTATTTATACAGCACTTTTCTAGTCTTGATGACCACAAGCGCTTTACAGTACAGTTTGCCATTCACCCATTCACACACATTCATACAGTGCATCTATGGGCAGCACCTTTTTCCCAAGGACACTTCAGCATGCCACAGCCGCCCTTGTCTCAAACAAGCTAGATGTTTACTTTGTAATACGAAGCAACATTTCTTTACATTACAACAAAACATTTCAACATCGTCTGACACTTATTACACGTTCACTGCTGCTCTGTTGGCATTAGGGAAAAATAAAGCTGAAAGAAAAATACCTCTTTCCTCTGTCTGGGCCTTGACTCATTGTATAACAACCTCTATGATAACAACACAAGATGTATGTGGCAGGGGCTATTTATAATTTCTCTACTGCTGTTGAGCAGCATTAGAATAACTGAATTCATATTTACTTATTCATATCACACCGTGTCTGATCATTCTGAAGTATTGCAACAGTGGTGAAGGTAAATCTAAAAGCATCATCTCCTACCTGAATGCACGCCAGAGGCTCGTTGGTCCAAATGGAGTACCCTCCAACCACATAGATCCTGTCATCATGGACCGCGATACCCGACTCATTCTGACCTGGGGAGGACAGAGCAGACACAATGCTTCACTGTGCCAAGCAGAGGGCATTCTGACAATATGACTTCCACATCCCCCAGGGAGCAGAGAGGGAGATAAATAGAGAAAGATGGGGCGAGGGCGGGAGTGTACGGAGAGCTAAGATTGAGCCGCTGCTCTCTTTGCTGTGACTTTGTCTCACACTTGTACAGATACAACAGGAGGTAGGAAATGTAAGGTCACCTGAACTTTACACCCTGGGAGTCTTCTTTAAACATTATAGCAGTGTAATATGACATATACTTATTATGACCACATCCTACAGTATAGGCATGAGAGATTGTCTACAGTGCCTATGCTCCATCCACATAGTGGAACTGTACTGACTGTGTTTTTATTACCTCCATCAAGGGGATTAGGTTTTTATTGCTGTTTGTTCTGTAAACAGGATTATTCAAAAGATTACTGAGCCGATTTTATGGTAACTTGGTAAAGGGTGGGCTGTGGACCAAGGGAGATCCCACTAAAATGTAATGTGTATAAGGACAAAGAGACGGATCCAGGAATTTAGTTTGATCACTTTTTTCAACATTGAAGAAATAATGCTATATAAATAATCTCTATGAAAACAAATCTGTACCAATTCTGAAGGAAATATAAAGCTCTTTAGCTGCTAAATACACATCAGTGTAGAAAAGTACAACATTATGAGAATAAAGTCAATGTTACGAGAAAAAAATCTAAATTTGACGAGAATAAAGTGTAAATTACAATCAAACTAGTAATATTACAAAGAGGTCATTCGACAAAAATAAAGTTGTACTTTTATGAGAATAAAGAAAATAACATATTTAAAGAAATGAGCAGTAAGGAGAACCTGTGCTTGCCAGAGTCCCACCTCTTCTGGGTTTCTTTGGCCCTAATCGTACCCAAGAGTTGAAGAAAACTGCGGGTAATAATTCTCTGGGTTTGTCACTACAAGCAGCCTCACATACAAGTAAAAGGGTTTAATGTAAAAAAGATTGATACCATTTTCATGTTTGCTATTATAAAATAATGTGTGGGACTGCTTCTTGGGGAAGTTGCCAAACAACCAGCATGGCAAGATGTTCTTACATGTGGACAGTGCCCAGTGTTCATGCTAAGTTAAGCTAATGGTCTCCAGACTGTAGCTTCATATTAAGTTTTCAGACATTAGAGTATCAATCTTCTCATCACACTTTCAGCAGGAATGTGCGTAATGAAATCATCTGTGTGAGAATTTCAGGTGCATGTTCACATGTGGGGGTTCCTTTACTTCGCCCACCCGTGAGGAGGCTGAAGGAGCAGCGAGTCCACTGGTCCAGGTCCATGTTGTAAGAGTCGATGTGGCGGACGAGGATGCGGTCGTTGTTGTAATCCAGGTCGTTACCGCCGAGCACGTAGAGCTGCCTCCTCACTGCCGCCATGACGTGGTAAACTCGCCTCTGCAGCATGGGACTGCGGGCCAACCACTGGTCCTGGGGAGGAGGAGGTGGAGAGTGGACGAGGTGGTTAAAGCAGATGGAAGCGAAGAAAAGAAAAGACGGGAGAAAATGATGCGATGCAGAAGAGACGGAGGTGAGACATGGTGCGAAGAGGGAGGGAGGGAGGGAGAGAGAGGGTGGGAAGAGAAGGAGGATGAAGAAGAAGATTAATATTTAAGCATATCCATGCATGGGTAATTGATGTATGCTCAGTGCTAGATAAATAACGTGACACTAGAGCGCTGGTTTGTACTAATGACTTCCCTCCCTATTTCTAATCATATGTTTCAGCCACTCCATTTTACACCGAGGATCCCTGCTCATTTCACTAAGTGTGCTGAAGCTTATTTTGTGTCAGTGAGTGTGTGTGTGTCTGTGTGTGTGTGTGTGTGTGTGTGTGTGAGTGCTTGATTGAGGCAGAGAATAAGAGTGTGTTTGTGTGTGTGTGTGTGTGCTGGGAGCTGACGGGTGGCCATCTGTTGAGGGTAGAGTGGGTGGGGGGTTGCTGTTGCTCTGGCAGGTGAATGTAGATTCATGGTGAATACAAATGAGACTCTCTCCCTCTCTTTTTCACTCACTGCCGCGCTTCCAACGCCGACACGTACAAACACAGACCCATATGGATATGCACCTTACACTTCTATATACTCTGCATACCTCCATACTATATACGGCCTCACCTAGATCCAGGCCTCTTCAACATCTGGCTCACAACATACACACAAACAGAATCTGCAGCTAAACACATTCCACTGTGGTGAGCTGTGTGTGGGTATTACATAAATGATATAAACGCACCCCGATGCACTGAAAGACAAGTTAAAGGTATGTCTATATCATTGTTCACTTTTTATTTAGGATCAAAGGTCATAACTTATGGAAGCATTTACATTCAAGGAGCAGCAGCACCAGTAAGCATGAATAATTACCCACAGCTCACTGATTATATTCTAACGTATAAGATGCAGAGTTTCAAAAAAGTGAATCTAGTTTTCTTATTTTCCTGGGTGCCTTTGGTTTCAATTATTTCCCATATGGTGTGAAAATCAATTAGCAGACCCCGGCCTGTTGTGTAATCCATCACAGTGAACACAAGGTCTGCATTCATGTTCGGAAAAAAGACCTTGTTGTTACACTGATGTAGCTTGAGTGTCGATTTAAACCTCACAACAGTAATAGTGCTCTGACAGGAATTCAAGCAGACTAAACATAAACTGTAAACTCAATTATATCTATAAACATAGGCCAATACTGCAAATGTGTCTCAGAGGACAATGCATTCTGAAAGACATACTCCCCCATCAAATGTTTTACAGTGGAAAAATACAGGAGAGTCAGAGAGGAGGGGAAGCTCCTCTAGGACCCACAGACATGATACTGTTCACTATGCACTGTAGGTAGACAGAGCAGCAGCAGCAGAAATAATGAATGGAGGAACAGCTACACATGGGGCGTTGGGAAGAATTGTATCACCGGACTGACTGATGTTTTGGCACTGAGAGGTTGTTCTTAATAGTTTTAGTGCTGCTAAAGTTCTGACCCTTTATGTTCAGAAATACAATGAACCCAATGGCTGAGAAAATACATTAAAACCTTTGTTAAATATTCAATTTTTTGTTTAGTAAAACTAGAAATCTGTTTGTTTGGCACAATTGATGAGTCAAAAGCAAATATTAGTGTTCACTTGGAGTCCTGTCAAAGACGACCCCATGAATCCCTACGGACTGTGGCTGCAGGAAACACAGTGACCAAACCCTGTAAACCCGTACAGACAAAACTTTGTGTTCACAGAGAACTCAGTGGAATGTGGAGTTTGATTGTATTTCTCTTTTGGGACCATTAAACATCTCTGTCACATGACACAGTTAATTGATCCATTGTTAATATAAAAAGTTGGTAATAACACCTTCTGATTCTCTGCACAGAATGCTTTCAAATATGGTCAGCAGTAACCCACTATAGTAGACTGTTTGTGGACTTGAACTTTGGTGTAAACTTTGTTGTTACCTGCTCTGGTTCGTACACCATTAGTCGATTCTGGTACTGAGCTGTGTTTGTCACCCCACCTGAAACACAGAGGAGCAGCAGGCTGGGCTTTAATCACAGAGTAATACAAATATGCACTAAGCAGTGTTCTACACCTCTGCCAAGGGGGTCATGTTTTCATCTGGGTATGTTTGTTTGTTAGCAGGTGACACAAAAACTACTCAACCAACTTCCATGAATTTTTGCGGAGGGGTGGGGAATTAGCCGAGGAAGAACTCATAAGATTTCGATGTGGATCCAGATCAGGGGGCAAATCCAGGATTTTTTCCTGCTGTCTTAAACATTGTGGGATATGACGTTTTTCAACAATTACCTTTTATTTCTCTGAGAATAATTCATAGATGTTGATGAAACAAATCGGACATGTTAAGGGCACATAGATTTATGCGCATGTGTAATTTGGTGCAGATATAAATCTGGATCTAGTGAATTTAAATGTGGTTTCATAACTGACTGTTGGGCCTGGGCAGAGGTATGAGCACGTCTTACATGTGTAAGTACAGGTGTGTGTAGAACTATGTAGAAGTGGAGTCCTTCTTCCCTTCATCATGTACCTGAGACCCAGAGCAGGTTGTCAGCCACACAGCCAGCGTGACAGGACAGTGAGCGGTCAAAGGGTTGGACAAACATCCATTTGTTCTTCTTGGGACAGTAGCGCTCCACAGAAGGCAGCACCTGCCGCAGCTCGTTCCTGCCCCCAACTGCGTACAGGTACTGACCCAGAGCTCCAAGGACAAAGTGCTCTCTGCAGGCCTTCATGGGGGCTATCTCAGTCCACCGGTTGCCCCTGGGGTCGTACCTACAGGCAGTCCTCACGGCACACGTCCTCCCGGTGGCATGCTCCACCTCACCGCCCACAACAAATAAGAAATTCCCCATTACAGCCACGCAGTGGTGGCTGCGGCCAGTGGGCATTGGCGCCAGCTCGCTCCAGTTCGACCCACCTGCAACACGTACATGCTCCTGTGCAGCTGGGTTGAAGTACCGCAGCTCCCTGACTCTGCTCACCTCCCGCTTCCGCCCGCCAGCTATGTAGAGGGTGAGCGACTGGAAGCGGGGCCTGGTGCGGGCTGACTGGTGGAGAGGCTGGGCAAAGGTGGAGTGGTTATAGTCCAGGGCCTCGTCCACCAGGGCGGCAGCAGTAGGGCTGGATTGGACCAGAGGGTGGCTATGAGCAAGGTGGTGCAGGGTGGGGACGTCCATCAGGCCATAGCGGACATGTTGTAGAAGATCCTCAGTGTACTGGTATCGGCAGTCATGTTCCAACCACAGAACGACCAACTGAAGGCAGAGAGAAAAAGAAGAACAATTATGGACTGTTCCAAAAGTCATTCATAAAATGGAGAGGGGATAGCGCTGTCATATAGTTAGTCTATAACATAATTAAAGTTTAGAATGACCACTTCATTAAAAACAGAGTGAAAAGAAATTTACCATTTTGTCGTTTTCCATAAATTTTCTATGTCAAAATTAAATTTGAGAATTTGTGGATGTCAAACTTAGAATTCCATCAAACTTAAACCCTTTGTGCTTTACCTCCTTTATTTATACTGGTAGATTCATTGAATATATTCAATACGGCTGTTGTGTTATTATGACATGTTAGGATGGTGGAGGCTGCTGTACTTTTTTAAATCAGGGGATAGGTGCAAAATAGATTCATAACTCTGAGGATTGTCTTGCGTTTTTTTAAATATACAAAAATATCAGCTGGTTCCTTCTCCCAATAATTTCCACACAGTCCCTTAAACGGAGAGAAAAAAGGAAAGGGAGTTAGGAACAGAGAGAAGGAGGAAGGAATAAAGGGCATGAGAGGAAGGGAAAGGAAAAGGAAAAAAAGAGACAGCTTGGAGTCAGTAATTAAAGGAATGAAAGATTAGAGGAATGAGCGAGAAGGTGGAAAACAAAAGAAGTGAAGGACTGATAATCATAATTGTCTTTCTAGACACCTATAGGTCACTATGGCAAGGCTGAGGCAAGCTACCACTGCATCACACACACACACACACACACACACACACACACACACACACACACACACACACACACACACACACACACACACACACACACACACACACACACACACACACGCACGCATTTATTAATCAGTAGCATTCAATATACAAACTGTAAATATCCACAGGCATCCTCTGTTTAATGCAGACAAACTGGCTTCCAGAGAGGGGATTTAATTGAACTTGAGAGCAGTGCAAGGTTATTTAGCTGCAACGAGGTGTGAATGTGGGCGAGATGACTGGGGATCACTGATGCCATTATCAGGAAAAACAAAGTGGTTTTTCACATAATCAGTGCAGAGACTGAGAACTTAGAACTGTGGAACAAAGGCGAGTTATGGATTCAGTGGAGACCAACAACAAGGATGACCATGGATGAATCAAACATTTGGATACAACTCCCAGTATTACAACAGAAACAGCATTTGGTGTATGAAGTATGAACAAATACTCTGCGTGTATACGTTGTCTCACCTATCTAAACCAAACTGCCATACCTTTATTCCCCCTTCAATCCACTCCAACATTGTGCATATGCAACAAACATGCAAGTCAGGATTGTGTTTTTGTGGAATCTGTGCCACTCTCCTGTCTCTACCTCTGTTTCTCTATCGCTCAGCCCGCCTCTCTCTCGTCATAGCTCTGAAGTGACAGTGTGTGCATTTGTGTGAGTGTGAGTGTGAATGTGTGTGTGTGTGTGTGTGTGTGTGTGTGTGTGTGTGTGTGTGTGTGTGTTGTGTGTGTCTGTGTGTGTCTGTGTGTCTGTGTCTGTGTCTGTGTGTGCGTGTGTGTGTGCGTGCGTGCACATGTGTGTGCGTGTGCACTACGGCAGCTGACTGTGAAGGTCACGCTGCATCACACAACTTCCTCAGGGCACAGAATAAATCAACTCCTTCTCCCTCCTTCCCCTCCGTACTGAGAGAGAAAGTGGGATAGTGTGTGTGTGTGTGTGCGTCTGAAAATGAGAGAGTGAGGGAAAGAGATAGTGAGGGAGAAAACGTAAAGGGAGGGGGGAAGCTACAGAGAGACAGAGCAAAGGATGGCAAGAAAGAAGGGAGAGTAGAAAAAAAACATCCCCCAAAAAAACAAAGCCAGAGAAAATGTGATTTCCAGGGCGTGAGAGACCCGAAGAAAACTCTGAGTGACAATGATTGACGTCCAAGCTATATCTGTCCTGTATTGGTTTGCATACCCCCCCAACCATGCCACGCACCCCCCTAACTCTTTGGAACGGCAGCCCCCTCTTCGTCGTTCGCTTCCGTCTGATGCCCAAATTAACCTTCTGGGCGAAGTGAAGGAGGCCCAAAGCAGCCTAATCAGAGGCTGATTATGGCGGCGGCGGCTGGCTAAAGGGTCAGGGTAATTGTGCCATCAGAGGCCTGATTGTTTTCAATCAGACGGGCGGCCGAGTGACAGCTGGGGGATTGGGGCCCTGATGGAGCCGCGGTGGGCCTAATCAGAGAAGAGAAGGGGAGAAAAGACAGAGAGAGAGAGAGAGAGAGAGCGGGAGGGAGATCTGAGGGGGTGAGTGGGGCGGTGGGAGGATGGGAGGCTGATTGGTGCAAATGAACAGTCAAAACGGCAAGTTCCCAACTTGCACTGCCGCTTCACTCCCCGCCAGTTCATCATACACACACACACACACACACATACACACATCAATGCATGGATTGACAGTCTATCACACATGTTGGCACACAGTAAGAAACAGTCCTTCATGTTGCTTTCCCTCACTCATGTAAACAAACAGTATATGATTGTGTATCAGTCTGAGTTAGCTATATGTTGTGACCATGCATTTGTGTTTGTGTGTTTAAACTTACAAGCAGAGATGATTTCTCAGTTTATTTTTAATCAAAACATCACCTCAACACTACACCTTAACACTGCATCTCCCCATTTCTCTAGTTGCAACAAAATCCTGTAACCACACACACACACACACACACACACACACACACACACACACACACACACACACACACACACACACACACACACACAGAGAGTCGTGTCTTCATGACTTCAGACGACATGACATTGACTTACATTAATTTTACTGGAGATTTACTTTGACCTTAACCATAGTTATGGGGACTTGACAAGTATAATAATAATAATGTGACCATGTTAACCGATTTTGGTCCCCACAACATGAGTAATACCTGGACCACACACACACACACACTCCCAGTACCTTCCATATCTCCTCCTCACTCAGGGAGGTGAGGCGGTCACTCTTCAGCACCTCCCTGAGGAGGCGGTAAGGCAGCTGCAGGGCCTCGTCCTGCCGGTTCTGGCTCAGCTCAGACAGATGTTCCACCAGGAAGCCCACCACGGCGTCCTCCAGGGCCGGGAGGTGAAACAGGTCAGCCACGCGGTACAGCTCCAGGTAGTTCACACTGCTCAGTTCCTGCGGGAGGGACACATATGAATAAACATACATGTGGACTGCACGTCTTCACCATTTGCATAAGTTGAAAGGATGCGGAGGCAGCTGTCAGACCACATGATGTCAAAATACACTGAGGCAGTTAATGAAGATAAGGTTCCCTATAAAGGTAGTAGCCTGGCAATAACACCTGAAACCCCCATTCAGAAAATCTGTGAAACTGTTAAAACTTCATATACCACTCTGTCCCTTCCCCTCTAAAATCTGAATGACCTAAACCGTTTCCATTGTGTGTGGACAAACTTCTCATTGTCTGATCTACAGTGTTTTTTGTTTCAGTTAAAATTCCCTCTCAGTACTTAAAAACAGCAAAAAACGATATACTAAATATTTCAAATTTGCTGGGAGGCTCCTTTAGGCAAACCATAACCCTTAGGCAATATTCCACACCTAGTGATTTAGTCTTTGATTTCCTGTAGACTTGATCCTATAAGAATATCTCACATCTATGCAACATTTACAATATACCATATATATGTATACTGTATGTGAAAGGATTTCATGGCTGTGGTTGATTGACAGCATCACCCACACGAGGAGAGAGACACAGAGAGTTGGGGTCTGAGGTCTGACTAGTGGAATAACACTGCCATCTTCTGGCAGTCCTTCGGCACATACATTACAAACATGCATTAGTGAGGACATTCCCTTTGCTACCATTCACTTTAAAGGGACAGTTCACCGAAAAATATCATTATCTACTCACTACTATGCTAATGGAGGGGTGGGTAAAGTGTTTGAGTCCATAAAACACTTCTGGAGTTTCAGGGGTAAACATTGTTGCAGCCAAATCAAATCAAATTGAAGTCAATGGTGACTCCTTCTTCAAGCGTAAATAAAGAAAACATAACATGCCTCCATAATGCTCCTGTGATGTCATCTAAGCATCTGTAGACCCCGACATTCACATTCGACCTGAAACGGCGTCATTTACACCATGTGTTTAGCCCCACTGCACACATGCTCTCTCCCAAGGGCACGTGTGCGGTAGCATTGCTACTTCCGGTAGCCGACATTTGTGTAAATGACTCTGTTTCTAGTCAAATTTGAATGTCAGGGCTTTCGGACACTTGGATGACACCACAGGAGCGGTATGGAGGCATTTTATGTTTTATATCTGCTGCTTTATTATGTCTGAAGAAGGAGTCCCCAGTTACTTCCATTGTATTGGACTTGGCTGCAACACTGTTTACCCCTGAGACTCCAGCAGTGTTTAGTGGACTCCACCCCTCCATCGGCATAGTGGAGAGTAGATGATGAGTGAATTTTCATTTTTCCTGAAACCACTCACCATTTAAAGATGTTGTGTTGCACTGAAAATCACTACATCTACATGTTACTACAACTGCTGTGCTACAGAAAAAGTATGCAGTGTACTTTATTTTGAAAAGACATTGAGGGTGGTTGATAAATGTTAAAATGCCGACTGTACAAATAGCAAAATCAACTGTGACACACACCTAAGCAGTCCAAATGTTGCATTAGAGTCCTGTCAGCTAAAGGACTTCTTGTGATACACAGAGCAAGTGTGGTATTGATCCATTCGTCAGTATCCAATGAGCAGAACTCTGCACATCAGCATCTGTCATATTGGTGGATGGAGATGGGGGATCCTGACTAGCTGATGTATCTCCTTTTCAATCAGTGTGTATTGGGAAATCAATGTTATTAGCCGGGGTCTGACTTTCTATTATCTACTCAAACTAAGCAGCAGACACCAGCAGTCAGCTGACCTGACTTGTGACTAGCGCAGGCAGGAGCAGAGTTAATCTGATTAAGAGATGACCAAGCAGAAAACTCGTGACTTATTCAATAGTGTGTTGTTGTTTATAATTTGCTGATCAACACAAACCAACAGACATGAGGTTTTTGTGACCACCAGATGGCACATTAGAGCAAGGTTTACCATTGTGATGTAACTGTCACTTCGGTTTTACAATTATATCATCGAATGTATATAGTATTCTATTAGATTGTTTATATTGAGGTCTTTAATTTAATTTAAATTTACTCTATTCAAATCCCTATGACATTGCTCTTAAACCATTGCATTGCTGAGCTGAACTGTCCTTCTCGTCCAACACTTTGTACCGTTGACCCTGTGTGAACTAACATATGCACAATCCCTTTTCTGGTGTTTACAATATTTGTATATTTTATATTGTTTCCTTTTTTAAATATTTATTGATATAGTTATTTTATGCTAAACACACCACAGCAAATTCCTTGTATGTGTAAACGTACTGGGCAATAAACCCTAATTCAGATTATGACAAAAGAACTAGAAACTTGAAACTGTAGGAGCTTCAATGACAAAATACTGAATAAATAATAATAAATAGATAAATTAGAGTCGGGTGACAGGGATCTAAGGACACTATAACCATGCACGAGCTGCAATCATTACTACAGAGTCTAATTAATGGGCTCCACTGACACATATCAAACTGTGTATAAAATGACTTGAGTGATTCTGCAACAACCTCAGCCTGATTTGTTTTTATCTCCAGCAGCTTCTGGCCGTATTTACCCAGAGGCCACTAGGCCAACTGTGCCTCTGTTCCAGCAGATCCACAAGTCAATGGTGTGTCCTCGATCTCAAGGAGATCAGACACCTAAGCTAACAGTGACCCACCCTGCCAAAGTGTCCTTGAGCAATACACTGAATCTGTTCTCTAACTAAGGCAGACCTGTGACCTCCCTGTCGGGGAGGACACACCACCAGACCTTTGATGACAGATTGCTGCAGATTGGAGATCAATTATTTTACACAAATTAGTTTTAACATCTAACTTTGAAGCAACATTAGCTCTGAGAAAGTCTGGAAATGGGGACAGCATCTCGCTCGGCTCTGTCAAAAGATAAATAAAATCAGCACCTATCAGCAGCACTACAGCTCAGCCATTACCACACTATCTTTTATCTAAAAAACAAAGCCTCCAAGACGTGAGTGCATCCATCTAAGAAATAACCAATATCATATAACACCCCCTTGTTGTGTTTATTTTTTTTGCACCAATTAAAAAATAATATATATTGTTCAATAATAAGCTTCACAGGTGCTCGGAAAGAGATTTATTTACCTTTGGACAGAGCCATGCTACCTGACATGTAGTTGTTGTGCTAAGCTAATCTAACTATCTATAGTTTTATATTTACATTACATTACATTACATATCATTTAGCTGACACTTGTATCCAAGGCTACTTCCAATAAGTGCAATTAACCATGAGGGTTCAAACCCAGAACAGCAAGAATCATGTTTGTACATGAGCTTCAATAAAGCCAAACTATTTAGCAAACAGACTTAACAGTATGAATCAGTCATCAAAATCCAGCAAGAAAAGCTAAATAAGTGAGTGTCCAAAAGTATGGAGCTGCTCCTCTATTGAAGTATCATTTAGAAAAGGAGGGTCATATGCAAAGTTTTGGTAACAAATCTGGGTTTGGGATTTTCCAGTTTATGCATTTGTGACCAGGAAACATCTGAACCAGATTTCTATCATTCTCTTGATTTTTTACAAGCATACACTGCATTTGACTCACTTTGCAAAAACAACACAGGATGTACAATGGAATGTTTTTTAACAAGTGTTACTGGTGAAAGAGGCCAGAGAAAGTCCAGACGAATACAGCTCTATTGTTTGCAGAAAGGGCAACTTAATAAAAGTGTTCAATAAGTTGTAAAGTAAAAGCTAATCCTCTTCAGGTTCCCCTGTGTATAAATGTCCTTGTTCGTCCCTGCAGACAGGATCAAATCTACAAACACACTAAAACACACCTCTGAAAACCCAGTGATACTGAAGGATTTCCACTGATGTGATGGCAACCCTGTGCTGTGAAGGGGTCATTCTGCCTCCTATTATGATGTCCCCAGCTCACACAGGACGGCTGCATATGTGTATGTACCTGGATGAGGTAGTGGGAGCAGAGGCTGAGGAGCTCCAGTAACTGAAGGTGGCTGCCTGCAGACAGGACGTCCTGGATCACCGCCGGCTCCAGCAGAATCTGGCAATAGGACACAAACCAGGTCACCAGGTTTCATTTTCATTTCACTTAGATTCACTGTCACAGAAATTGAAGTGCAGGGAGTTTTCCCAGACATCAATTTGCAAAGGATTCGAATAATAGATTACTGAAAATAATTTATTGTTATTTGTAATAGTTATATATATATATATATATATATATATATATATATATATATGTATATTCAGTTACTATAGATCATATTAACCACATGTATCCTGTGGGTCCCTAGGAACCAGAACTTTACCACATTAGGTCTACATCAAGTCTGTTCAGATAATTGTCCAAAATCATTTGTTTTCTAATAATTTTCTCTGAAACATGTATCAGGTCCAGTGTCATATGTTTTGCTTATTGCAGCTATGCAATGCAACAGCAGGCAATAACAAGTTTGTCCCCAGGCACTGTTGTGTCACAAATCCAGTGAATCAACACAGACATAGGAAGTTAAGATGTTTGCTTATTTTCTCAGTGGATGCGTATTTTATTTTTCTACCAAAGTGATGAACCGGACACTTCCAGAGGAAAACAGTATACTAAATACAACAATGCTGAATCAAAGGAAACAAGTTTCACAGTATAAACTGCGAACAAAACAAATATTGCACTGACCATTAAACGAAGAGTATTAAGAGTATTAAGGAAGAGTAAATTCGGATTGTGGAGCAGACCAATTTCTGAGTGGTAGGTGTATAACACAACACAATACACTACGCGTAATCATGAAGTATATTGCTGGCTGTGGCTACATATCTGTAATTTTTGGAAAATTGTAAAAATAATAATAAAATGGGGTGGGGTGGGGGTGTACCATTATCACTGGCATATTCAGAAAAAAGATATATTTTATCTATATTATCTACATATTTCCATTTTTGACTGTTTGATTTTAGACTTACAGTTTTTAGGCTTACGGGCAATTTTGGGTTGGTTTGAAAAATTCTGTCTATATTCCAGGTTATTTAAAAAATGATGTTGCTCCATAGATGACAGGGAGAGTGAGTGTGACAGACTGCACAGCAAACCCAAAAATTGCACTATCGATGTGCTTGATTTCCAATTTTCATCTTCTCAGCAAAGCGACACAGCCACACAATTATGACGGCATTGATTCTGCCAAAATGCTTCCTGTTGAGCTGGATGAGCAGAAATTATATCTGCTGAAAGCTTCCTCCTGTTTCCTCCATATTCCCACAGCCCCATGTATCATAAAGCTCTGTATCACAGCCAAGTAATACTGCCAGGCTCTCGGGAGCAGAGCCAGGTAATACCGGTTGTATGGAGGTTAATCTGTCAGGATCAGGACCACATAGAGTCAAATATTCCATTAGTCAGAGGGGTAATAACCCAATCAGACCAGGCATGCCACTTGTAACCTCTCACACAGTGGACTCACCTGATCCAAATGAAATTGAGTTTGCTGTTAAAATGCAGGAACAAGCCTCCCCTGCCCTATATAACCACAGAGCTGTGACTGAGTCAGGAGTGAAAGTGAGAAAAATGGCCTTGCCTGAAATGCGTACTCATTATTTATGATTCTTAAAACGGGAAAAAGCAGTTTGTGTTTTTCATCTCAGTAGAACACATTCAGTACAAATGTACTACCTTCTTCTGGTGTTTGTTCACGTGTTGAAGTGAAAAACATTTTTCGTCAGCTTTTGTTGTGATTACATGCTTTGCTGCATATAAATAAACCTGTCATTTCACCACTTAGGAATTCACGTAAAACCATTCATTAGAAGTCATCAAGCAATTTGTTTCGAATGGTAAAATATTTCCCGAGGAGCGACAGCCTCTCAGAGCAAATCCCAGCAAGCTT
Source organism: Hippoglossus stenolepis (assembly GCF_022539355.2). Classification (NCBI taxonomy): domain Eukaryota; kingdom Metazoa; phylum Chordata; class Actinopteri; order Pleuronectiformes; family Pleuronectidae; genus Hippoglossus; species Hippoglossus stenolepis. Next base: position 2,409,520 of record NC_061490.1, on the reverse strand, counting down.
TGCCGATAAATATACTTTTTTCTCTCCTTCTCTGCAATTAGCTGGATCTACACATACCCACACACCCATTTATCACAGTGTTGTTTCCTGTCAGGCACGGGCGGAGGTCCAGTTAACCACAGCACGATCTATGGGCTCTCATAAGCTTTATATATTGAGATGGAAAGCAGCTGTGAGTGGCCCTCTGCCTCAGGATGCATTAGACTTAAGTGGGAATCGGAATACTCCAATCTTTGATCACCAATCATATCAAATTAATCTTAAATTAAAGGGAAAAACCTCCAATCTATGCCCCTATTTTAAACACCACGGCTGCTTTTATTAGATTAACATAAGCAAAGGGAAACATGATCAACTGTTTTTTGGATCCTGGCAGGGAGCAGCAGCAACAGAGGCAAACCCCAAAACGATAACTAATAATTGTAAGTGAATGCTCTTCTGTCCACTCCACAGGCCCACAACAGCTCGAGCACTCCAGCCTCACACAGCACAAGTCAGTGTGGTCCAGTGTGGGAGTGTAGCGAGCTCTTGTGTAAACCTCCATTTATTGCATCTGCTACTTAGACACGATGAAAGCAGATGTTTTTATAGCAGAACATATAGATGTCTTCCACCCAGGATCTGACCCATGACTCACTCTACTTCACTCTTTTAGCTTAGAAATAAAATGGATTAAAAGTCTGAGAAATTCCAGGTCTGTTGGTAATAAAAGTGAAACAGTGCGGCATGTTCCTGGTGTTAAATTGATTTAGATCTCTGCTGTGGTCTTACGATACTGACTTGACTTCTGACTGCATGTTTCCTCAGTCACTGGCCTGTGACATGTGGCTGAAAGATTTTTAGTAGGTCATTATTTACGGCGTGGGGATAAGCATATTGCCCTCATCTCATCTGCTATCATCTCCTCTGGGCAGACAGGAGCTGAGCCAACCAAAGCAGGGCGGCTTTCAAGCCTGCTGTTGACCTACTTACACTGCCTAACTGATTCACTCTTTGCTCATTTCCACTGTGGAAATAAAATTAGGAGCAATTACAAAGTTCCTGGCCTCTCCATACACTGCCTAATCCGCTAGGCTGCTTATTGGACCAACCATTGCTGGCACTAAAAAAGACCCAGGGAGGTTATTGGAAACGATCGCACTCTCTGCAGAGGCTGTGACCTCACTCATATGACAGCGGCTGCTTTAGTATGGAAATAAAATACTGTGGCCCTTACTCCTCCTTTTTTGAATTAAATGCTGTTTCTTATTCAGGTCTCAGGTCAGCAGCGTGACCACAGCACACAGTGGAGTGACCAGAGAAGTAAAATGTAGAGCACCTGTACACTATACAACACGGGATCCAAAGGCATGCTGCAGCAGAGGCTAATGCTGCTGAGATTAAAAGTGGCAATCCAAAATCCAAATGTCAAATCCATGTTCTGATTTATTTTGGTGACACACTTGGCAGTGGTGAACAACTGGATCTAAGTACTTGTGGTGCGTCCATGTGGTTTTGGAATAATTGGAAAATAAGTTCCTGACTGGGAAAATTCACGTGGACGCCATCTCAAGTCAGAACAACTCTGAAATTCTGGTGCATCACATTTAATCATCACTTTTAAATTAGTTAACATATTTGTATATATTTTATGTAATCAACTTTGAGTAGTAGCTTGTCAACTTGTCAAATGTTACACTTTTGTCACTTGCATACAATGGACCAATGTCCACCTCTCACAAGCACCAAACGCGACTTTTTATAGGTATAGGTTTATAGGTAGCATACGTTTATATTGTTTATATGTCTGTCACACCAGATACTTTGCTCTTCATTATTATACAAATATTGAAAAGAGGTGTCAAGTTGTTATTTAAATGCTTTTTCCAACTTCAAAGCACATGAACACACCCAAGTCGGAACAACGACTTCATAACTCGGGTAATGGGACCAACTTTACTTTTGTATTTGCATTTTTGCTATTTAATAGGGAATGTGATACAATACTACGTTTATTTAACTTTTAGAATACGATACGTTGTTGTAGATGAAACATCAGATAATAATAAAATAGTTCAAATTGGCTCCACCCAAACAAACAACAAAAAAACTTGTAATAATTAAATTCATATTTAGAATCTGCTAGTGCTGGTGAGTTAGTTTAGCACTTAAATAGCATGTTGTTGTTAGCTGGCATATTGTTAGCTAACAGTGTGACAGGTGATGGTATTGTATTCTTTTTGCGTGTGAGACATGGCTGCTCCCCAAAAGCGAAGTGAAAGCGTCTCAATCACATCTGGTGAGAGGCTGCAGTATGGGTCATAGATTCCATGGACCAAACTAACAAGTCAAACAGACTTTTCTTAAAGATGGGTTCTGTCATTTTAGGTAGTTCTTTGAATAGTAATTCTTAGACTCTGTCTCCAAATGGCAGTGTTCGTATCCAGGCCATTTCAGTCTTATTTCCAGACAGTGGGACGAAGTGGAGACGAGTATTGCATCCGGGGCGGTTGTGGCTGAGGGGTAGAGCGGTCGTTCTCCAACCAGAAGGTCGGCAGTTCGATCCCAGTCTTCCCCATCTGAATGCTGAAGTGTCCTCGGGCACGATGCTGAACCCTGAACTCCCCCACATTGAAAAAAAAGTGCTGCTAATAGATATACTGTATGAATGTGTGTGTGAATGGGTGAATGGCAAACTGTAATGTAAAGAGCTTTGAGTGGTTGTCAAGACTAGATGAACACAGACCATTTACCACCACAGGCTATGGTGTGAGGTGTCTGAGGAGGCTTGTTTGGTGAGGGCTGCATTCTGCCAGTGCAATGTGCAGGTAGCTCAGCAAGTTTAGTTTGCACGGTTTAGTTTAGTTTGCTTAGCCAGTTACATGGTAACGTAAAGCCGCTGTCACTCTGCTAAATGTGTCCATAGTACTGATAAGAGTATATAAAGATGGACGCTATACCAGCCCCCCAAAAGTGAAGCCAAAGTGTCTTGATCATCCTCTGGTGGTTAAGATATCCCAAAGTTCACATATCCTGCCTCCTCAATGTTAACAGATGGGGAATGGACAATTCAAAGTATAAATCAAAAGATGTTTTCTGTCTTTAGGTGGTTCTTATCACACTGATGTATGTCCAAGTTTACATTTTTCCGTTAAGTTTGGTTATAATTAATTAATTGATGCTAAAAAAAATAGGTGAAACATCATGATTGACAGCTGAGACTGGTTCGAAAATGGTTGAGCACATGTATCGATTGGATCTCACTACTGTGACTCCACCCCTTTGCCCTGATCACTACTGCTAAGACTATGGCTCCAAATGCGCTAGATGGCGGCGTTTGAATCTGGGATATGTTGGCTTAATTTCTGGATTGAGGGAGGAAGTGGTGACACATCGTCCATATTTACAGTCTATGATTGAAAGGGCCCAACCTGTAGATGTGCCTATGCTATTACTGTACACTACACTCCGATTCCCTTTAAAAGCATAATTTTTCATTTGTTGGACAGGTCAGATTCATGTGTGGAAACATTTCTCATACCAGAAGGGTAGCAAATGCTAGGAAGGCTACTGAGCAGGCCAATATAAAAAATGCAACCAGCCGATAAAATAAACAGAAACAATGAAAATATAAGGTCTGAAAGCAGCCGAGTATCTGCTCTTGGTTTAGAAAAGGTTATGATTCAAGGACAGTTTGAATGTACATTAGGGCAGGACAAGAGAAAAGATCGATCACCTGACAAAGGGCTCAGCATACCACAGGGCCTAATGACACCTCAAAACATCAGTTTACATTTCAGCTATGAGGCTTTTTACATTTCAGCACATTTCACTTTGTGAAACATAATATGAAACGTAATTTTGCTGATACGCTAATACTTCATTTACCAAAAACGATTTCTAATGCAAAACCATTTCTGTCTAGAGAGTATGTTTATTTTTGGGGTATTGCAACTTTCGCTAAAGTAAAGGGTCTGAATCTTTCATCAGTGCTCTTACTGTGTGTAGTTTTTTGCTCGTCTCCTCCCAATAAAAGAGTGAAGATTACTATGATAATTCCTCACATTATCTTTCGATGCTCTTTTCTTGTTCTGTTCAGCTGTGTCGCTCATGCTCACCTGTCCAGTGTAGGCGAAGTCTAAAGCGTGCTTCAGTCCAACGTTGGTCACTCCTTGCAGGGTCACTTCGTCCGCCTCACTCTCCACCATGCACAAGCTGAACATGGCCTGATGACACAGATCCAATATGTGGAGGTCAGTGAAGGGAGCACCACATCATGAAATATTTGATCGGGTATTTTCACACTTTGCTTAAAAAAAATACACAAACTGGGACCACAACACACAATAATCATGGGTATTGATGGTAAAGTCTATCCAGCTTTGTTTCTCCAGTCCTTCAGTGTTGATTCTGCAGGTTTTGATTGATTCTGATTATGTTTTATCCATAAGTAGTTACAGTACTGATGGGCTGGTTTCGTATGTGAACGTGTTGAAAAACAAACAGCATCATAGTTTATCAAACCTTCCCAGGCACAACATCCCAGAAACCCCTCTGTATTCATTTACCGGCCTCTGCCCCGGAGGTCAGCAATAATAAATAGCACAATCAGTACTTTCTGTTAAACAGCCTCTCTGTCTTACTTTCCTTCTGTCTCTCTCTCTCTCACACACACACACACACACAGAGTCACGCATGTGGATGTCACGTTCAGAGCAGCGGACTGACGCAGTGTTTGCAGTCTGGCCCTGCTGTGCTTGAGTACAGCTCGCTGCTTGCCAATCAAAGCTATTGACTGCTGTCACAACATGATGGGATGTCAGGGCCGTTGATCAGGGCCGACCAACAAAGCACAGCAGTGTGGAGAGGAAGAGTGAGAGGAGGGCGATTGGTAAGAGATGAAGCAAACCTCCACTGCATGTCTTCTTAGTTATGAAGATCTAGTTGGTGTTTATCTGTATTGTAATGGGTCAAACAGAAACTTCAAATAGCTTTTGAAAACTAACTCTAGCTGGTGTAGGCAATTTCTTTCCCCCTCAGATTCCTTGCCTCAGGGATAGAGATCCAGCTAAATTCCAATTTCACGTATCTTTGTGATCACAGTTTGCAGCGCAGCCACTCTGCACTATCTCTTCTGTGAAACTGGTGTATAACTGCATTATTAGCTTCAAAGAGCCCCGGGCCGGCCAGTTAGCATAGCATCTCTTTCTGTCACGAAAACAACGCTCACTCCTCGCAAACCCTCATCCCATTCTCCCTGATTCATAGGACACACGAACCTCAACCAGGCACCGACCCCCACCGATGGCAGTTGTGATGTGTGAGACAGGGTCGACTCAAGGCCATGCTGAGTTTTAACTAAGGCCTGTGCTTCTCTCCGCAGAGCCCAGCTTTGTTGATTCATCACTGAGCTAATTAAAAATCCACTGGTCCACTGAGCACAGGAGGGCCTGTGGCTAAACCTGGGGTGTGGTGGTGGCTGAGCTGTGGTCAGCATGAACGAGAGTGCAGACAGTTGGATGGAGACATAGGCAGAAAGTAAAAAAGCCGAGTGTATGTGAAGGAGGAAATGCCTACACACTTTGCATGTTCTCTCCTGTGTTTGCGTGTGTGACAAGGGAGGTTGAAGGAGGACACACTGAGTGTCCACAGAGCTGTTCCCCTCCAGCATCAGTGACCCTGACCTTGGTGGAGGAGCTGAGGGAGCGCTGGTGGTGACGGATGGCCCCTCTGACTTGGGATATAGATCCAGTGCAGAGACACACCGGGTAGCTCACTGCAGTGCTTTCACATGATGCTGCAGTGCTGCAGTTAGCCTGAGCTGGTGGCAAGATGTATGTGCGTCTGCTTGGGGTGATCATACCAGAGAGGACTCATGACTCCCTCACACACACAGTGGAATATTAGAGTATTCAGCGAGGCCGTTTTTATATCTGAGTGAAAAATGAGAATTTCTCTGCAGGCCCGTGGATCTACTATATATTTACAGGGAGATATTTCACAGAATATCTTACATGAGAAATTCTTAAAGGTTACTATACCAGTGGGTTTATATTAAAGCTGCCAACTGTTGGAATCCTGTGCTAAAAGTCTTCTTCTTCACATTTGCCCCTTATCACCTTATGAAATAGGCAACATTTACCAGGATTCAGGGGGTTTAATAGAAATACAAAAAACTGTGAAACCACATCAAGACCATGAAATACATTAAGACACAACTAATGCTATTGATGATATCCTAATTGCATGTGTTAGTTCAGCCTCCCTGTTCATCAAACAGTTCAGGTTGATCTTGTTCATTCTCATCCAGATAACTTACCCAGAATTAATTTGTTAATCTCAAATGAAGTTATCCTGAGCAAACCTACCTTATCTTAAAATACAGGCAAAACAAAGTAGAAAATGAAAAACTTGATAAGTAATCATACAACTGGAGGAGACTTACCTCTGCAAAGGAGGTTATGGTTTGTTGACTACTGGACTGATAACCATGAAACATGATGGTAGGATGTGGTATGTGTCAGGGAAGAATCCATTAGATTTTGGTGCGTGTCCAGATCAGGGGTGGACCCAGGATTTTTTTCCTATCACTTTCTTTTAACATTTTGACATAAAGCGTATTTCAACATTTTCCTTGATTTCTCAGAGAATAATTCACGGATCTTGATGAAAAAATCTGGCATATTTATAGGACTGATATGCATGAGTGTGTGCAGTTTGGTGCAGCTTAATTGAATTTAAGGGGACTGTGCTACTAGTTTGACTGTTAATCGGGTTTTGCTTCATATTGTGCGCCACAATGTTTTCCCAGTTTCACCATGATTGGGAGCCTGAAGTCCATGTCTCTTCTCTATGTACCTGAACATTAGTAAGAGGTTCCAGATAAGTTCACCAAGACTCAAATAAAGCTAGCTCAGTTATCCCCTGCTGGAGAACAGGACTCAGGTCTTTCTATAGACAACCAATGTATTCTTCACTAATTCTGCATTATAGTATGTCCTGTACCTGAAGATTTACAATACACAAACCCACTGCAGTTGTCCTAGCACCCTAGTGTTTCTGAAATACTGCAAATAAAACCCAAGTTGGCATGAAAAAGAGCCAGAACTGTTTTTGTAGCTACAATCTGGAAGGAAAAATCCATAAATGATGATTTGTTACACTTGGAGCAACTGAGTGTTTTTTTATACACTGCAGCAGTGGAGTGCAATACAGCACTAATGACCATCATCCTCTCTGGCCACTTAAGTGATCGATGTAAAGTTGATGAAATGATCAAGCTGTAGAAGGCAGAGTAGTAACTAGCTCTAACCTATATACAGTTGTGGAGGAAGTACTCGAACATTTTACTTCAGTAAAAGTACAAATAAATAGACAAATGTACTCAAGTAAAAGAAGTATCACATTAAATGTTTTCTACTTGAATAAAGTACTTGCTTTTAAAAATATTTAAAGCATTTAAAGTAAGAGTACTTGCCAAGTGTATCCTATTTCCTAATGCAACGTTCTTCTACATCATTATGGCTGAGTCTTGGTGGTGGCCCCTTCTAAAACCATTTTAGGTGTTTCTTCTTCACCAGTGATACTGCAGCACGTGCTCTTTGCTCTTGTTGAAGAAGGTCTAATGTTACCTGTCCGCTCTGATTGGATGGTCGGACCAATTCCCCTCTTGTTGCTTATTACAGTACTTTTAAAAATATAATAAACAATGTGAAAATGTAATACAAATCATTGTACAAATGATGTGGTGTAGAAAGTAAAGATATTTGCTGGAATATGTAGTGGAGTAAAAGTGAAAAGTACCTGAAAATAAAACTACTTAAGTAAATTACAGATATCTGAAATATGTACGTGTATGTAAGTGTATTTTTGTACATCCTACCGCCTAAATCCCTTGCAACCAATGTAATAAATACACTGTCGACATAAAGAAGTAAAAAGAAGAACAGAGTTTAGTGTGGTGCTGGTTGGGTGAAATGGTTCTTTGAGACAGTAATAGCTTTTGATATGAGTTCTGTCCTGACCGCAGGGCTCCCTGTGTGACAAAGTTTGCGTGTGTGTGTGTGTGTGTGTGTGTGTGTGTGTGTGTGTACTTTTTCGCTGAGGGTGGTGTGTGATGCTGGTGTGACTGATCTGGCCGTATCTCCCTGAGCTGTCCAGACGTCTTAGTAATGCGACGGCAGTGGAAGAGGCAGGTGACACCTTCAGGACAAGTAAACAGCTCACGCTTGGTCAGGTATTTCATTACAATCACTCATGTCCACTGGGCAAGATAATGTGTTATAATCACTGCTACGTGTGCGTGCGGGTGTGAAAGACAGAGCCGCAGAGGGAGAGAGACAACACAGTCGCACACAAGGCACCTTCATCTCCTCAAATGAACGAACTGAACCCCAGCAGTGCAGTTAGATAACAAACCGCAGATAATGTTGTTAAGCCCCTATTGGGACAGGAAAAGTGGAGTTAGTTTTTCTTGCTTACTGCAAAGAGCTGATCTAATAATTGAATTGCTGGAACAACAGTGTCGCTCGTCTCAGCTGGGACTTGAAAGAGACGCTTTTGTTTTTTAAATGGAGGCCGCAGAACCAAAAGAAAAGAAAAGTGATGATTACGAACAAAAGAGGAGAGGAGTGCCAGTCGCCCACCTCTTTACTCTCTACAGACAGAAGTAAAAATAAGCTAGAACACATACATTCACACAGGAGGAGTAATCCCTCGGCAATTTATATTTAATCTGCCTCTCATTTTCAAGAGGGATTAATTGCTATTTCCTAATCTGCTCAATGTCCGTGAATCAAATCTCATCGGGGCACTGTTCCCCCTGTGTGGCCCATCAAAGAAAATCTCCTGTCTGGATGTCTGTTAGCACAAGTCTACCTATGACCACCTCTGAGGCTTAACTAGAATCAGACAGAAGCCTTGACGAGGGAGTTTACAAAAGCAAACACTGGGGCTCGGTCCAGGTGGGCCTGTGAAATATGATCTGCTGTAGGACTTTCATTTAGACTCACACTCCCTATGCTCCATATTCAACTAACCACTTTCCTTAGAAAGAAAACCCCATACATGTACAGTAAAAATTTAGTTTCTATTCGATTTTTTTCTTGGACCCTGAAGCAGCATTTAGACCATTGTGAGACCCAGTGACACTTCAATAATAACCTCCAGTGAGACAGGTTTTGTGGAAGTTTAACAATCTATGGTTACACAACACACTGTATATTTGTCACCTCTATCACATCAGCAGTGGGCTACACCGCCTGACTGTTACATGCTTTTTATAGATACCTGGCAAATATCTGTTTGTTAAGAGCGCAGTCTAACCAGAAAAAATCATGTTCATGTGTGTTCAATTACATACCCACAGGATCTGTTTGTTCAGCTATCAATATACATTTTCATTCAATATGGTGGAGGACTCACCCTGAAGTAATCGCTGCAGGCTGCCAGGACAGCTTTGTGGGCGTGGAACTTCTGGTCGCCGGCCACCAGGGTGACATCACACAGCAGACCGTCCTTCCTCTGCTGGTTAAGGGCAGAAAGGACCAAGTCCTGGTGGGACTTTGACTGGCAGAGCCTCTGTCCTGTCAGCATCTCCCTGCTGCTACCCACACACAGGCACACACACACACACACACACACACACACACACACACACACACACACACACACACACACACACACACACACACACACACACACACACACACACACAGACACACACACAAAGTGAATATGTACTGTAGTTGAACTGTAATTGGATTTGCGGATAAGCTCTTTTATGATGTTACATAACAATAGTAACATCTAATACTTATAGTACTACTACCAAAGCTTCTTTCATTGTTACTATAACACTCCTGCTACTATGACTACGACAGTAATTTAACCCTTTAACACAGAATAGATACATTTCCTAATTACACTCCTCACACTGCTTCGACAGTACAGTGGATAGACGTCTATATGGCGTGGCTGTACTGACGGCAGTGTTAGTTGGTCGGCCCACCGAAAGATCTAATCAACTACTGGATGAATTGCCATGAAATGGCGATGGTGCCCGTGGGGTCACCAGCAGGTCAGAGTTCACGCATCAAATTTTGTCCCAGAGCAATTGAAATGATCAATTGTGGTTTCAATTGATCAATTGTCATGGCTTTGGTCCTCACTTGACTTTCTGTCTAGCACCATTGATATTTATGGTTTTGAATGGTTTAATCAACTGTATGGATCGTCATGTTAGCATTGTCACTGAGCCATAGACTGTATATAAAGATGGACGATGCGTCTCCCCTTCCTCCTAATATCTCGAAATTAAGCCGATATATATAAATATAAATGCTGTCATCTTGGTCATTTGAGCTGGAGCCTGCGCAGTAGTGTTCTCGGAATGGAGCCACCCTGACAATACACATGCTGGACCAATTGTGAATCTTTTTTTTTTATAGCATCCAATATCTAATTAACACCAAGCTTACCACAAATATAAGCACTTGAACAAACATCAATGTGATAACAAGTACATAAAATGACAAAGACCATCTTTGAAAAAAATATATTTGACGTACTTTGATCTTTTTTACTTTGGCCCATGTCTCACTCATTAACATAGAAGAGGTGGGATTTATGTTGTGTACTGCAGCCAGCCACCAGGTGGCAAGATGCTTTGGCTTGATTTTTGGGCAGGTGTCATGGCATCCATCTTCATACACAGTCTATGCAGTGATCATGTTAGCATGCCAGCATGTAGCCCATAACTCCACAGTGCTTAAGTACAGCCACACAGAGCTGCAAGCTGTCTTAATCCCGCTGACACTTTGGTTTTGATATTTTAAGACAAAGACAATTTTGTAGAAATTACCACAATGAACAACAAAGCAAAAGTCTGATAAACAATAAGATTCATTCAGTATATATATGTTTTTGTTGTAGCAGTCCATGAAACTTGCTAGCATCACATGCAGAGAGCAGTGGGTGATAAAATGTAATTTTCTTTTTCTACACAATGTAGACCAAAGAAATGCATTTGTTTTTCTCTTTACTTTTCAATATTTTACTTTTTTGCCATGAATGCCATTTCCCACCGGTCCTGGCACTTTCTGCCCATTAGTACGTGTCTCACAGTTCTCAAGTCAGATTCCTTAGGCTGGATGAGACAAATTCACTGACTATGGAACCCATGTGGCTGACTTACTGAGCGACTGACTGCCGATGCTGTGGACCCATGTTGCAGGGTATACCCACCTTTTTTCCAAACCCATCCTCAGTCCCTCTCTGCTTGTACTCATCCATCAGCAGCATGCCACCCTATCTAACTAAGTCCATCTCTGTCCACTTACAGTCCCATCCGTCACTCTAAATGCTGCTGTCTACAGGGAGGCCTGCTCTGTCACCGTCATGGTGATGGGTGTAAGACAGAGGAAATAATGGGTGTGTGGTGGTGCGTGTGTGGGATATGGGCCAGCAGTAGGATGAATGATGAGTCAGGCTGTTTGCTTGTGTGTTCCACACTGTCATATAGAGGGAGATCCAGAGGGAGAGAAGGACAAAATGGACGGCTTTAAGGTGGGATTGAATGATGATGATGAATATGTATAATTATATATGAAAATAAAGATAAGAGGTGAAGACTATGATGCCGTGTGCAGATCTAAACGGCTAAGTCAGTTTGAAGCAGCAGAGGCAGAAACATTCAGATTTTATACCACTAGCATGTGAATTCAACCCAAATATAAAAGAGTTTACATTTCCCATAATGCAACGGATCATGATATTCCTCCGAGCCATCGAGCTCCATGTTTTCCAAAAACAATTAAAATTCTCATAAATGAGCTACAAAAGGGAGAAATGTGTTCCTCCATTTGCTGTGAATGAGGATACTGTAGCTTATCAGGAGTCAACCACATCAACATCCTGCTGCTGTAAAAGATCACAACACACCGAATCCAAAGCTGAAAACAGTCTCCATCAAATACACAATTTACTACGGATTGAGCAAAGTTTGCTTTACAAAACCATATTATTATTATTCTTTTGTTTCATTTTTATTTCTTTTTTGGAATGACTTTGCTCGAGAATGAGAGTCAGACAAGCTGTACAGACAGTTTTTGAGACATGGAATAACACATTTTTGCAGACAACACAAATATAGAAGATACAACTTTCTCCTTACAGGGGGGGTTTCCCTTGTCTCACCTCCACAAACAAAAAGGTCTATTTTTAGGGAGAGCTGTAGAGTCTGCACACTGGGAACACCTTTACTGAACATCGGGTTTTCATCCTCTGGTTAAAATAAAGAAAAGTGCTCTCAGTGCCAAGTAAGTGGCTCCTTGCCAGCAGATGTTTAGTGCATATTACTCTAAGATGTATATTCTTTTTGAGCCTTGAGCATCTATGTTCAATATGTAGAGTATGTGAAGACAGATGGACCACGCCACCCATTGAGGCTGGGTTCAGAAGACATGCCCCCTAGACAAAGGAAGGGGAGATGGAGGAGGAGGTGCTACTGTATGTGGCTCCTGAGGACTGCAGTCTCCTCACTGGGCACATACATCAGCCTGATAGGACAGAACAGCACGTCAGCTTTACTCAGTCCATCCACTCGACCCAGTCGCACTGTGACAGCCTCCTGTGCAATGTGTGAAGGGGATGCAACCACATGTCAGGCCTAATGCTGACTTCTCCCTTCTCCCCGCCACACTGGTGTTGACTTTGACAATTCTTTCTAGCTGCTCTTTCAAGGCCTTTTCATGTAAAGCACAGGCGCAGTGACAGCCACAGGCAGCAGGACTTCAGACAGGAGAAAAACAAGCTCAGCACTTGTCCAAAAACAAGCTGTGAGTCCGAATTACACCAAGTCCTTCTGGTGTAGCTACAACCTTGACATAATGTGCAACACACCTGAATCGGATATCCCACAGTCTCCAGTGACATAATACCCATGCAGCAGCACTGGAGGCTAACAGAGGTCAGCGAGTTGCTCTGGATATTCTGATCGAAAACACTACTCACTTCTCACTCACTGTACAATAAGTCATCCCAGGTCTATACCCGTATTGATACTTTGCAGAAGGAAGCCTATGTATGCATGTGGTTAATTTTAAGTGTAGGCAGGGCTGAGGGTACTACAGGCTGCTCCTGAGTGGAGTCCACCCCTGCAAGATGTAGTTATTGATCTGCTCACGAGTGACCTTCAGACGCATGGTCACAGCCAAATGCTACTGATGGTTTATGATGTCTATCCTGGAGTCCAACCCCACTGAAGGCAAAGACAAGCGGCAGACATTTCCTATACTGTTTAATGATGTGGAAATGTAATGAAATCATGTTTGCAAACCGCATCAGGAATACAACGTAGGATATAATATATAAAAATATATATAATTCAGCTGCATGTCCAGTACTATAGTACTAAGAAATTTTTTTGAGTGTAGATAGATAGATAGATAGATAGATAGATAGATAGATAGATAGATAGATAGATAGATAGATAGATAGATAGATAGATAGATAGATTGACTTTTCATCACTTTTGCCTCAGAAAAGATTAAACATATCCGGAAGGTGGATATATTTAGGGTCTGATAATCACAAGTAGGCCATTGTTCCCTGAAAAACATCGTAATCTCCTGACTGAAAACAACCACAGTGGTTAAATGTTGTCTTTTACGCACACGAGACAATTACGCACGACCGACGCGCAGGGGGACTGATCTGTGGGAGGAAGGTTTGTGTTGCCAGAGGAGCAGACACTTAGTGCATTATCCGGCACGTTCCAAAAAAGATCCCCAGCTGTCAAAAGGTCTCCTAGCAACAGGCCGGCGCCTCGGTCCACAAGCTACAGAGACAGAGTCAACCTCCGCTTGTTCGAGCACAATAATCCTGTTGCATCCATCACTCAACACTATCCCAGGCAGAATTCTCCTCAGAGCGCCTTCTGGCTTTGCAGGAATCCACAGTGCTCGGCTGCCTCTTATCGTCTGACTGTACCGCCGCTTATAATACGCACCTCGTACGAATGTATCGTGAATCAGTCCCGTCCCCTTTGGCGGCGCCTCCGTTACAAATGTCATTTGATGTCCGACGCTGGTCTCGTTGCGTCCGCGGCGACAGGAGAGAGACAGAGCGGAGCGACAGGACGCAGCGCGGACACATGCGCTCAGCCACCGCGGACACTTTATTGGTTTACACTGTAGCCCCTAAATTGTTACACTATAACCCCGCCTCTGTCTCTCTCTCTCTCTCTACGGCGGTCACATGAATGTGAACACAGACAGGATGCAGCGCCCCCTGGTGGGTCATTGTAATACTGCAAGTGCACATGTGTAGGGTACCCTTGGAACACAGGGGGTCTTCGTTGTACCTTTGGGGGATGTACAACATGTTGAATAGTCTGATTGTGTTACTTAATTATTAACTACCCAGTAATGTTGGGTTGATATACCCTTGTGTAGCATGTATACGTGTTTTTAATCCTTTTAAACAAACAACATCAACAACAATAATAATAATAATAATAACTACATAACTATATACTGTCAACTTTTTATTCACAAGTGCCTTTAACAGAACAATTTTACAAGGTCATACCATCACGCATTTTATTCTATTTTTTATATTTATTATTTTCCTTTTTTTGCCGTAAAATTGTTTTAAACTTTCCTTCCTGAATTAGTTATTAGTTAGTTATTAGTTATTTATAAAAAAATTAATTGATTCTTTTAATTTTATCTCTGTGTTGTTATTAATGTCCCTGTGTAGCACCTTAAATCTTACTCTGTGTATGAAATGTGTATGGAAAAATAGAACTACATTGCCATTATGATGATGATGATGATGATGATGATGATGATGATGATGATGATGATGATGATTATACGATAGGGATACATCATGTGTGAGGAATAGTCGGTAAAGTCTAAAATGATTTTTTTCTGCAACTGAATATTCTGTGGCTGTGTTTCCATTAGTTGTATATTATTGTTTTGATATTTTTTAAGTATTCTCTGAGAGGCATTGCTGGGTTTTAGTCCTTTAATAGTCTGTTCTAGACACATTTAATAAATACTGTGGGATGGAAGTCACACCATCTAGCTGTATATAAGAAAACTACACATGCATCCTCACCTTTATCTCTTCGTTTTAAAATTATAGCTGGAGTACTTGGAGTAAAAATATGGACTTTCTGATAAATACCCCGATCCTGTTAGGCAAGCACTTTAGATGCAAATATTTAAAAGTCAAGCCGATGGAAGAATGAATCTAAGATATTTCCAAAATCTCTTCAATGCACGAGGGACAAAAATGCCCCTTACTGGACTTGTTTACAGTGCTTGAATGATACTCTTTATATATTTATATTTATTTATGTATGCCTTACGTTTGTTGTGTTATGTTATCCTTTAAACTGTATCAACACCGGTGTTTTGAATTGTTGATATATATGCCTTATATATATAAATAAATGTCGATATTCATTAAATGCAATAAAGTAAAGATAAACTTTTATCTCTTCATCTTTCCATGAAAAACCAAAACCACCCTCTGTTGATACGGATGCAGGAACTACACTGAAAAGAAAAAACACTGAGTATGAATATACAGAGTGACGTCATCCAATAGAGTTAAGAAAACAGTGTGACGTCACCATGTGCTTTAGATACATGTATCCACACACTGAGTGACTGATCTGAACACATGCTGCGTTCAAGTGCTCCCCGTCACACCCACAATCTCGCTGTCCTAAAAACTAACCCCCACCCCCAAACACACAGGCGCAAAGAGCATTTAAAACAAATATTATATCAGCACCATCATGTTGTTCTCTCTTTGTGCACCAGTTTGAACATCGCCGTCTGTTCACATCGACGCTCACAAAAGGTTGGAGTGAAGTAGTCCCATTTCCCACTGCAGTTGAATGCCGCTCACGGCTGAGAGAGCAGCCGGACACGCAGAGACTGGGGCTGGAGGCTCAGAGCCGGAGTCTCAGGAAACACTCCCACGAATCCCCCACAGATCCACACCAGCTGTCTCCATGTAGTCAGCTGCTTCTCCAACTCCTGCACAGTTGAGGGTAAGTGTTTGTGTTTCAGTCTTTTCACCGCCCCCCACCCCACATAGTTTTTCCTTGCTTACAAAGTTGTTCCGGGCCCCGGTTGTCCCATGGCAGCGAACCGAGGCAGGGATGTTTACTGTACTCCCTCCCCACGGCTGGTGTCTAATGTACGGGAGGAAACGGCTCCCACTGCCCGCGGTGAACTGATATATTCTCTGTAGTAGTTAGCTTGAGGTTCAGTTTAAGTTCTGAAGAGGTGAAGTTGTTTGTTGTTTTCACTAACGTGCGCGTGTCTGCTTGTTGGGGGTTCGTCTCTTTATTGTATTTTCAGTCATTGCTAATATGCTAACAGAAAAAGTTTATGCTAGTGGCTAACCGAACTGTACTTACTCTGCAGCTTGTTTGGAGTGAAAGTCAGAAACCTGCGGTGTGCACTGTGGGCACTGCTGAAGGTGGCTCCATGTCAACAGAGATATGGAGAAACTAAGTAAACTCTGACCACCGGTGTTATCAGCACCATCATCGGGAATTCAAGCAACCATTTCATCATCTTATCTCGTTATTCTTACTAGATAATATCTGGATGTAAGTTGGCTTACAACATACATGTAAACGTGTCATTATACAGGATGTAACCAGGAATAATATCCTGATCTAGACCTGTTTGGGCACCTACAAAAACCTAATACTGATACTGATGCTTTTGTATTACAGTATTATGTTCTGTCAGGCTTTCAAGATTCTTAGTTACGGGTGTGCATGTGAAAACACTGACGCTTGACTGTGAAGTTTAATGTGCCGCAACAAGCTGAGACTCATTCTTTTGAATCAGCCTGGATCTTTGAGCATTCCCCACCCCGTGTAAATGCACGTAGTTAAAGGCTGCACAGGGATTGACTGGATTTTGGTCTATTAATTCCATCTTCCTGATGCCTCTCTCAACACTGATGCATCACCCTGCAGCCCGAGGGCCTCGAGGAGCCTGTAGGAGTGCAAAGGAAAAAACAAGGAGTAGTTAACTCTCTTTCTTTATGTGGTGGTGCAATTAAAGGCTGTTTTGATGAAAGGGCTTCAGTCTGTGTCTGCTCTGCAACTCCGTAATGCAGTAATAATCAGCTACAGAACTCTGTGCTCCTGAGGACAAGTTTTCATGAAATGTAGGTTGTGGTCTCAAACCAAAGTCTCTCTCCTTGTTTAGCTGAAAGTATAAACCTAATTCAGTATAATTACTTTGATTTCAGGGATGTGGGTTTCCTATCTGTGACCCAGAGGCCATGCTGACAGGGGGGCTGATGGGAAAGTCTTACCTCCTGCAACACCCACCCGCTCCGCTGAGATGTCCCCAGGTGGAGTGAAATGTGGATAACTGTGTGAGCCAGGGGAATTCAACGTTTGAGCCAAGACATCCTCGCACAGAGCCAAAAAGAAATCTGTTCTACTTTACACAAAATACACACACACACACACACCCTCCCTCCCGATCAGCCGTCACAATGCTGATGCCAGGACCACTGTGGGTGTGCCTGGCACTGATATGGGTGAGAATGTGTGCTGCCCACAGCCTGTTTACCTGTGAGCCGATCAGAGTGCATCGGTGCTTGGGGGTGCCTTACAACATGACCTTCTTTCCCAACATGATGGAGCACTATGATCAGGATATTGCAGCCAGCAATATGGAGGTGAGTTCTCATTACATTATTTATATCAGTCTGTTGATATACAGTCTTATGCTAATATTTGACTGGTTGAACATCAGCCAATCAATCTTGTCAACTGCCTCTGAAATTACTTTTTGCCTGAAACCAGATTAACAGCATGTATTATATGCAGTGATATTTGTTGTTTAATAAATATTTATGAATATAGTTACAACTTTTCATTGGTAATTCCTTATTTAAAAGACCTGATATATTACGGATTTATTTCTGCTTTTTAATTCTGGCATTTTCTGTGCCAGTCAATACAGACTAATGCTGTGGGTGTGAACAGTATTTGGCTAAAAACACTAAAAACAATGGTCAAACCCACAAAACTTTATTTTTAAATTAAGTGGAGATCTCAGAGTTTCCAAGAACATTTTAAATACATCAGATTGAATTCGGAGGAAATGTGTATTTAGTATGATGAACTGGAACATGTTGACGCAGAATATATCTGTGGTGTTGTCAGGTTGTTGGAATGAGATGTTTTTTTCCAATCTTGAAGCTCAGTAAATAAGAGATTTAACGGCTGCTGACTCACTTTAAAGCATCTCATTAGTCTTAGTTTCCATTAAATAATTTATATCAATCGGTGATAGAAAAGAAGCTTCCTCCACTTGTAAATACAAAATAAATGTGAATGATAAATATAATTCAAGTCACATGTGATCTCAAAATGATTTCCATTATTTGTCATTAGTTCAGGTCTATAAATGCCAGTGTCCATCACCCCTCAGGAGCATATTGATTGAACCATAATAACCATTTTGTAATGGTCATCAACAGCTAGACACAAATTACCAGCCACAGTTTGTCCACAAATTATGCCTGATTGTTATAGAGCACCATGGAGTTATGTTGTGAACATGAAAACCATGAATGTGTAAACTCTCAGCTGTCATAAATAATAAATAATTTTAATAATTACACATCATTGCCATATTGAAATTCAGTGAAGATTCAAAGTGTGAATGAAGGAGTTTCTTGATGTTTAGTTTCTATAACAAGAAAAGTATATTCAGGAAGATGAAAAATGTCTGAAATCTCAGTCTGTCAGTATGTGGAAAGCATATCTCGAGAATTGTTCATCTTATCACCTTCACACTTAGCATGTGTTGTGTTAAGGGCCCAAGGAAGTGTAGTGTCGAATATGGTGCGATTTGGACACGTGAATTGTTGAATTAGAATAAAGTTTGAATAAACGGGCGACCAGGGCTCTGTATCAGCGGCCGCTGGGACTCATCAATGTAAGTGGCATTGTCGATCTCGACAATAGCACGTTCACGACAATGGCAACAAGTGATTCTCCTCTTTGGGGTTTGCGTACTGTGCCAAGCATCACAGAACTTTGAATTAACAAGTGAAGAGCTGTTTGTGCAGCAGCAGTGCTGCAACTTCAGCGTTCTGTGGAGTGAGTCCCACAGCCACTCTTTACTTGCCGCGTATCAGAAAGAAAGCTACATCCAGCATTACCACAAGCCTATGCACTTAGCCAAAAACTTCACCGAAAAAAAAGAAGTGTTTGAGTCCACAAAACACTGCTGGAGTTTCAGGGGTAAACAGCATTGCAGCCAAATCCAATTCAATTTAAGTAACTGGTGACCAATTCTTCAAACGTAAAAGAAAAATGCCTCCATACTGCTTGTGTGTTATCATCCAAGTTTCCGAAAGCTGCGACATTCAAATTCAACTAGAAATGGCGTCATTTATACCATGTTTTAAGCCTGAATGTCCTCTGTTTTCCTCCTCTGGAGCCGCATTCACGTTCGTACGCACACTGCACACAAGCTCTCGTACAAGGGTATGCGTGTAGCATCGCTACTTCCGGTAGTGGACATTAGATTGGATTTGGCTGCAACGCTGTTTACCCCTGAAATTCCGAAAAGTGTTTTGTGGACTCAAACACTTCACATACCCCTTCATCAGAGTGGAGAGAATGAGTGAATACAAATTTGTCACTATCCCATTTACAGGCAGTATTAGAACAGGCACTACACTTGTTCTTATTTATGACAGGAACCTACTGTAAAAAGCAAGACTTACAGCCAATGGGTGATACACACTCACACTAGTTGTATCTTTTTTTTATAAAAGTGGGAGAATATAGACTATAGCTGCAGTTACATTGTCATTTTTATTGTCTTACATATGAAGTGAGGAGAACTCAAACTTTTGTTCAATTTAAAGTTTAATTTTCATGCTAATAATAAATTCTCTGTGATAAAATCTTGCCAAGTGGAACTTCACCCACACCAAGTCAGGTGCCCTATGTTGCTAGTGTGTGAATTCTTAAAACATACTCACTGTGATATCTTACTACTAATGCCCTCAGTTACAAACATGTTTGGTGCTGGGACTCAGCACTGAAGTCTGTTGCTGTAGCCGTAGCCTTCCTGAGGGCCTGGGTTTGGGTTACACATGTTTGGTGTTGGAGCGTGAACAGTGATCTGTTGAAGGAGTCTTTTGTTTGGCATCTGGCAAAGGTAAAGGCTTCTTATTTCACAGCAACCTTGGCCATCGGCAACTCTATCGACTTTGTTGTGAGGAGCCTTTGATTTGTGCAGGAAGGGGAGGGACACACCCAGTCCCATACAAAGCCGACCCTGCATACCACAACTAGTATTCTCTCTGTTAATCACTCACTCATTTCTCCCCCCTGTACACACTCGTACCTCCACAGTGCCGTCGCCCAGGTGACAGGCTACAGTGTGGTCTACATTCAACAATACATACTGTACATAGTTCTCTCTGAAATGGTGCAGTGAGTTACCATAAAGTCCCAATGCTGTGATCAAGCAGACTTTGGCTGCGTACTGGACTCACACCAGTCTATCAGTAGGATTTTCCGGAGGAGGACTAAACTTTGATGTGTTAGAATTCAAAGAGAACAGAAAACTAACAAAGTGGATGTACTGTACAGACAGGGAACACCCAGAGGTCTTAGAAGTCTGAGGTAAAGTTTGAAAAGTGAGTGTCCAGCCCTTTTTCTTCAATCATTTAATCCTTGAAGTACTTGGCCATGAAATTCTCTGCAGAGGATTTTGCCTTTAAGTCCAAATTAACTCGACCTGTAGCGCTGATCCTGCCTGTTCCCGAAATGAGGGCAGTTTTTA
The DNA here is from genome assembly GCF_022539355.2 of Hippoglossus stenolepis. Taxonomy (NCBI): domain Eukaryota; kingdom Metazoa; phylum Chordata; class Actinopteri; order Pleuronectiformes; family Pleuronectidae; genus Hippoglossus; species Hippoglossus stenolepis. The sequence continues at coordinate 2,388,674 of NC_061490.1, read as the reverse complement.
CAGTAACTCTGCTCTAAAGCAAATAAAGGTCAGATTGTTGAGCAAGTGGGAAGTCACTGACAAGGAGTCCAGGACCTCCACAGTTAGGGAAACAAGGACGCTTACTGTCAGAGAGGGCAAGCCCAGGGCCCAGAGCTGGGCCTACTGCCAGACTGGATTTCAGGAGGAAAAATGAAAAACGTTGAATAGTAGACTGTGCTAGAGCGTATGTGTATGTTTTGTGTACAAATATTGGCAGTATGGACTGACATCAGTCTGTCTGCACATGAAGGTCTGATGAGGTTCAAACCAGCAGTTGAGACCCCAACGGCTTTAAAATGTCCACATGGTTATAATAATAAGTTCTGGGTGATGCAACTTGGTTTACAGGCGATATTAAAGAAACCTCTCCCTGTCTACAAAGTCTAAACCTAAAACCCAAGGATACAGAAACAAAAGCACATACATGATGTGGACTTATTTAACTGGAATGAGGTTGTCTTCACTGTGAGCCGTGTATCCCACTGATAAATATCTACACACCCTGTGGACACACTAATACTGTGCGGCTCCTTAGCAGCCTAACCTATCAACAGCTCTGTGCATTCCAGCCCCCTTGGCCGGTTGTGTGTTTCCAAATGTCCGCACACTCATTTCCTGCCACCTAGACTGCACCCCCTTCTCCTTCTTCCCCTCTCACAAGTCCCTGACCAGTGTGTTGAAAGGAAGAATATGGTTTGCTTGCCAGTCAATGGGCCCCTTTGTGTGGCGCTATAGAGCACTGAAGCTCAACAAGATGAAATTAATACCATACTCAGCTCAGAATTGCACTAAGAAATAGCCATCTAAATTAAAGGTTATTGTAACATTTCTTTTCCAGAAGAGTGCCGTGGAACTCTTGATATTTTGTGTTCCTTGGTGAACCAATGAGCACCTTCACCATACTTTGACTTTCGTTTAAACTTCTCAAACCTCTGACCTGTAACTACTTAAAAAAATAAAAGTTTTTATCGTGTAGGCCCTAAAAGATAAAATCATAATGTTTTTTCCAAAAATGCAAGTATTTGGGAAATGTCAAAAAAATACTATTAATGATACGTTTTAAATGATCATTTATTTTTGTCAAATGTGTGAATCTGCCCTTACCTTTCAAAATTTTAATATACCAAACCAATTCATGTATTTTGAGTTTACTTTCAAATGTGTATCATAACTTCTCATTTTGACAAATTAATTTACAACACTACATAACCTTTCTTTTCATCTTCAGCCTTTCATGCCCCTGGTAAGCCTCCACTGCTCTCCAGACGTCCACCACTTCCTATGTCAAGCCTTTATCCCAGCATGCACTGAGGAGAATAAAGTGATTCGTCCTTGTCGAGAGCGCTGTGAGGCAGTTCTGTCAGACTGCAAGGAGAATATCCGGATCTTTGGCATCACATGGCCTCCTGAGCTGCAGTGTGACAAGTAAGAAAGCGTCACTTACAGTCACTCCACAAGAGCAATACGAATTCTTCCTCATCAATTGATTAACCCGTTATTATTTTTATCCTTTAGATTGGATTCATGTAGCTCCGATGATGGTTCTACTCCTCCTGCAACCACGCCAGTGATCTCCTCATCAGCTATGAGGGACCTGGGCTTCTGGTGCCCTCTGCAGTTAAAGACCAAGCCAGGCCAGGGCTCATCGTTCCTGGGCGCCCAGGACTGTGCTCCGCCCTGCTCCAACATGTACTTCAAACCTCACGACATTGAGTTTGCAAAGAGCTTCATCGGCGTGTGCTCCATCATCTGCCTGTGCGCAACTCTCTTCACATTCCTCACTTTCCTCATTGATGTCAAACGTTTCCGCTACCCTGAGCGGCCCATAATCTTTTACGCCGTCTGCTACAGCTTCGTCTCGCTCATATACTTCATCGGGTTCTTGCTGGGGAACCAAGCAGCCTGTACCAAGGCAGTGCAGCCTACAGGTGTGGATACAGTGGTGCTCGGCTCTCAAAGCAAAGGGTGCACTTTGCTTTTCATGCTCCTCTACTTTTTCTCCATCGCTGGTATTGTCTGGTGGGTCATCCTCACCATCACCTGGTTCCTGGCAGCTGGACCCAAGTGGAGCTGCGAAGCCATAGAGAAGAAAGCGGTAAGGATTTGGGGAATTTATGCTCAGGTGTTCTTTGAAAATAGCAAGACAATATAGAAAAGAGGTCCAGAAAATAAATATAAAATGATAAATCTAAAACATTCATCTTTGTCGTTTGTCTGTAGGTGTGGTTTCACTCTGCCGCCTGGGGGATCCCCGGGGCGCTAACTGTCCTGCTACTTGCCCTGAACAAGGTTGAGGGGGACAACATCAGCGGGGTTTGTTTTGTGGGACTTTATGACCTGGACGCCCTGCGCTACTTTGTTCTGGCTCCGCTGTCAGTTGGCGTCGTAGTCGGCCTCTTCCTCATCCTGGCAGGCATCGTCTCTCTCAACCACGTGCGACAGGTCATTCAGCACGACGAGCGTAACCAGGAGAAGCTGAAGAAGTTCATGATCCGCATCGGTGTGTTCAGCTGCCTCTATCTGGTCCCGCTGGTCACTCTGTTAGCCTGCTACACCTACGAGCAGAGTCATCGCAGCGCCTGGGAGAAAACCTGGATCAACGACCGCTGTCAGGAGTACAGCATCCCATGTTCCTACAAGGTAGCAGTGGCTCATTCACTTACTGAACATGTTGTGGAACAAGTCAAGGCCAAAGTGCAGATGAGAATAGGCTTTGCAACTTACTATAGGTCATGTTTATGCTGAGCTGGACTCAAATGCTAACAAATATGGAATGCAGGAAAAGTGTTTAATACAAAAAGTTGCTGGCAAATAGAACTAAGGAAATCCAATAAACTGAGTACCACAAGTTGAACGGACAAAGACAAAATGAAACACGGAGACCTTATAAAAAGAAGGCCTGAGGGCCAGTGTCCCTTTGTACAAGATATTTTCAAATTTGTATCTGTACAGAGGAACAGCCCCAAAAACAACAGTATATTTATTTTCTATGCATTTTAGTGGCTGCCCAATTAGAAAACATTTTCAGTCTGAAAATGAAAAATATGAAATACATACACAGTGAACAGTGTACAGTGGGAAATGTCAGTGTCTGTGCTGAAAATGTCAAAAAGCTTGATTGAAGCTGAAGTTGAAAATGAATCTATAGATCAAAAATATATATGATGATTCATACACTTGTTCCAAATCACAAGGATTTTGTGAAATTGGATTTTGCTTCTTTGTTTCAGACAACAGAGAACGACCGTCCTGACCTCTCTCTGTTTTTGGTAAAATACTTGATGACGCTGGTGGTGGGAATATCTGCAGTGTTCTGGGTCAGCAGCAAGAAGACATGCTCTGAGTGGGCCTACTTCTTCAACAGGACCCGCAAGAGAGAGTGAGCACCCTTCTCTTGTTTTGTTACAATTCAAATTCAGTTACTACAGAAATAGATTTATTAATGCTAAACATTTTCATGATCACTGACCCACAGTCCCATCAGCGAGAGCCGCCGGGTGCTCCAGGAGTCCTGCGAGTTCTTCCTCAAGCACAACAGCCGCGTCCAGCACAAGAAGAAACACTACAAGCCCAGCTCCCACAGGCTCAAAGTCATCTCCAAGTCCATGGGCACAAGCACGGGCGCCGCTCCCACCAACGCCTCCCCTGTCGCCAACACCACCAGTAAAGGAACCTCTGCACTGGGCAACCATGATCCCCACATGCAAGGTTCTCTGTCTGAGGCCTCAGCCAGGGAGCACCTGGACAGGGGCACCTTGAGCCGAAGCTCCAGAAGAGGGGAGAGGGACAGAGAGAGGGAGCGGGGAGAGAGACGCAGCAAAGGTGGAGGTTCCAGCAAGTTCAGCAGCCACTCAGAGAACCTGCATCCAGATGGGAGGTAAGTGAGACAGATCTGAGAAACCATAAGCAGAGTTCACACTATACAACTTTCAAAGTCAGCGGATCACTGCGCAGTTCACATGACACGACTAGTTGCCTTGTGATCGTTGTCTAGAAGTCGTGAGTTCCTGCTCGTCTGACACATCAAACTGGAGAAAGTGAAACACTTCAGTGGACTTTACAGTTGTTAAGAATGGAGAGCGGCTCGGATCGCGTTTGAACAGAAACATGTGTCCCTGAGAGAAAACTAACTGAGCCCAACCAGAACCCAACAGGGATTTTGTGTGTTTTTTTCTGTCTGAGCCCAAAACAGTTACTAAAAGCTGCACCGAGTTGGTGTTACTTTGTCCCTGACACACATGGTTATTACTCGATTTCTCAGATTTACAGACAGAAATTGCAGTGTAAAGAAATCGGGGAGCATCTCTCCACTACATGTACCTTTACCACCTTCACCCTGTCCTGCACCCTGATTGGTTGGAGTTGGGAGGAGTTGCCTACCCTGACTAGATTTTCAGCTGATTTGCGACATGTCGGCGACGTGTCTGCAAGCTTCTGGAATGAAGAGTTCACACATAGTGATTCGCTACTGCTGATCGAGCGCCAATCAGAAGCTTTTGTCAGCAACTTGCAAAATTCAGCAGTGACTGGCAAATCGGGCTGAAATCCTGTAGTGTGAACTACGCTTTAGATACAACTGTTCTATCTTGTCTGTACCTTCATGTTTTTCTAAAGTTTAGATGTAACACTACTACTACCTGCTGTAAAACATGGCTTTTTTGTATATGGAACTACACTTACACAAGCAGTAACCACCATTAACCTCGAATGTGTCCTGATTGGTTTAGGATGAGTCCAAGGAGCGAGCTGTCAGAGGCCAGACAGGTTCCCATTGGACAGCAACATCCAGCGATAAAAAAATCACACAGCAGCATCATCCAGGACTCCACCCACCAGCTGGTGCACCAGGTGCCTGAGGAGAGCAAGGACACAAAGGATAGCAGCTGCTGAGATATCTGATCCATCCATCCATCCATCCATCCATCCATCACATCCATCCATCCATCCATCCATCCATCCATCCATCCATCCATCCATCCATCCATCCATCCATCCACCCATCCATCCATCCATCCATCCATCCATCCATCCATCCATCCATCCATCCATCCATCCATCCATCCATCCATGATACCACTGAGAACACATGTTGCTGGTTGATGTTACCTCTTTGTGTCGTATTATACATCATATTATTGTATTGGTTTCATTATAGTGAATGTTCATCACCAGCAAAATGTATCATACCTTGAGTATTTCATATGTGGTTCAGTGAGTTTTAGCAGAGATCTAAAGGTGTTAGGTGAATTTAGTTTGGGTCACAATAATGTCTTTCAGCTTTACTGAGCTTTTAGCCTCACACACACAGCAGTGCAGCTCTGTCCCAACTTTAAAACCACCAGTTTGATTTTAAAGAGTACATCAGCTCTACTGTTTTGTACATTGGTAGCTCAGAAGCATATAATGCATACTAGTTAGCACAAGAAATATTTATCTGCATCTTTTTTTGAAAGTCTTTGACTGGACTAGTCGTTACACTGAGAGTTTTGTTAGAATGATGATGATGATGATGCCAAACATTGAGCATGAGGAGAGACTTCCTGTGGTTAACTCTTATTGAATGTCTTATTGTTCCTTGTGTTAAAGGTGTTTTTTCTTGAAACCTCATCTTTTTTCTTCTTCAGAGAGAAGCATACTCTTAAACATGATTTTTTTAAAAAGTTTTCTAAGATGTTCTTTCATTTTATGTTTACCTCCGTTTTCCTACATATTTGTGTTGCGTAAACACAGATTCTGCCAATTTTGGCCTCTGTAAGCGTTTCAAAGATGTGAATCTGGATCAAGTATTTGAGCTTTATAGTTTTCTAAAAGAATGTGCCTTCCTCTTCCTCAAAGAACCTACAGATGTTTTGCATGTGTGATGTCTACCTGGGTTCTCGTTGTAGGCGTTAAGTCTTATGATCTTCAAGGATATTGAAGAAACAAATCAAACACGCTTTGCAATATTTTTCATTAGAAGCACAAACCACTACTTTTAAAGTATGAATAGTCATAAGCAATTAATATTGGAAAGGTTCTGGTTTTATTTTTATAACACATGGGTCACAGATCATACAGCACTCCTTCGAGAAGTGTGTTTTATTAGAACATGTGTTGTGCTGTAGTATTTTGCCATGTAAGGGACCGATTCTTCCCTCAGCGTTCTTTACCTTTTATATTTGGGAGTCACGTGATAGTTCCAGGAACACTTTTGAAAAGGGAATCCTCGTCAGCCTATTTCTACTGTATATTCTTACTCTGGCATGTGGACTGGGGTCTTGCATATGATAGCGGTGTCTATTAAATACTCTACAACTGGGGGTTTTCAAAGTGAGAGAATGGGGGCCTCAGACAAAGCTGGGAAAGAGGGGCCTCCTCGCCCCAACTAAGTTTAGGTAGTTTTGCCCAATTTCCTTTTTTCTGTGACTACAAAATCCATAAATTCCCACTTATATTCCCTGAGCCTTCCTCCCACTTTGAAAACCTCTGTAAATACAGTTCTGTGCGCTGTTTTTTATGTAGCCTGTCTTTTCAATCCAATTTTGTATTTGTAATTTCATTTTGATAAAATATTGAATAATAAAAGATTGAATTTATGTGTTTGTGTCAATAGTTGTTTTATTCGTTTATTTAGCCTGATTTCTCATACTCAAATTTAGCTCCTGAGAAATAGCCTTCCTTTTGTCTCAGCCTCATCCTTATTAAAGATCTTAACTTAAAATGCTAACTTATCTGTCTCCCTCTACTGTAATCTTTATTCGTCTCAGATAATGACATTCTTGAGATGAAATCAAAAATACATAAAGATTTAAAAGAGAAGTTGATTGGCTCCCACAAGAGTGTACACAATATCAATATATTATTATCTCAGTGATTAAATTAAAGTCCTAAGAAACCTCTTGAGAAGGACTGGTCAGAATCATTTGTTGTTTGTGCTTTTCCTCTCTCTCTCTCTCTCTCTCTCTCTCTCTCTCTCTCTCTCTCTCTCTCTCTCTCTCTCTCTCTCTCTCTCCTTTGCCACCCACCTCTCCTCGCTCCCCCATTTTTTCCCTGCTCACCCCAACCAGCCGCAGCAGATGGCCACCAACATTGAGTCTGGTTCTGTTAAGTGTCTTCCAGTGAATGAGGAAGTTTATTTTCTCCACAGTTGCCTGTGTTTGCTAATTTGTGGGGACTGTTGAGTTTTTCTATCATTTGGTATGGTCTTCTCTAGACCTTACTATAAAGTGCCTTGAGATAATGTATGTTTTGATTTAATGCTTTACAAACAAAAGGGAATCAAATTTGTCTTGAATTTAGTCTCTTGCTCTATATTTCCCCTCAGGAGTAGGGTGGTTTGGGAGAATGTCAGAGTTTAGTAATCTTCACATGAGAATATGAATTATTTCTCATGAGTCAAAGAAAAGTTGTGAACAGCTACATTTTCCTTTGGGGGGGTGGCCTCTCTGCTGGTATATGAATGTCAGAGGGATGTTGACATTGTCTTTCTTTTGTTTTCTTTAGAGTTGGTTCCTGCAGCTTCACAAGCTGCTCCCCTCTCGTTCTGCCCTCCTCCTCCTCTGGGCTGAAACTGGCTGCAGCTGGAGTCAAACTGTCGCCACACACTCACTCAGTCTCTGCTCTCTGCTGTATGATGATGTCTGGGCTGGCTGTTGGCCGCCTGCTGCTGCTGCTCGCATGCCTGGCTCTGCCTCTGTATGGCGTGGAAAAGGTGAGAAATAGAGGATACCGAAAGGATCCCGACGCAGACAAGGTAAGAGAGAGCAGATAAGATGAAGCACACAGTCACTATGATCACTTCTAAAAGTTCAGTAACTTTCTAGGAGACAGTGATGTGTGGATTGTCTTTGTGGCTTCACATGATGAAAAACTTTAAAAAAGGGTTTACATCAAGATATTGTTCTACTTGTCACTTGTACCTTTTAAAGTACCTTTTATCATTATAGTGCACTTTGCTTTAAACTGACAATTGGATTACACTTAAAAGACTGACTTCCCCTCTAAAAAGTAGAAGAAAGAAAAGTTGCTGATTCATGCACGTAATCCACATGTGGGCTTACACTTCAGTCAGTGTGGTCACAATGGTCACCAAAACTACCTGGCAGCAGATAAGACATAGAGCTTTTTGTATGGTCAGTAGTTTCTATATTATTCTAAATGTGTGGCTGCTCTCCACAAGCCTGAAAGAACAGAAGAAAACAAAAAGAATCCCCAACAGGAAGTTGGGGTCTGGCTCACAGATTGTCTGCTTTTTCTTTGTTATCTATCTGCCTGTGTGTATTTGTAATGTTTATCTGATTTGGGGTGAAAGTTGTGCTAAATGTTACATTGTGTTAAATTATCAAATTACTAGTAATATTCTCAAAAAAAGAAAAAAAAAACTAGGGCAAGGTTCAGTTTTGTAATTGAAGTCCACCAACCCTGATCTTAGACTTTTCTGGGCAGAATTACATAACCATCCTGGTTGTAGTTAGGTGGGGGAACAGAGTGGACACACATTCTCTATTTATTCTCATGGGAGTCGAATGAAAGTGAAACTAATGTTTATTTTGTTGGGGGAGACTCTGCGGGTCCCCTGCCCTCAGAGGGACTCAGAGTCTGCATGCCCCACAATGACAACCACTGAGCTCAGCTTTTTGTTATCCTCCAAAGTCTTATTCCACAGCTGAGACCACAGGAGCAGGACATAATGAATAGCATCTTATTTTACCATCTGTATCTAGTGCAATGGTGGAAATGATGCAGAAAAGGCCAACTGCACTAGTCACTCTGGAGAGAGGAGATCTGCTCATTTGAGCAACACGGTAATCATAAAATCCTCTGATTCCTCGAGTCGCTCTGAATCTGAAGAACTCTCAAAGCCCGGCTTTATTTTCACGCTCTGCATGCTCGAGGAGAGCCTCAGCCCTCACCTCAGTTTGGACTAATGCATGAAATACTACTGATTCCGCAGCAATTTGGGGGCAAATACAGCCTTTACACATCGGTTACAGTAACAGACTGTGTGCTACTAATGTGCAGCGGGGGCTGGAGTGTAATTCATGCAGGCAGGCAGCACCACTATAGAAACAGCAGACTGGAAGCTAATATAAAAGTCAGCTGTGTGGCTTTGTGGACAGAGGTTCCATTCAGTTCCACGCTTTGAAAGGTCTCCAAAAATCCAACCCTTATTAAAACAGACTGGTTTCCTTGGCGAATATCAACCAAACAGACTAAGAGAGCGTTTTCCACCTTCACGTCTTCCCACCTATTAGCCAAGACCCTCAGAGGTGTTGTCCCTTTTTTTCTTTTAGGATAAATTCCCAAGTGTGTTATAGCAATTGCATACCAACCTGCAATTGACTGCAGTCATCACAGACTGTCTGGTTTCCAGCAGAGATGATGTCAGACCCCTACGTCTCCCAGTTGCTCCAGCAAAGCCACTCAATGGCTAAAACAGACTCTCAACTATCTGCTCCTCAGCAACTGATGTTAAAATATTGTAATTCTCTCCACATTGAGGCTTTTCTTCAGATTCAAATGGTTTGATCTGGATTTTTCTGCTTTACCCCAGAGACTGAAGTCTGGACAAGATGCTTAAAGAGGAGGAAAGGCTCTTTGTTCTTTCCCTCCTTGGGAGTATTTTTTGTCTTAGTGTCTTTTGGCCATGTGCCCCCTATAGCTGCTCCACAGCTGCATTCTGAGCACAAAGGGGAAGCAATGACCCAACAAAAACCCTGAGCCAAGGGAGAGGACGCCCTTCTACGTGTCAGTTTATGTCTGTCCTGACTAAATGAATGAGTACATGACACTCACAAATCACAACACCAAAATTAAAATCTCAACTGTGAGTAAAAAAAGACGAAATACTTGGAAGATCTGATCTACACTCTGCAATCTGTTGGTCAAACGGTGTCTTTGAAGAACACATTACGTGAAGCTATTTGGATCTACATTTTGTCTGCCTCTGTATGTGGTAGGTTCTGGCGAGCTCCCCTGTCTCCATGTCTCGGTGTATTTGAGTCAGCTTGAGTAAGAAGCAGCATCTGTTTAAACATAGCCGCAGATTTAGCAGGAGAATGAATCACACCGAGATATGTGGGGCCAGACAACTGCTGATGTAGGTCATCACCAAGATTTCCGTTCCTCATTAACATTCAGTCTGTGTTTCACTTGCTTCATGGTGTCACGGTTGCTGGTTCTGTTGCTTTGCCTTGGTTTGGATCACATCTGTTTCTACACTTACTTCACCCCGACGGCAGTGTATTTGTTTATGTGACTCGTAAATGAGCGATAGTCTGGCTTCCTGCGTGTGATGGTTGGATGGATGGCAGCTTTGAGTTGTCTGTGGTGCATGCAGCCCAAACAAGGATTTAACTGAAAAAAAAATCAAATCTAAAACAGGATGTTTGATAACAGCAGACTTCCATTCATTATCGACTTCCACTTCTATTCTCTTCTGTTTTCCAGTTCGGCAGCTGCATGCAGGGGCCAGGAGGCCCCACTGGCAGAGAAGGTAACCCTGGGGCCAACGGCATTCCGGGGACACCGGGCATCCCTGGCCGCGACGGGCTCAAAGGTGAGAAAGGCGAGTGCATCAGCGAGATCTTCGAGGAACCCTGGAAGCCCAACTACAAGCAGTGTGCCTGGAACTCTCTGAATTATGGGATCGACCTGGGTAAAGTGGCAGTAAGTATTTTGACACCGAAAAAATGTGCGTTCACGTGGAGCATTTTACAAATTCACATAAATGTTTCACAGCCAACCCAATGCATATCAGTGGCACGATTACTTTAAATGTTGTGTTGCAGGACTGTACGTTCACCAAGATGCGTTCAGACAGCGCCCTCAGAGTCCTCTTCAGTGGCTCCCTCAGACTCAAGTGTAAGAACGCGTGCTGCCAGAGGTGGTACTTCACCTTCAACGGAGCCGAGTGTACTGGACCCCTGCCCATAGAGTCAATCATCTACTTAGACCAGGGAAGCCCAGAGCTTAACTCAACCATCAACATTCACAGAACGTCCTCAGGTACGACTGGAGTCATACGGTCTTTTGTGCAATAAATAAAGGGAACATCTACTTTTCCAGTATGTTAATTTACCTGTGCTTATTGTTAAGAAATGAAATAGTTATGGGTCAACCTTTTGCAGATATAGTATTTTTGCCTCCTTAATAAGAGTTAGATAAGATTAATCCCACTAATGTCTGTCAACTAAATAGGTCTGTGGAGTTTTCCAAATATGGGACTATGATACAAGGATAAGGGTAAACATTTACAAACAGCATGTGTAGTAGTATTGCACTTGTACAATTGTATATAGTGGATACGAACGCTGTTATCTTGCGCATTTGACTGCGTGTAGTAGCGATCCCATTGATAGCGGCTGTGCTATCTTCAGATATCAATTATCAGATGCAGAGAGGATCTGTTAATCTGTCTTTATTGCAGGAACCCCCATGCTACAATATGCAACACCACCAATGAGGGGATCCGAAATTCTCTGCCCTTGATGCTAGTGCTACATAATCCCCACTATGCATAGGCTATAGTAGGCCTGCTGGAGCCCTCTAGTGGCCCTGGACTGTGCTAACATACAAACAGCCATTTCATTACACATGCGTGTGACTAATCCTGAGTAGCATCATCATAGCATCAAATAGCTAATAAAACCACACTTACCAGAAACATGAGCACCTAAACAATAAATCAGTGGGATACGAACTACCCAAAAGGACAGAAAGCATATTTGAGAAAAATGTATTTCATGTATACTTTGACTTTTTAGTTAGGTTTGTGTCCCATCAACTAAAACGGAAGAGGCAGGAGTTAGGACCAATACTGTAGCGAGCCACCAGGGGGAGATCAAGACGCTTTGGCTTCACTTTTCGGGAGATGTCAAGTCGTCCATCTTTATATAGGCCTACAGTCTATGGGGCAAACAGCTAGCTCTACATACCAACACCTCCAAAACTCACTGAATACATTTCACCATGTTTGTAGACTCCAAATGAAAAACAAAGTGTAAAAACGACGTGTAGTTTTTCACTGTTTCGTGTCTAGTAACATATTTATCGGGAGGTCGCAGGTTTCTTCCAGTGAGTTAATATTCCCAGTTTTATTTATCTTCATTACCTGATGACAGACACATGTTAGCTTCTCCTGTTGCTACTTTAGCTACATGTGGACAGAGCTAAGCTAAGCTACCTGTGTTCACTCTGGTGGTAAGCTAAGCTAACTGTTAGACGAGAGTAGCTGCTTTACGAGACGTGACAAACTCTTCCTTTCAAGTGGTTATTTAATTGCTTGGGGATTTTGCAAAGCCTTGTCAGCAATTTTCAAACTTTAAAGCACTTCTCTTTAAGTTCTTTTTTTAAGTTCACCACTGTGTCAATAAAACCAAAACAAGACAGTTTACATGTTCACTGAAATTCATTCTGTCACACACTCCTCTCTCTCTTTTTGTCCCTCTGCAGTTGAAGGCCTGTGCGAGGGCGTTAAAGCTGGGCTGGTAGATGTGGCCGTGTGGGTGGGGACCTGCGCTGACTACCCCAGAGGTGACGCATCTACAGGCTGGAACTCAGTATCCAGGGTCATCATTGAGGAAATGCCTAAATAAATAAAAACAAACAGTCGTGGCAGTGTAGTATGTTTTCTGGCCCTCCAAAATGATCAGGTATGGTTTTTGCTGAGGCGTCACAGCATCACTGATTGTAACTTGAATGTTTTTTCTTCTCTTTTATCTTGTTGGAGTACGACACTAGATGACAAGCCTACAAACAAGAATACTGTGTCATTCTGTCCACCAGAAGTAAACATTGTACTGTAGCTACTCTTCTTGTGGGTGCTGTTACATTCCAGTAACCGATTAACAGACTTTGTGACAAGACATTGACAATATTTAAACTATGTACTCATATGACCTGTTCAAATTGTTACTGTTAATAAAACAATCCTTTTTGTAAAGAATTGAACTCATTGATGTGACTACTTCTAATCACTGAAATGTTTTAGAAGATTTGAAATATAATTTCATTTAGACACAAGGTGTCTACATGACACATGAGACAATGGAGATAAATGGAGATTGTTTGGGTTTTATAACAAAACATAATATTAGCTGCAAAAAAAACAAAGAAAATGTCAACAAAAAATGACACGTTGGAGAGTTTACATGCAATAACATATCTTTTTCTTGCTCTTCACATAGAGAAATAATTTAAAAGACAAACTAATATTGTGCGTGCATGCAATTAGAAACCTGAGATCTCTATTTGATGTTGATCGTCAGCTTTTCACATTTCAGACTATGTCCCTTTCTGCTGCGAGCTAACACAAGATGTAAACATAACTACATTATGATGAAATATTACTATTTTTAAAAGCCATAAAAAAAAGGTGATCATCCAACAAAACAGCGTTAAATCCATTAAGGCAAATGGCGGCACAACCCTCCACCATGGTCAAAGTTCAGGATGAATCAGAAACCCATTATCACGTTACTGAAATCCAGAACTTGCAGTGAAAGAAAGAAAATCCACTGCTAATTCTGTTATTCTGTGTGGTGGCTTTTTCTATTCATTTTCAGTCAAAATGAATGCTTCTCACATAGGCTCATTTACATGTTCTGTGAGAGTTCAGTCTGATGTGTTTCTCTCCGTTTCTTCGTGTGGCACGAAGAGTCTTTGCTGCTGTCCAATGTCCTTCTTTACAGCCACATTTATTTCCTTCCCAGCAGGAAGTGTGACACATTCTCATAAACTACAAAAGTGATGCAGCAGGCGGGAGTGACTCGTAACACGTTGGGGACGATGCCTTTGTAGAAACCAATGGCGCCTTCATTCCTGCGGAGAACATGAAAATAATGACCTTGAATCAGCCTGGACCACATTTAGAAACTGATGAGAGGATGACAAGTTCAAACATCAAGAAGATCACTATCATACCTCCATGTGCGTTTTATGACATCAATAACTCCATTGTATCTACTGTGCTGGTCTTGCAGACGAGCTCGCACCACCTGATACGGGTACGTTGTGGCCACAGCAAATATTTTTGATAATGCTGCCATTGTGATGTACTCCATCGCATTCTGTTTACACAGACAGACGAATGGAGAAAAAGAGAGAGGGGTTAAGAAATGAGCAGAGCAGGAAAACTGATGAGTCATTTCTTCTCCAACTGCTAGTTATCAACCGTGGTCTCATTCTTTATTAAACTGAAAAGTTACAAACATCATGCTTCAGTTTAACACTGACACTGAGCATGTTTCCAGTCTGCCTGTGGCTCGGGGGTTAATGACTCACCAGCTTTGCATCTGAAGGTACTTTCTTGTATTTGTTGTAGTCTCTCTTGAGCTCCTCGTACGCCATGAACTGCAGAGCTCCATGCGATGTGCCAAACAGGCCGGGAACATAACCCTTTGAAAAGTATACACACTGTTAATCAGCCTGAATTGATTCAGGAGGAATTACTATCAACAGACAATCCTACTACACCAGGTCCATAACTTTCTGTCTGTCAGGCTGACAACCGGTAACAATTGTTGTGATGCGATAATAAATATTAATGAAGGAGCAAAACTGCAACTCTAAAAATCCTGTCAGTTGACACCATTATCAGGGGTTAGTGTCATACTAACAGAGGAACCAACAGAGGGAGGCAACGCCCTCTAGTGGTGAACCAATTACTAAATAATAAACTAATGTTTCTAAAAATTTCATTACAGTCAAGCAAGACTTGGACCCTGTCCCATTTCACCCCTAATCCTCTCCTCTTAGCCCTACCCCTTTGTTTTGTGCGTGGCCATGAAGGGGTACTTTGGTCCCATTTCTCTATGTGATTTAGGGGTAGTGGCCATCTAGCCCTTCAAACACCTCTTCAAACGTAGTGTTTTCAGGACCCCCCTAAAAACGAAGGGGTAGACAGAAATTCCTGAATGCTTTACGAACGGACGATGCGAATTAAGATGGCAACCGCTGCGGGTAAAATAATCATAAATGTAAGAATCTTAAGAATTTTAAATCCAGCGCAATATCTTATTCTAATCCTGTAGCAAAAGAAAATGTAATTTATACGCAGTGTTTCAGGAAAATCACTATTCACGCTATCAAAACAAGCATGAAAACTGTCTGAGTGAGAGTAATGAGTAATGTTTGTAACACGCTGACTGACAATGTATTGATCAATAGATCAATCTGTCCCGTCTGTCCTGCAGTTATCAGATGTGTCACTGTTATAATGTTGGTTGATAACGGTTGTGAATGTAATAATGTTAGTTGAAATTGTTTATCGCTGTAATAACGTTGGTTGGCTGCTGATGACGTAGCGAGTGGTGTCCCAATTACTAGGGGAAGATTTTCTAGCCCTCTGCCTTGTGGCTCCACTACCAGCAAAGCGCACTTCATATCTAGGGTAAGGGCCAAAGGAGAGGAATTGGGACAGGGCATTAGGGCAGTCTGTGCTGCAAATTCAGTTATAGAAACAAGTTATTACAACTTGTCCTCTGGTGACATTCCACAAAAAAAACAAAAACTTATTATTTACATTATCCACAAACGAAAATGAGCTTTTCTTGTATTTCTGGATTACACACAAGTCCAAAAAGACACTGTTCTTTAACCTTGTATAGTCCCTGCACTCCTTCATAGCGGTAGATCTTGACCAGAGCGTCCACCATCCCTTTGTACTGTTTACTGTTTGGGTCCGCATTGTACTGCAGCACCAGCCGGGTCTTGGTGACCCAGATTGGGTTGGTGAGGGTCAGCGTCAAGATGCCTGCGTGAAGACAAATAGGAAATTGTCACGGCGAGGCTTGTAAACATGTTAAAACATACTTGTTGAAGCACATGCAGTAGCCACTTGAACAGACTCACATGACTGTTAACAAGTACAACAAGCTACTTCAAACTCGGAATCTTAGTCCTGCAGACAGGATCAGGTGGTTGAGTTCTCGTGAGTCAATTAGAGAAGAGAGCTGGTTTAAGTGAAGTTGATTGTAAAATAATGCTGTATATGACTTGCTATAGTTGTCGCATGATAGTAATATAAGTCATATTTCAATATAAATGGATAGGGATTCCTTTAGGTTCCACTCACAACTAACACATCTACATATATGAGTGTTAAAGCATCATTTTGCTTTCATGCTGTTAAAAGCCTCATTTTCAGCTCCTAACTTAATTTGCCAAACAGGAAATGGATTCTTGTGACCCCACATGACTGCAATGGACAAAAGGGGCACAGACTAATCTCCTGTGAGCTGAGGCCAGCCAGGAGCAGTGTTATCTAGCTGCTGTTGTTGACTGTGAGCTGAATGTGTGTGTGTGTGTGTGTGTGTGTGTGTGTGTGTGTGTGTGTGTGTGTGAGGCAACAGAATTCAGATAAATGTGGTCCTAACCTGCTTCGGCTGCAGACACCAGGTGTTCTGTGGCGGTCAGTTCACTTTGACGACCCTCCTTAATGTACGACTTGATTGCATTGTAGCTGTGAGGGAGGACAGTTTGGGTCAACAGATCATTTTACAAATGGCACAAGAACAAATGTCATGATGCACACACATGAATCAACAGTTTTTTTTAATGGGTGCTTATCACCTACGTACAGGAAGAAATAGAGACCCCACGATGCTCCGGCACCCCACACATTGGGTGTCACTCCTTGATACAGTCCTCTCAGGCCCTCCTGCTGCCACACACTTCTCATACAGTGCATTATGCTGCTGTACTGAGGTCGTAATTGTAAACCGTCACTCACTGCAATACAAAGACATCCAAGATCAGCACTAAAGATTTGTATTTGATGAATTACTGTCACATTCTACAAGCACACACAGTGCACTGAAACATCCTGTATATCAGATCTATAACACACACACATGTATTTCCATTTGATTACAGGATATGCAGCTGTACTCCCTGGTGGGACACAGTGGTCTATAGACAATCACATTTACATTCCACGTGATTTCAAACTGTACCTGCAAACCGGATTTTGACCAGGTCCAGGGGGTGAAGCACCAGTGTGGACACCACTCCGCCACTCAGTCCTGCCACCAGGTTCTCTATCCTCACATGGCTGAGGACGTGTTGGACATGTCCCAGAAGAGACACGGGTTTGCCGGACAGTCCCGTCTCTGCCACGTTAACGGAGCCGTGATTCGGAGAGGAGGTCATGTCTACCGGTGGTTTACCGAAGCTAGCTCCTGTCAGATAGCTCCTGTCAGCTAGCGGTGTTCAGAGCTAAAATTAAAATGTTGCTACACAACACTCAGGCGATAACTCACTGCCACTGCTGCAGAATCCAAACATGGCGGGCAGCTGCTGCACGCTCCTTGAAACCTCCTCATTTTGGTTTCACGTTAGAAAGAGAAGCACGTTTCCGACATGTGGGAATGTGATACTGTACAACATGTCACGTTGAGGTGCCTCTGCTCGACCTTGCTACTGGAAGAGAGTTGGCGTGAAGCTAACACATTTTCTGAGGATCACTTCCGGCCCAAACCTCCAAAATAAAACTAGTTTTTGGTATCATGTCGCACTGGAATCTCTTTAGTGCCCCTCTATTTGTGGGGTCCCCCAGGGGTCCATTTTGGGTCCCTTTCTATTTACTGTATACGTGCTCCCCTCGGGGTAAATTGTGTGAAAGCACAACATTGATTTTCTGTGTCATGTGAAAGTGACCATATTACACCAATCCTTGCTATATTTCACTATGTTACCTGTGAGTTTTGGAATTGATTTTAAGATCTCACTGCTTGTAGCCTTGAATGGTCTGACTGCTCCTGCCTCTATCTGCGATCTGCTAACTATGATCGCTGCCTGAGATCCTCAAGCATGGTCCTACTAACTGTTTCAAAATCACAACATGTCTCTAAAGGTTACTGAGCTTTTACTGTACAGGAGTGGAACTCCCTGCCTGGAGAGCTCGGACCATACAGTCTATCACCCAGGCAGGTACAATAAGCATCTTCTTTTAAATCTATTATAACTGACTCTTCTGTATGGTATTATCTATACTATTGTATTGTTAAAACTATTTATAGTGTTTTATCTTGTTACATTTTATTTAGGATTTGACCTACTTGCATCAGCTGTTATATTGTAAAGAACTTGAAAGGTGCCATACAAATAAGTTTATAATTATAATTAGTTTTGCCAACCAATTTTGGCCACACCTCAGGTAACACTACTAATGTTAGTGTAGGTTATAAGAGATACTGTGCTTTTTTATACTGGCCGAAAGAGAAATGATTGATCCCCTAAATGAACTCATGTAGCAAAAGTTGGTCTAAACGTTTATTTAGATACAGATACGCCATTCATTTTTAACACACACACACACACCCACACACACTGGCCTAAAACAGTCTATGCCTAAAATACATTATGCGTTTTAAGAACTGCTGGTGTTATTTCCGGTCTGTCCCATGCTACATTCTTACTTTTCTGTGACACAACCGGGAGGACTGGAGATCCCACAATGCAACGCGGCGACAACTGTAATCTCTTCTTCTTCCACACACATGGCTGGAAAAACCAATGCTTGCTAATATTTGTGTTGTTTAAATTAACACAAGTGCGTTTCTCAAAGTCTGATTCCTGTTCGACTCTGCTACCAAATGAAAGTCAAAGTTCTCTCGCGGAACCCGGATGACTATGTCCGGGAAACAAAGCTGGACATTCAACGTGGTAAGAGATAAACTTTAAACTCATACAAGCTAGACACAGTTTAGCTAACGGGATGCTAGCAGGATGCTAACTGGTCTTTGCTTATCAAACAGCTCCTAAAACACAGACACGCGAACTGTAGTAAATACACACACTTCATAGCACGTGTAGCACAGCACGTAGCATTTACAGTTACGTTGTGACGATATAGTTTTCTGTTGTCTGTAAACTTTAATATGACACATGTCCCTCCTGCCTATAGTATTATTTTAATTTTATATTTAACTTTCGTTTCCTATTATTATATGTTCTATATTTATAATTGCACAAACACACCACAGCAAATTCCTTCTATGTGTAAACCTGCTTGGCAATAAAACTCGATTCTGATTTCACATCCTATAGTAGTGACAACTTTAGCACACAACATGCGTAAAGTTGAATTACCTTACAGTTTGTGTGCAGGACCCAACATATGGTATTAGGTGAATCACGAGTAAACAGTTAATTAAATACAAGGGGCTGCAAAATATCCCCACATTCATCAATTTAACCCACTTGAAAGTAACGTTGGCATCATTTTTTAAAAACACAGTTTTACTTTCATCCTCATGGGACCGTATTGTTGCAATCAGCTCATTAACAAGTGACTCCTCCGTCTTTAGTCCCTAGAAACTATGACCCAACCCTGCATCCATTTGAGGTGAACAGAGAGTACTGCCGGGCTCTGAATGCCACCAAGCTGGAGAGGGTGTTTGCCAAGCCGTTCCTGGCCTCTCTGGACGGGCACAGGGATGGTGTGAACTGCATGGCCAAGCACACAAGGAGCCTCGCCACCCTGCTGTCTGGCTCCTGTGATGGAGAGGTAACCAACCGCCAGGATATACATGTGTTGCTTCAGATAATTAGATTTTAGCAATTTGATCTAGAGATGTTCCGACACCATTTTCCCTTCCTGATATCGATTCTAATACCTGGACTTTGTGTATCGGCTGATCCAGAGAACCGATCAGAAACCAGTACATGTAAAAAATAGCAACTTACATAAACGTATTTTATCAGCTCTATGCTATTGTTCTTGTATGAACATGATGATTGTTATCATTGTTGTATAAACAGGAATATACCTCACATTTATTTAGATTAATATTCCATATATAACATCTTATCTATCCCTCACTAATCAGATTTTATCCTTTGCTTTTATTCACTCTTGTGTTCACATATGTACTGTTAGGGGTCTTACAGTTTTGTTTAATATAATATAAAACTAAAACCTTTTTCAGACATGACCTGCAGGTAAAATCTGAAGAATTGGTTACAGAGTTTACCCAGAGTTTGCCTTTCACACATGCACAACAGGTTCTCTGTGCGTTCACATCAGCAACAAATTCTCTGCATTATTTGGGGCGAGAGGTGGAGCAGCCAGGTGCAACAGACAGGGAGAGGATGAGATGTATTAACTCTGCTGCAGAGGTCACATGCTTTTCTTGACAACCCACACACCAGTGTCTGCTCTTATCCCCACAAACTCTCCTGCCACATTTATTGGTGTCTTTGTTTTCTTTTAGATTTGTTCACTGTTGTGCTGGTCGCTCGTTAGTCTCACTTGCTCTCTGAGGCCTGACCCGGCATTTTTGGCAGTATCGTAGTTATTTCTGAAGTTGGAATTGGAACATCTTTGATATGAAGTGTGACATTGTACACACAACACTGACAGGATGTGTAATTTGATCCTCAGGTGAAAGTGTGGGATCTGACCAAACGGGAATGTGTCCGCACACTCCAAGCACATGAAGGTTTTGTCCGGGGAATGGTCGTGCGCCATTGTGGAACTTCCTTCTTTACGGTGACTATTTCTTTTTACAACATTAAAAAGTTTTTAGAAATACTCATTAAAAGTTGTTTTTTTTAACTGACCTCCTAGCGTTTGTTTGACTCATTGTTATGCTGTATGTAAAACAGGCTGGTGACGACAAGACAATCAAACAGTGGAAAATGGAGGCACCAGGTTACGGAGAGGAAGAGGAGCCGCTCAACACTATTCTGGGCAAGGTATGATCTGTGACCATCTGCTATAATTGTTATGGATATTTTTCACTTTTTTAATTCCACCAATGAGGTTATGTTTTCATCAGCATTTGTTAGCTAGTTAGCAGGATTACTCAAAGACTACTGAACCGATCTCCATGAAATTCAGTGGAGGGCAGGGGCATGACACAAAGAAGAACCCATTCAAATTTGAGTTAAATAATATTTTTAATTTCTCTTATTTTTATTCTCTTTGCTTTTAATGTGTTCTGTATTTATAGTAATATACTTTCACTGTGTTTATAACAGGGTTATAAGTTACTATATAATAATCAAGGACAATTGTAGTTGCATCATCGTACATCAGTGAAGGGTCAAATTATGATAACAATTCTTGTCTCTCGTAGACTGTGTTCACAGGACTGGACCATCATCAGAAGGACAATGTGCTTGCAACATGTGGCCAGCAGGTGGACATCTGGGACGAGCAGAGGAGTAGCCCAATCCGTTCCTTCACCTGGGGCGTAGACAGCTTCAGCTCTGTCCGCTTCAACCCGGTGGAGGTGAGACACTCAGATAACACACACAACAGTGTTCCAGGTTCACACTTATTGTCAGACTTATCTAAACCTGCCACCCCACAGATACTTTTTAAATCGGTTGTGTCTCTCCACAGACTGAACTTCTTGCAAGTTGTGCCTCTGACCGAAGTATCGTTCTGTATGACATGAGAGAATCTGCACCTCTCAAAAAGGTGGGCATTAGTCATTAGGTTGTTTCAGGAACGAGCCTTCTTCTCTGCCCGCTTCTGTACAAGGCAACGATAAGAAATATAACTGCTGCATGTTTTCATTTCCTTTTTCAGGTTATCATGACAATGAGGAGCAACACGCTATGCTGGAATCCTATGGAAGCATATTATTTCACCTGTGCAAATGAGGACTACAAGTGAGTCGAAGAATGAATCACATCAATGTGTAAACTTTCAATGAGACATTTATATTCTGACTTTTTTGTAAGCAGTGTCACTAAAAGGCCTGATTTGTGTGTCTCACCAGCCTCTACACATACGACATGAGGTACCTGAACCAGCCAGTCACAGTGCACATGGACCATGTCTCAGCAGTGCTGGACGTGGACTACTCTCCCACTGGGAAAGATTTTGTATCTGCCAGTTTTGACAAGACCATCCGCATCTTCCCCAAGGACGCCGGCCACAGCAAGTCAGTAACGCCAGGGAAAATGATAGTCCTAGTCTCTGCTTTATAGTTTTACTGTGATGTTATCACTGGTCTGTAGTCATGAAGCATGTCAGCTCTGGTGCCACAGTGGAGTCAGAGGAACACGTTTTCCTTTTAACCAATTAGACCTGGGATGCTCTTCAAAAAAGCACTAAAAGCTCAGCACCATTTGAAAACCTTGGGGTTTTTCTGAAGAACTGCCCTAAAACCTTTATTTTTCAGCAGATAGAAACATCAAATATCAAACATGTGGAAGCTTATCCATTTGGCTTTTGTTATGAGTCATTGCTTTTGCCTTGGAACCTGGATATGACTGTAAATAAGAACATTTGCCAACATGTCAATAACTTTTCCATCTGCATTTGGTATTCCTGATGTGCATTTCAGCCACTCACAATGCACATCATCGGTCACTGACAACACCATATACAGCAGGCGTACATCTCATCCAATATATATGTATATGTTGCATCTGGTTTCAGTGGGATAATATAGTGGCTAATATTTATTGGTAGTTTTGTTTCTGGAATGTATAAAGTACATCTACTTGCCTCACTCGGTTGGACAGCTAACAGTTGAGCTCACCGATTGCATGTTAAAATGTTGACAAACAGCCTCACCATTGATTGTTACTTAGCAAACTATGGCGTAGAACCCAAAACACTTCCACAAGCCGATTCTCAGATGCTTTGGTGTTGTGATTGTTCGCTCAGGACGGCTTTGCTTGCTAGCGTCCACCATTGTCGTAGCAAAACAACGTAACAATACTGAGTCACTTTACGGATGCCTCAAGAGGGCAGGTAATAGGTCAAGGTGACAGTGATCGCCCTCTGCTGGATCAGGAGACAAACGACTTCAGACGGTCTCGTGCTGCTAGATTGAATATTTTGAAATCAAACAGGTCATTACAGTAAACATGAACCCCCTCGAAAAATTTGGTTTTCACTGATATGGGTCTGCTTTAAATAATCGGGCTTTAGACCTCAGCCTATCATTGTTTGTAGTTGGCCTTTTTCATAAAAGACAACGTCACATGTCCCTCTAGTAAAAGCTCAGGAGTCAATACTGAAAGTAATGATGTTTGAATGCTTTTTTGGGCTCATTGTCACATCGTCATGGGTCTCTTGAATAGAACAGAGCCATTGGTAATGTTATAAATAAGTCCTGCGCTTTTTCTATTATGACTACTGTCACTGCCTACTGTAAAAAAAAAAAAAAAGGTCTATTGGTTTACATAGCTGATAATAGTAGATAGTTGCCTGAAGCTGTTGTGGGGGTGCTTGTTTTGACTGACTGTCTTAGCCCAAAACACAGTGCCATTGTTTGGTTGCTATGTGCAAAATGGTACATATTGTTTATACACTTGTCAGGCTCCAGAACAAATAGCACACACACATGTTGTGTTACAGTTACTGGGGCATGTTGCCAGACAGCATCACAGAGTGGGTAGGTCCGAACCACATAAACGGTATGTAGTGTAGGAACAGTTGAAATCACCTGAAACTTGCATATATATATATATATATATATAATTGTTTTATAGCAGTTATGGAGCCAGTGTGGATAAAACCAGCCACTGACTCACCTGAATTGAACACAGTTGTTTAATGTTGTCAAATTATAAATGTTATATATTGCACCTTGATCATATCTGCACCATGGAAATGTTCTATTATTTGTATGTGGAAAAACAAGATTACTTCATAATCCACAAGAACTAACCGGAAGTAAACCTTTTTAAGTGAACCATAAATCCACTACATCCAATACACTGCACCGACAGTATGATTTAAATGATTTAATGTTTTCTATCAATAGTCAATCCTTTTAACCATGACTGCAATTGTTCATAGCCGTAAATATGTCCTAACTATTCTAATAATGATGGTGGAGGTTCTCCAACCCTAACAAAGTAGTCACGGTTATATTTGTCCAGTTTCCTATAAACAGTCAACGTCGGTTCCGGACTGCAATTTTTCCCTGCCTCAATGAAGTAGTAATTTTAACTCAAACTGGGATCTTACCCTAACTGAGTCATTTATTTTTACCTTTACCATTTTTCACAACAGCGTTTTTTTAGAAAGTGCATAATAACAATGTTGTCCTGTTGTTTGGGGCGTTTGAGCAAAAAACCATTTGTGTGTGTCCTTCAAGAAGACCTGGACATGTACGTTTTCTCATACTTTTTAAGAGGAAAAGTGCTTGAATTGAGTCAAATTTTAGTTTTTGTTATTTTCCTAACTGCTAGTAGAGACCTTGCACTTCCTTATTTTCATTGTTTTGTCTTTACTTTTTTTACATTCAGGGAAGTGTACCACACCAAACGCATGCAACATGTCATCTGCATCAAGTGGTCGTCAGACAGCAAGTACGTCCTGAGTGGCTCTGACGAAATGAACATCCGACTGTGGAAAGCCAACGCAGCTGAGAAACTAGGAATGGTGAGTCCCGCCTCGTCTTTTCTACATCACATTCCTGCATTCATGGTTTCATATTCAAGACAACTTGCTTCTGATTGGCTGCTTTTTGATAATTCCCTCATCACAATTTCTGCGACCAATCAATAGCTGTATTTCCCTCTTCTGCCGGACATACTGTATACTGTATCTCCTTCCAGTGTATAATCTGAATGTGTTTTATGAGTTAGCTGCATTTTTTCGACACTGCCATGGCCCTGCGCCCATCTCAGCTGGGTTAGTGTGGGTGACGATGCCAGGAGTTACCGCACTGCTGTTGCCAAATGCCCTGATGAATGCTGACTTAGGGTAGAATCACTCTCAATAAGTACAATGTACTAATTGGCACAGCAGCTCTTGTGTCAGGTGGAAGTCCAAAAAAAACCAAAACCAAAACTCAAAGGCACGTGCAGTTGTTTTACACATCCTCTCTGACTTTTAGTATATCTTTGTTTTGTTAGTGACTACCCCATCTATTTTATCAGATCACTGGGTTAGCCAATGGCCTCATTCTTGTGTTATTCTCAACTAACTAACAAATAAAGCTCCAGTAAAATGCCGGGGAGTGTGTCAGTGGCCCAAATACGAGTCATGACTCGGTAATAAAGACCCGTGGCTTCTCGCGTGCCATCTCCAGCAGTCATCTTTCATCCCTAATCAGATTCTCTCTTGCTTATTCTCTTAATGCAGCTCCGGAGTGGAAAATTGGCCCGCTTTTGGCACTTGTTTTACTGTCACTGTGTGAGAGAAGATTTATTCGCAAGCTTTGCACTTAAAGAGATCAGACAAGGGCTGCTCCTATCAGCAGTTTAAATCGGCCAATCACTTAAAGCGGGCTACTCTCGACCATAATGAAGCATTAACAATCAAGTTGTACTTTAATTATCAAGAAATGCTGAAATGCTGATTCAAGACTTCTCGCGTGTCTGAACTGATCGGGACTTCTCCATCAGCTGCTGCAAACACACCACTCGTTTTTTTTTCTCTAAAAACTTTATAGGCAGCAGCCTTTGAGTCCAGTTTTAAATTAGATACTTTGTATTTTAGAACAGGATGTTGAATCAATCGGCTCCTATTTATTCTCAGTCAATACAAATGTATTTGTTCTGTTTGACTCATCACTCCCTGAATATTTTTTTAAGCATTTGAATTGATTGACACTGACGTGACTTATGTCATGTCCATTGATCAAATACATAAATTCAGAATAAATTAATATATTAAGGTGTTTATGGCCTAATAAAATAGCAGGTTAATTGTGGTTTTCTTACAAATCAAATTTTGTAGCTTTGTCAATTATAGTAGCATACTTGCAAAGTCTCTGTCACTTGCAATAGTTTGCAATGATAACAGCTGTGTTCACACAGTTTGTCTGTGTCGGACTCCAGATTATATGGAATATGGAAAAAACTCTTATCACGATAATCTTTTTCATATAAGTCGATAGCAATATATATCGCAATATAAATAAAATGAGCGCCACTGCACTGAGGCGCATTACTCTGCACTGGTCAACAAGGGACTCTGCTATTCTAAAGTTTTCTAATCACTCACACTTAGAACTGATCTTTATAAAAACCTGCTGAATTAATATTTATGTTCCTGGATAAACAATGAAGTTAAAACACTAAGTTACATCGTAATCTGCGTAATGTCTGCAGGAGTGTGTGTGCACGCGCTCGTCTCTGACCCTCTTCAAACTGATAACCGCATTTATTTAGTTATTAATCGATGTTGGATCATGAATCCAGATGGTTCCGGTCACTTTAACCCTGATGTCCTGGCTGTGCGCGTCACAGCAGGGGGATGCTTTCGCACTGTGTGTTTAAACGCGAGTCTCTAGAGCGAATCAAACAAACACAAAGTAAACAGTACTCTACGTGTCCTAATAACTTGTGATCAGTGAGTGAGGAGGACTCCGACAGCAGAGTACAGGAGGACCCGACCTTTAATGAGCGTCTGTCCTGATCCTGAAGCAGCGGTGGTTATAATTATTCAGCAGTGGAAACCCGCTAAAACAATGAACGTAGCGGAAAACATGAATCGATTATATTTTATGTATTATCAATGCGTCTGAGTCTACCACATCCGCATCGCCCTGCATCTAAGAATCGGAAATGTCCACACCTCTGCGCAGGAGCCCAAACACATTGCTCTGTGTGTCAACCTAACCTGACGTGGATGTAACTCTATTCCAGCCACCTCATTGGTTCTCTGCGGCGCTATTCTCATTATCATTTGCTGTTCGTGTTGTCTGTCAAAACATGGAATAAGTTTGTTGACGTTGTATCGAGAATGTCTTATATTTCTATCGAGGAAAAGTTATATATCGCGATAATTATCTTTATCGTTTTATTGCCCAGCCCTAACTCCAGAGCGAACCAAACAAACTCAAAGCAAACCCTAAGCACTGCACTGGTCCCAAGAACCTCTGACCAGTGTCAGTGTCCACATTCAACACGCAAAGTGAGTGAAGGTCAGTGGGGGAGTGAGGAGTGAGGACATGCAGCAGGGCAATACGGCAGAGTACAAAGACAACGGACAAGCAATGTGTGCCTCCCTCGAAGCAGCGGCAGCAGCCATCCTGCAGCGGCGGGCCAGTTCTGTTGTGAACCTACAGTACCGTTAAAAGAATAGTACCGTGACGTTTGGCACCGACTTGGTATCAAGGCATAATTTCAATCGCACAGAGCAGACATTACGTTTCAAATGACAATGACACCTCTTTGATTCAAGCCATTATGTTTGTTGCTTCATTTCACCCGTCTCTCAAGTCTGCTTCATCCGCAGTTAAAGTCCTGCTCCTTTTTTTTTTTTTTCATCCAGAAGTGTAGACAGGATGTTCTTTTTTCCTGGTAGATTACAGTTGGCACCTTGTTGTAGCCCAGTCAACTTAAGGTAGAGAAGAAGATTTACCCTTTTCACTTTCAATAATAAACATTCCGGGATTTTCACACAGTCTCTCTAAGCAGCTATTTTCTAATTTCTGTCTTTATGTTGCTTTCATTCGTCTCCAGAAGTTTTTTTTCTCACCATGGTGCATAGTGCTGTTTCCTGGAAAGTAACACCTCTGTTGCATTTTCAATTGAATCCATTGATTCTGTCAGCCTCACTAAATATGATTCCTCTAAAGTGAAGCGCGATCGTCTGCTCTCTCATATCCACCTTGTTGAGATCATACAAACACTGTTTAGCAGGCTGTGTGTATCTGAGGGGAGTTGGTGTAGTCCAACGGGATCAGCATCTAATAGGTCTTCTCCAACAAACTGAATCAGAGAGAAATCATTGCTTTTAATTAGAATAAGAGCTTTCGATGAGGGCGGACGGAGCCAAGGCCAGTCCGACTAACTGCTGGTTTTTATGAGAGATGGAGAGGGAGCAATGTTGTCGAGCTGGTGTCTTTTTAATAGACATCAACTCAGATCTGAATGAGGACGTTGTCAAGCTAGAGTTGCTGCTTACTGTATCCACCAACATCTTATGATGTAAAACACAACACTAACGGTTTAAAGATTGTTAGTCTCAGATTAAGCAGCAAATGTAAAATAATATAGTCGCCACCACCCTAGATTTACATTTGTCTGCGGAAAATACTCATCACTGGAATCAAGACATTTGAGATAACGTTTACCTCACCACAGGAACCTCAGATGCTGGAAATGATATAAGTTAAATACCTGTAATAAGGCCTCAGGCTCATTTTCATGAGGAGTTACATGAGTTGTGTTCTCCTTCCTGCTCTGATCTTCAGTAGAGACAGTAGAAAAATTACAGAATTAGCCTTTAGTTCTGAAACCTTGGTCCTCAACCCTATCGAGTCACAACCAAGCCGTACTATCGGGCTGGTGCACGTGACCCTCTCTGGCCTGACTCTGGACCTCCTCATTTACAAATACCACTACATTGCATTCACTCTAAAGCAGATCTTATCTCTGGTGCAGACAATTCATTACAAAAACCAACAAACAATTTCCTGTCCAAAATATGTCATTTTATTCCAAACATATTATTTTTCTGTACAACCATCTGGCAACCCCTAGAAATTATCTTGGGACCCCCAGGTTGATAATCCCTTCTCTAGAACAATGTGTGTCTACCTGAAAAAACCCTCATG
This sequence comes from Hippoglossus stenolepis, assembly GCF_022539355.2. Taxonomy (NCBI): domain Eukaryota; kingdom Metazoa; phylum Chordata; class Actinopteri; order Pleuronectiformes; family Pleuronectidae; genus Hippoglossus; species Hippoglossus stenolepis. The sequence continues at coordinate 2,360,187 of NC_061490.1, read as the reverse complement.
TGGCCATGTCAGTCGTGACAGTCTCAGAAGAAACATTTTTGGAAATATAGTCTTGGTTTTCTTGTCGAGCGTAAGAAGAACGATTAATGCCTCTCTAATGATGATTGCAAACTATGAAGCTACAGTTTGTTAGCAAAAACTGGAAACTGGGGCATGCAGCTAGCCATTGTTCCAAAATCATAAACTCCACCTACTGACACCTACTGTATTCACCAATGTGTTATATTTTCTTTAATCTGAACAAAACGTGTGAAAACAACTCATTTGCAGCCGGATGGGGTTTGTCCGCCAAACAATGTTTTGGTCAGATGTAGTATCTGGAGCCAGTGAATATTTCCTTATTAATGTACAGGGCGATGAAGATACCATGTGGAGAGCTAGAGTGTGGATACAGGACCATGGGCCGGGTTGGTTCGGACTCAATTTTGATATGAAATTTGGTTTTGGGTCGGTCACATTTGTTGGGCTGGTAACATGCTAACATAAATACTATAATTTTTTAACCACTCCAAAACAACTTGGCCAAATTAACATTTCCATGAAGATCATAAGAAACTAGAATGGCACTTAGTGGAGTGCATGCATGTGCCAAGGCCCAACAGTCCCCATAAAGAAATCCCATTCAAATCCATGAGATCCAGACTTTTATTTTATATATTTAAATTTTACACACTCATAAATATTAGTCCCCTTAACATTATTTTCTTTTCATCAAAATCCAGGAATTCTGAGAAATCAATGAAATTGTTTAAATCAAATCAAACGTTGCCCATAATACTGGTAGTTCAGGAATCAGCCATCTTTCTAACTGCAGACAGACTGGGTGGCTATTTAGTTTGGAGACCACCACAGCATTTATTTCTTCTCCACACTGTCTTGTGATGCCACATTTCTCTTTTCCCACTGGATCTTTCCATAGTTGTCGCTTGTTGCTTGACTCTCTGTCGTCATTTCTTCCACTGTGGTGTCATTTAGCTGGCCCCCAGAGAGAGAGCGGCCGTCAACTACAGCCAGAAGCTGAAGGAGAAGTTCCAGCACCACCCGCAGATCCGACGCATCGCTCACCACCGACATCTACCCAAGAGCATCTACCACGAGACCAAAGAGCTGCGGACCATGAAAGAGGCTCGCCGTAGGAAGTAAGTTTCCATTGTGTTAATGTTGCTGTAGGAACTGAACCTTGAACTTAGCTACAGGAATGAAGTTCCCTCTACCTCCATGTAGAGGCAATGGGGACTGATCTATGCAGTCACACCAGCCTAATGGAAAATCACACAGATCGGACTGCCCCAACATGACACTGTCTCAACAGACCTCCCATGCACATTTACAGCTTGTTTGGTGGATTGATTGTTCCAGTTTGCCCTGTGGTCAGTGATTCATAGCTCAGTCCACAGCTCTGGTTTGTAATTACAGGCAGGACAGTGATATGTCAGACGTGTGTTTGGACTTGTGAATGATTTACCATGTGTGTGTTATGCATTATTTTAAGGGTACATTAGTGCGGTCGCTGACGTAGGTGTTGGGTCAATAGTCTCATATCCAATCTCTTCCTTCCTCATTTTTATTTGCTCACCCCCTCCTCCCATTCGTACCTGAATTTCCTGTATTCTCAAACTCTTCTTTGCTTTTTAGGGAGAGGAACGTCCGCAAGCACAGCAAACCAGGAAGTGTTCCTGTGGTGTCTGAGAAGGAGAAGCATGTCGTCACTGTGTTGAAATAAACGGAGCCCCAGAAGAGAATGGAGAACCCGGGGACTGTCAGCAGGAGATGAGCTCAAGATCGCACCCGCATGGGACTTGTTCAGAATGATCTGACTTGAGAATAAAAAAACACCACAACTTGTTCATTGTGGGAAGGTGGGAGCTAAGCATCACTCAAGGACACAGATCATCTCATACAAGAAGAACAAATAGTATGTTGTGTTCACCTGCTGCTACTATGTAAGAGAAGCTTTGCTTTTTTTCATTAATTTCAGTTTATTGTTAGGATTTCTTTTAGTCCGGATTTTGGTCTAACTTCTGGACTAATCACATTATTTACTCTGCAAGTTTGCATTTTCCATAACAGGAGCCAAGATTCCCCAACTGTTGAATAAATTAAGGATGGATTAAACTGAATGTCCCTTCAGTTGAATCTATTAATTGTAACAAATTATGTTCCTTGTGTCTTTAAGGATTCAGGTCATATTATGCGTTTCCCATCACGTCTAAAGATAAAACTGTATTTATCTGTTTTGAATAGACACATGACCTCCTCCCTATCACACTGGCTGGTTTCTTTTTTTATTGTACTAGACATCAGAAAACATTTCCTCTCTGTTGTTAAACCTAATTCCCTACAGACTAGGTAATGTTTTTAAAAAAACATATCTATATGTATGGGATGGCCAAACTGTTCAATGATGTGTATTTATAATAAAAAAGACGTGTGGTGAAAACATGTTGTTTGGAAGAGTAATGATCTAAATCTCTCAGAATTTCAACTTGTTGTTTGACTTGTTGGAGCAGATCACTGCACTGGTGCTAATTTACTTACAAGCCTAATCAGGTAGAGACTCTATCCTCTTAATGTTGTCCTTCAAATCCGATCAACGCTGCAGCCTGAGACACCGAGAGCACACCGGCTGTCTGTGGGAAAGTGCTGGGGATCAAGTGGAGGGACTTTCAGCTGGGGACACAGCTGAGAAATACAAGATGTGGCTATGGTGGGTGGGCAGCAGGGTTGACACAAACACTGGTGTAATCTAAGACTGATTGATGTGTGGAGCTGGTGTCAGTTCTGTTTTTAGTAATAATTGAGTCTTGTGGCATTTGCAGTGAGCCTATGAGCCCAGTTCTGTATGATGACCAATTCCGTCTACAATTCACTTTTGAAATAGGGCTGCAACTAATGATTAATATCAATATCTTATTAAAACCTTAAAGTGTATCCATTAAAGTTTTCTGAGCATTTTTTTAATATCATGGGTCAGGCCAAAATTTTACCTACAGAAAAATTGAAAATATTCTCATTGTAAAAGCTTGTGACAGGGAATTTTTTTTCTTTCTTAAAAGTTACTTTAAAAGTTAGAAAATGTGCTTGACATGACACATGTAACTGTTTTTTCTTTATTCAAGAGCGTGGTCTTTTGGTGTAAGAGCATGACTTATTGGTTTAAAGTTCTGATTGTTATGCTTTCTCTCAAAACTACTGTTTACCTACTTGTACTTAGATTTTCTATTCTCGTGCTCACACTGTGCGCTTGCACTCGGATATTTTGTTGCTCAGACAGATGTCCTGCGTTCCCACTACAGCTAATCTTCTCCTGCTTTCCTACTGCTTTTGTGTGCACGTGAAATGAAATGTCCTACCCTCGTTGTGTTTGCTTTATTTTGTGAGTTACATACATGTGGTCACTTTAACTGGGTTCGTGCACTTCCACACCGGACTCTTAATGAAGTCCAGCTAACGAACCTACAACTAGGGCAGGACAATTTCATTTGTCATCGTTACACCTGGAGTTCTACTGTTGGTACTTTTTTCACAAAACAACTCCAGTGCTGACGGGTGCACAGAAGTAGCTTCAGTGCAAGAAAATCTGTCTAAGCAACAAAACATATTCAGTCCAAGTGCAAAGCTTGAGCACAAGCAGAGCAAATCTAAGCACAACAGGGGCTATTTGTGTGCAATGGGTTTTGAGTAAAAGCATTGCACCATCTGAACATGAAATCAAAAAGTCCTGCTCTCAAACCGAAAGATATTTTTCTTTAATAAAGAGAAAAACATATTGCTTAAGCTTTATTTTCTTCCATTTGTCATCACAGACTTTGTCACATCTGGCAACAAAGCCCAGTGCCGGTGTGCACAGTACAAGTGTATTCACTGAGAGGAGACGGCAGCCACACCTGCAGGTGCAGCCATAGTCATATTCTGTATTTATCTCCCCACTTCACATTTGGCCCCTGTTCTCAGTGCTCATGATCTGGTTATGAAAGATGCATGATGCTCTCGCTCCCTGCTCCCTCACAGAGCTGCTCACAGAGCGGCTCCGGCTGCACACACAGCGGCTCCACTCCGGGTTTTACCTGCTGCTCTCTGCCTGCTGTCAATGAAACATCCAGCGCGTCCTCTCTGCCTTTATTCCTCTACGTGTTTCCATCGCTCCGCCCTCTTCTTCCTATCTGGATTTTTTCCTCCTCCTCCCCTCTCTCTCTCCCTCTCTATCTCTCTCACCCCCCCTGTCTCTCACTCACTCTCTCTCCCTCTCGTTGCATCCATTTTTGTGCATTTAAGAAATCTCCAAGAATTACCAACCTGGAGGAAAGCGAGCTAAGAGTGACAGAGGAGGGTTAAGGGCTCCCAGCGAAAACAAACAGGGACGGACCGGGCCACCTTTGATTATTCCAACATGCGAGTGGAACCTCTCTAAAGAATGGCAGCGATGGGTTAGACAGGATTTAACATGACAGCGAAATAGAAGGCAAGAGTTGTTCATTTTTTATTTTCAAACCCTTTCTATTTGTCTTCTCCCTGGATGGATGGATGGGTTGTGTTTGGAACAGCTGAAGGTTGTAGCCTGCAGCCTGTGAACCCCGTGCCTCGTACAGGAGCATTTCTGATCCCGAGTGTTTTCTCTTTCACAACATTTCATGTGTGAATTTGTGCGTTTTCGACCTGCAGCCGCTTGAATGTAGCCTGTTTGCAGGCAGCGCTCAGTCGGCTGCAGCGTGAGTATTAATCAGAACCCATCATGAGCATTTAACAGCATGAGGCTGAAGCCTGTGATGGATGTTTTTGACGCTTATTTCTGCAGCACGGTGTAATAATAATGTGTGCATGGTGCACTAGTGCCGTGCGTAAACCACGGTGCCTCCAGCGAAACCCCACCGTCAATTTCACTGTTTCACCGCATGAGATGTAACACATTTGTAGCTAGATCTCCCACCATGATGCTGCTGGTTGATGGTGCTTTTATCATTCATTCTCTGTAGCCACTGTGTGTAAAAGATGTCTGCTCCACACGGGCCCCGGGGCGGCCCTGGCCCTGCTGCTGCTGCTGCTGCTGCTGCTGCTGCTGCTGCCTCAGCGACCGGCGCCATGCCGGAGATGCCGGACCTCAGCCACCTCACCGAGGATGAGAGGAAGATCATCCTCGGTGTCATGGACCGACAGAAGAAGGAGGAAGCGAAGGAACAGTCGATGTTGAAGTAAGGAAAGAAGCAGAGGTGGTGCAGGAGCTGTGTGTCGGCGCGTGCCGAGCTCAGCCCCGGGTGTTTCTGTGGGCTCTGTTTGTGCAGCGTGTGTTTCTGATGCTGGAGCTGAATCAGTCCACTGTTAGTCGGCCAAGGTGAGGCGAACCTTCCCCTCGCCCGGTGGTCGCTCCCTGACCCTCCTCCTCCTCCTCCTACTCCAGGAAACACTACATGTTCATGTCTGAGTATCATTTTCTTTATGAAGCGACACGCACCCTCAGTACTTTAATGTATCTCACAGCTGTATCTCTACTATAATGGCTGGGTTGTAGCGGCAGCAGCAGCAGCGGGCGCCATTTTCACGTTAAAAAAAAAAGCACGCCAAATTGCTTAACCTTTCCCCACGCGCGTCACAGAGATTACACAACATGACACTGGGAAGGATCATTTAAGGTGTCCTTTCGGGGCGATGGCGCACGCGGGGTGGGTGTGATTTCTACGTTAAAGTCTCTGTAGATCGTGTATCCCCCCCAAATACCCCTCCGCTTCCACCGTATACACCCCCACACTCATCCTGTGTACAGATGTCGCTTGGAGCTGTTTCAGCACCACGGAGCTGTCCACACAGCAGGCTCTGTTTTTTAAGGTGGACCGGGAGTGTTTTCCGCCGCCGTCTCTTTCTAACCTTTTCGCCATAACTCTGCTTTATGGGTGGAATACTGCACCCTGTCGACTCGCCCCGGTCATATATATATAAATAAAAAAACGCTCAGCTGATGTAGTGTTAGTTAAAAAAAGGATTTGGGTTCGAGCTTCTTTCAACAGGCATGGCTCATGCCTGTCGAGGTGGTGGCCTTAAATGTTTCCATCCTGTTGATTTTTTTTGTAGTTTTCCAACTTTAGTGAAAAGGGAGGCACATGTCTGCTTGCTCAGGAGTATGTTGTGTTTGGACTATTTTTACTTGACTTTCAGTATAAACGTATATCGTAAATAGAGTCTTTTTATACAGCACTTTCCTTCACTAATCGACCACTCAAAGTGCTTTACACTACCAGCCCCGTTACCCGTTCACACACACATTCAAACATTGTTTCTGTACGCAGCGCTTTCTCTATCATCCTATTCACACACTGCACTGTCTTGCCTACGGACACTTTGGAATACAGACTGAGGTAGCCAGAGATCGAACCACTGTCCCTAGTGTTTAGTGGACAGCCCTCTCTACCTCCTCGCAAAGTTCATTATCTCAAGGTATTTTACATTGTAAGATTGAGACCATACAGTATTATGGAGAAACCCAGAAGTTCACACATCGAGCAAACCCATGGCAATGGCGGAGAGACTTAATGACTCAATGTGGGTGGCCATCTGCCTCGAACGGAAGGGGTGAGCAGAGAAAAATGGGGGAGAGAGGAGAGGTGGGTGGAAGAAGAGAGAGAGAGAGAGGGGACCAGGAACAGCTATGTAAATGTCATATTTAAGCTCTGTCAGACTGGTTGTTATAATGACCACAATAACAGTGATACATACATGTGATGATAGCAGCAATGGTTAATAGTAGTAGTAGTAGTAATACTAATAATGACATCTCTGGCTGGTTTTCTGGTGCTGCAGCCTCCCAGCACGTGCCAGTGTGACTTCAGTGTGAGCTCAGTGTGTGTGTGTGTGTGTGTGTGTGTGTGTGTGTGTGTGTGTGTGTGTGTGTGTGTGTGTGTGTGTGTGTGTGTGTGTGTGTGTGTGCCACGCTCACTGGGAGCTTTTTAGAGGCATTAGAGCTGTTGTTTTCCATCATCAGGTAAATGTTTGCACTAAGGCAGCATTCCTAATGGAGAGCGAGTTGTGCAATCCCTTCCTAGTGCTGCTGCATGATAAACATGACTCACGTACTCCGAGACACGGCTACCTCAGCCGCTGCGGTTCATGCTGCGTGATTCATCCAGGCCTTTTCCCTCCGCCTCCAATTCCCCTTTCAATGTTCCACTCTCCATCACCTTATCCCCAATAGCTGACTGTTTTTTTCCTCCTGTTTCTCTTTCTCTGAGGTAAAAGGCGATTGTCAGTTTTAGTCACTCTTAGTCTCACAGTGATGTCAAAGCCTTGTCATGACTGAGCATGGGCAGAAGAGGCTGTTCTTTGCGGGGACATGACTGACTGACTGTCTCACCATAATGTTAGGTAACTTTGATTGTGGGCCACATGAACTGAAAGCGTACGTGAGCCATGAGGTCAATGAGGCCTCGGCGTGGATTGCTTGCGTCCTCATTTGCATTGCGGTTCCAGTGTGGCCTCTCTCCTGCACACCCTGGTTACCAGAGGTTTTTATCTCACCAGCAGAGCCAAACGCAACATCTGACAGAAGACGTGGAGTTGATATTAAGGGCTGGCTGCCACCCTTTTGCTGTTGTTTTGCCGTTTAGACATTCTGATTGGACCTCCTGACCCTGTTGAGGTCAAGTAGTAAAGTTTTCTTTCAATGTTTCTCACAGCACAGCCCATATTGGTTTGGTTTTAATGTGCTCTGTCTATACGTACAAGGTGACTCATCATGAGTCATCAAAACAGTAAATCCCCATTTTCTTTACCTATGAATCACACAAGCATAACATATCCTGAAGCAGCATTAATTCACTCCGCTGTGGCGTAGGTACAGCAGCAGCAGATTAACTTGTTATTGAATGGTTCGTAGCATTTCCGCCACTGTCGGAAACAAACACCCACACAGCAAAATCCAACCCTATAGCCCGTGCATCTACGCTGTCACAGTCCAATCCCACTGCGGCTTGGATGGCTGAAAGTGGCAGTTTGAACATTGAAGTGTGTAATCTAACAAAGGGAATCCTGGGAAGATGGAGGGATGAAGGAGAGAGAGGGAGAGGAACCTCCAGCTGCAGGGCTTGCCAACTTGCTGTCATCTCACTAGAGGTGCTACAGAGAGCGAGGATGGAAACCCAGTGCTGCTGACTCGCATGTAATTAGCTTCTCTCTCCTAGGCCGCTCATTCTTAGCAGGCCCGTGTATGTGTGTGTCTGCATGTAGAAAAATGTGCTGCACCAAGGAGAAGTCGATTTCTTGAAGTCCTTGAGGCGGCGCTCATTCTTAGATTCCTCTCCTAGAAAGCTCCTCAAAGACGCAGCCATGTAAGTGTGTTTAGCTCAGAATCATAACATTTTTGCACACAAAACGAGCTTTCCATGCATCAGTGAGTTCCTGTACAGCAGTGATGGTTATGGGACCCCCACCCCCTCCCACATAGACACTGTGTATCCCACAGGCTGGCATCAGCTGCCTGTGATGGGGTGACCCACACAATGCCTGGGGCTCCACTTCTCCTTTCTCCCTGCTCCTCCGATCCTCCAGGGCCACTTGCCGGTTCTGCTTGGTGGCTAGGAGTGGCAGAGTGTGGGAGACTGACTTTCTCTTTCCCATTTCCAACCTCTATTGCTTTGTCGTTCTTTCGGTTTCTCTCGCTGTTAATAAGCAGTGCCTGTTACAAAGGTACAAGCTGATGAAACATAAACACACACATAGATGCATATATAGGTGGTTGTACTGGGGGATGATTCCAATATTAGTAGACAGACACATGTTGCTGTCTTTCCACTTCTTACCACACTATAACAGCCCAGTAACTGTTCCTCCTCGTGCCTGTAACAGTGTAAACTCGTGGATCAGGGGACTGTGTCATTCGCTCAGGGACCTCCTTTGACTGAGCTAATTATAATGACTGACTTGTATGAGGGACTCCCACTGAGATGCTGGTATTCCAGGGCTCTGAGGTGTCTGCTGGTAATGGAATGTAATTGTATCATGGCAATGTGGTGAAGATATTGTAAATAGACGATTGTTTGGAGTTAGCTGTATGTTGTGACTAAATTAAACAAGCAATTTAGCATTTCACTTCCATTGACACTTCCAGAAACGCTGTATCCTACAATTCCCACAATGCAACTGGATAGCAACCCCTCGTTTAGACCCCACTATGAAGGGCAAAAGCTCATGACTTTGTTAACTCCACACTCCCAATTTGTCATTAACATAAACTTTCTGTTAACACTTGTAATCTCCGAGGCTACATCTATATGTTTTCATCTTAAAACAGTGTTTTATAGCGAAAACAGTCTCCATCCACACGAGCATCTCAGCTCTGTATCTTTAATAACTCCAGTCCACACTACCACTCATGAAAATGTATATTACAAGACCTTTCATTTACACTGTGCATGTACATACCTTCAGGGAGCAGATTGGTCTTCTCTTCAGTTGGTTGCACAGTTACAGAAAAAAAAGAAGAATGAGAAACAACAATGGTGAAAAGTAAGATGAGGGATTCATCTTCTTAGGCCAACGATGTGGTGGAACTTATGCTGGTGGTTGAGTCGCAATTGATATGAACCAATCAGGAGGCAATGGCGTCATAATTTCCAAACTTCCGCCTGTTCAGAGTACAATGCACCCATGGGCTTTTCAAACTGGGGCCAATAGTGTTTCCAATAAATTCAGTTTTAGGTGCTCAAAAACTCAGGAGTAGTGTGGACAAGAGAAGTAATGCGTTTTTAAACTAAAATGTAGTAGAGTGGATGTAGCCTAAGACAAGTCAAGATGTCATGACCCCAGTGACATCATCAGGGTTATTTTCCCAGACCACTAAAAACTCCTCCTGATCCACATCAGACACTACAGGGGTCTTGTTGTCTTTTTGATTTAAGCCATACTGGTCACCCCCATTTGCATATATACAGTACTATGCCATGATTGTTTACACAGTTACACTGCACTGTGCATTAGGACGAGATAGTAGTGACGAGAGAAATAAGCTAACTTACAATTTAATAATCATTTGACCTGGACATTTCATGATAAATGTAACTTCAGTGACACTTTAATAGTTTACACTGCAAATCAGGGTTCAGGGTCTGGAATCATAACTTGAAATCAACTGTTTTGTTCTGAACTATATTTAAATGTTTTCATTGTCTGTGAGAAAATGCATTATGTTCCTGGTTCCATGTAACATGGCCATGGTGAAAGGCGTGCGTGTGTGTGTGTGTGTGTGTGTGTATGTGTGTGTGTTTAACATGAAGAGCATTGACCTAGAATTAGCTTTGATTGATCACATCCCATTTCCTTTTTCTGTTACTCCCTCCAACCCAGAGAGAGAGAGAGAGAGAGAGAGAGAAACAGACCTATGGTTGTGAAATGAGGCAAGGTAATGCTCTTCCCACTGGACAATGTACAGTACACACACACACCCTCTCTCTCTCTCCCCCTGCCTTTTTCTTGTTCTCTCAGTTCACTCACCCATGCTCACTCGCCTTCCCATGCAAAGAGCAGATTCTGTCATGAGCGTTCTACAGCCGCCCATCCCCCATCACTGTCCCCAAGGGAAAGCGAGAGAGAGAGAGAGAGAGAGAGAGAGAGAGAGAGAGAGAGAGAGAGAGAGGATGCTGTCTTGACTCTATAAAGCAGAACGCACGCCAGATGAATACATCATCATGCTAATTAAAGTAACAATGTGTTTTGGTTATGGAAGGCTGGCATGCTGTCAAGTAGTTTGGCTTAGCCGGACAGGAAATCCAGTTAGAACACAATTGTCATCATTAAAATTAAATATTAAATAATATATTCACAAGTTCCTCATAAGCTGTGGAAGTGAAGCTTGATTAGTGTTATTGGTGCTCTCCTATCTCACATATTTTTTTTACATTTCTGCCATTAACCTACTGTATCTGTCAAATTACCCCTTGCTCTGTACTTGCACGTGCTCTTTTTCTCCATATACTCTCCTTACACTGCTATATAATGAATATTCCCTTCAATGTTTACCTATGCCAAGGAGGCTATATGTTTTCATTGTTGCTTGTCTTTTCGCAGAAATACACAAAAAATACTGAACAGATTTCATTTTGATTTGGTGGAAGGGTAAGGTGTGGGCCAACGCATTAACTTTAGGAGTCAATTCAATTAAAGAGGCGGATCCATACATTTTTTCTGGAGCTTTCTGTAACATTGCATGATAGGGCGTTTTTTTTAACATTTTTGTGAATATGTCAAGATAAAAATATAGATATTTAAAGGACTGATGTGTGCAATTTAATGTGGCCTGATTGAATGTAAGGTGTTGTGTGACTGCACTTTATTTTAGTTTTTTGTTGTTGTAGACAAATAGCATGAAAAGACCTAAAGCAACACAGTGTCTTCATGGTTTGGTGAATTTAAGTATAATATCAAATATAGAAGTAAAAGAATCCTTCTCCTTTGAGCTCTGTTTTGGTCTTCTCCTCCTGAGAAATATACTCTTGTTCAAATGCTCCACTGTTTCCACCACCCAGTTTCCAGCTGCTGGTGCTGTGCCAGCGTTCAATCAGTGTTTTCAGAGATGTATTTATCGTATTATTGATGTATTATGATGATGTATTATTTTGCTGAGAACAGTTGATTGCTATGGCTGCTATGTTGTGGGCCATTAAACCAAAACAATACGCTGAAAGACACTGAGGAGCTCTGTAGAGCAGAGATAAACTGTTGGTTTGGATGATAATTCTCTGTGGATTCATCATCATGAGCAACTTTGTTTCACATTTGACCTACTGTCACGACATAAATCTTCATGAGTAAGGCGACTGGTTACTGTAGTTTTAAGCAAATGCCTCTGAAACAGAGGGAAATCGTTCACGTCCTATATCAACACGTCACCCAGTGCAAAAGTGTGGCTCAATGTGTTTGGACAATATTATAGAGCAAAATTGGGCACAAATAAATACAACTACACAGACAATACTTCCATAGGATCAGTTCGTTGTTGATTTTCATCTTTTCACAGGTTGTAATATTTAAGAAAACTATAGAATATTAACTTGTTTAATGGTCTGAGTTACTGACAAGTTTTAGGCTGGGTGAAAAAAGAAAGGAGAGGACACTACAGGATAAGGGACATAGAGGAGAGGGCAGGGTGAGAGGAAAGTTTGGGACAGGTTAGCATGGGAGAGGGGAGAGGAAATGAGAAGGGACGAGGGGGGCGAGAGGAGAGGGCAGGGTAGGAGAAGAGAACATCAGAGAGAAAAGGAGAGGAGAGACAGTGACGTCTGAGATGCTATCAGGTCTCGTTGCTGATATGACAGCCTTAGTCCCCATTGACAGAGCAATCAGCCTGCCATCTCCCATAGCCTGCTGTTCTCCTGTGTGGCACAGCACAGCATCGGCCTCTATTGTCTTTCAGGGCTTTGTTCTAAATAACATCTGCATTCGTCAGCATCGGTTTTATTCTCCTCTGGGCTCTTATCCCTCAAGCAAAGTTTGAAGGGATTTTCCTGTCCCTGGCTGCGCAGTTTGAAATGCCCTTGGTGAAACCTGACAGTAGGAAACTGTTTCAGAACGAGATTGTGTAACTTGGTACAGGGCACGTTTTATGTATTTATAGAAATATGTAATACAATGTTACACAGCAGCACAGGAAGATAGGTTTTCATTTTTAAACTTAATCAACAGAGCCTCAAGCAGATGGAGCACTTAATGTTAAATCATAAGCTAATACCGAGACCCTAACTTTGGGTTGAACACTGAGGGGGGTGAGGTCAAATGGCATGGTCAAATACACATGGCTATGGATTTCTAGGTTATTATTTTGTTTCACTTGATGTACCTCAGAAATAATATAGTAATAATTTACACCTCATACTTGCCAGCTAATATTAACTAGCTAGTAGCCAAAGAAGGCAAAACAAAATTGGGTAAATAAATTGAATCCAGGAAACCAACCTTCCCCTTGTATGACCGTCAATATTTTTCATTCAGCGTAACTGTATGATTATTGGGGGAGGGGGATATTTGTACAGACTGGCTTTGTTTATTGGAGGGGTTACAACCCCCTGAACTCCTTGTAAATTAGGCCCTAGGTTATTACCAAATTTGATAAGGTTGCGGGTTTAAATCCCATGATCAGAAAGCATTGTGTTTGCCTCAGCTAGCATGTGAAAATGCTCAAGAATTTGGTGTGATGTATCTCTTCCCTGATATGAACTGACGTTGATGTTGTGAGGTACTCAAGAGTGCAACATAAGCAGCATTAGCAGCTAGTGACCCTTTAAGACTAAGTCCTATAAGACCCCTAGCATGCTGTGCAAGAGTAACCTGATTGAGAACACAATGCAATAGAAAAACAGTCATAGCTGAATAATACATATTACAAAGGGGAAAAAAAGAAGTAAACCGTTGCCCCTGCCAATGAGAGTAGACATTTGAGAGGGAAATGGCACCGAGAAGAGAACACTTTATCACTTTTATTGACCCATCCCCCATCCCCATAGTAGAGTGTGGAGTCAATGTAGAGGGAGATAAACAGCATCTGACCCTGTAAGGGAAGCCTAGTGCTTCTGAGGAACATATGTGCCTGCTATAGAAGAGCTGTCAGCTGTATCGTAAGCATCAAGTCTATCTCTGAAAACCAAGGGGTAGTGTGATGATATACTCCGTTGACAAATTCAGCACATCACACTAATGGGCTCCACACTACGCTCTCTATTTAAGGAAGCAAAAACTGGAAATACAGTGGAGCCCAAAAGTCCCTTTCCCACATGGGAAGGTGGTCTTAGGGTACACTGGCACAGCACCTGTGGGACAGCTGGGTGCTGTGTCAGTGTAGAGTGTTACGGCTAGTGAGGTCTGGTGCCTCTTCTCTCCCCTGTGACATTCCCTCAGGGTTTGTTTTATGATTGTTGAACCCTGAAAGGTCAGAGAAAGGACAACGCCCCACTCTGTGCAGGAGAGGTCTCAAACCACGTGCCCTGGAAAGCCACTTTAATTCAGGTTTTTAATAAAATACACCAGCACGTTAGTTCTTACTGTGGAGGATTTTCTGAATCAGCTAAATCTAGTAACTCAGCTGGACAACAGTTAAGTAGTTTTGTATGTATTTGTCGGAGTGTCTGAATATCTGTTGGTTTTTGATGCAACCAAAGACTATTTTTTGTTAGAGTTATAGATACCTGGATAGATAAAGTGAGAGTCAGTTACAAGAGTGTTGAACTAATAATAGTGGAGTAATTCGGCTTTCTGCGGTGGGCGGCAAGCAGCCAGGCACCTAAACAGGCAGCAAAGCCTGGGGTCATTTAGGTGCCCAGGAAAACCAGGCAGCAAAGCACCAACCAGCAAGAAGACAAAACATCCCGACATAAAAATCGGGTATATTCAGTCTCATCTTAATCAACAGAGCTACTGAAAGTGAAGTGGAAGTGATTACTCCTACAACTGTATGTGTGTTGGTAAAGGAATAATTTGATTTCAATCATTGATTTACTAAAACAGGCTTAATTAGATGTTTTATTTGCCACTCGTCATCATAGTTTGTATCATTGAGGTTTCTAGTTGTAGCATCTTTATGCCGATTGCCTCAACCAAGGAAGTTATGTTTTCATCTGTGTTTGTTTGTTGATCAGTTGTTTGTTTTTTATCTGCCAGCAGAATGATGAAAAAAGTACTGAGCTGATTGTTGTAGAAGGATGGGGCGCGGGTGAGGAAAGAGCCCATGAAGTTTTGCTGTAGATCCGGTTAAAGTGTGTGCCAGTAGCATCGGCCATGCTGCTGATGCTAGCCTGTTAGCATTTGACCTTGTTAGCGAAGCCTTATGTATCATTAACTTAAAGAATGTCTCAGCTAAAAGAGGAGGTACATATTATGTTGTGTTATCCCAAATGTGAATTGTTAGCTGTATCAAAATGTCAGTTACAGCCATGTTGGTGCTTATTGTCAGACTTACTGAGGATTAGAAACTCCCATGTAAGCTTGCTGCGGTTGCCTTCAGGTACTTGCTAACTACATATTTAGTGTGTGTTGTGTATAGCTTGGCAAGAAAGAAACTTAGTGTATTTCCAAAGATTCTGCAAACAGTCAATCCGGCCATTTATCTGTTTTCCTCCCTGAGCTTGTCTGGCCTTGAATCACAGAGGGTCTAGGTGAGCCATTCATGCCCCACATACCTTTCCCCTTCATGCTTCAGTTAATGCAGGCTCTTCTAATATTGTTCATCTTTTTGGGAGATTTGTTTTAGAGCAAATCCGCATTTCATTTACACCATGTTTCCATCTCCCTCAGCCTAGTTATTGTCTAAGTTTTAGCTTGAAGCAAAGTCCACACCTAGCAGACCTCTCAGCAAGCTAGCTGCTAACAGCTAAACATGTCACAACCACACTAGCATCGCTCACATACACACACATTAGCACAGGTGAGGGTTGCTGCTTATGGTAGAAGTTCTTTAAGTTATTTTAGGAATGAATTTGAGTAAAGTCAGACTCACCCCAAAATGCAAACTCGTAGTTTTCATATAGGCCACCTTAATGAGTTCTATTTTTGGTAAAGGCAGACACAAAATAAGCAAATCTTCATGTTGCAGACTCGTACAGACGCAAACAGCACTCTTATAGACACGTAAGGTGGATATAAGCCTATGATGTTGACTTTGGCTAATTTCTGCTAATTTAATGCCATCGCTGCTAACCCATATAAATGTTTAAAATGAAAAGAAAAATGAAAGTGAGCAACGAAATGACTTTTTATATCCCTAACCCCAGATGTGTTACTCAGTGTGTGACCTGGTGTATTTACTAGCGTAAGTTTGCACAGCACTCAGTTTGTGTGTCCGGCCACGTTCTGCTCATTCAAGACTCATCTGGTCGGAGCAGGTGCAAGCTGGTGACTCAAACACGTGCATGCTGCTTAGCCGGTCCCGCTGATACGCCTTTGTGTGGCCAAAAAAAATCACAAACCATCCAGTGCTTTCTATAAACAAATGCGGCCGCCCTGTGTCTGTCTGTCACACAGATGTGGTACAGTCAGTGAAATGAGATACACATGCACGCGCACACACGCAGGCCTCATAATCTAGCATATTGACAGGTGCAGTGATTTTATTGAGAAGCTTTAGATTTGTTTACGCAATCCCTGTTTAGTTCATAATTGTATTTCTTATATTGCACACACTTTAGATATTTATTTAAACTCCTTGCTTTTAATGCTTCATATTTCTACATTTGATTTTCTGTTTGCTCTGCACATAATTTCTATTTCATCTTGTATTACTCTCTTTTGCCATCATGACCCTCCCTATCCCAGCTAGTTATTTGTTCTCAGAGGTGTAGCAGGGATCAAGGGTTTGATGTTAAGCAGCATTATAATCATGCACATGTACAGTGGATTCTGCTGTAGGTAGATTACAGAAGCAGCCGACTGACATAAATAGGGGAGGATAAAGAGCAGCCATTTTCATGACGTCACTAATGTAGCCACGGCCCTTATATAAGTCAACTGTTTGAACACACTCATACACAGGCACTGTCATGTAACCTACACTAGGACATACTGTACAGCATACAGACCACTGCTCACACTGCCTAGGGCCCGAAGGTGGCTTTGTGTGAGCTTTAAATGCATTATTCCAGAGAGTCAGTGTCTGTTTGTGTGCATGTGTGTTCAGGGTTGCTCGGTTTGTGTAGTGTAGCGTGTACTACATTGGCTACCGTGAAAAAAAAAAAAGAAACAGTGAAGAGGCCAGTTTTTCATCCCCATCATCTGACAGTGATGAGGAGGGAGACAGAGAAAGTCAATGGTGTGATCCCGGGATCGTGCTCCTCGACCGAAGTCTGATGGAGTATCTCCCACTAATCCCTTAATATCACTCGTCCCACTGAGATACTGCTGCCATCGCCATGGTGATACCGAGCTGGCCTGGATGTGTACTAGTGGAACGAGGAGGGGGCTGGGAGGAGGGGTCGGTGGAGGAGAGTCGCTGCAGATAGAAATCCTCTTTTATAAAATATAAGTACGATCATTTGAAGTGGTATCTCGAGGAAGGAAATGCAGGCAGTTACAGTCACCTGGCGTCAGGCCTCGAGGAGGAGGAGGGGGAGTTGGTTGCGATCGCTGCAGATTACAAGTAGAAGCTGGTCGCCTTATCCTCCAGTGGGCGGCCGCTCGGATGGTTGGTTGGGTGGATGGCTTATGTGCAAAGAAGCTGCTAATGCAAGGGAATCCTTTGATTTGGTGTTTTACAGCAGCCAAAGTCAAACGTATCTTTCTGCCAACCGACAGATGTTAAGAGCCATCAAGTTCAAGTTGATTTCAGTCGTACAGTGGTCACATCTGTTTATCTGACCGAACGTGCCGTTCCTTAAAGCTCTCATGGTATGTCTGCTCTGGCCTTTGCATTGAATGACAACTTCATGAGGTGGCGGATACAATTCCAGGGGTGTAACTTCATATGGCATCTACAGCAATATTTCTGCGAAGCGATGGGTGTAGCCTGTAGGCAGAGAGGTGATATCAGATTGCCCCTGTGCTTGCTCGCCTGTGTACACTGTATGCAGTTTAGTTAAGCGAGCTAATGGTGACGTGCTGTAGGGCTGAATTGGGACAGGAAGGAGTAGAACAGGCAGGGCCAACAATAGGCAGGGTATCTATTACCTCTCTATTGTTAGCCATGTTCAGGCTATTATTATAGCCCTGAGTGAGCCACAGACAGCTGACTGCAGTTTCAGTACAGCCCACCTACGGCTCCCAGCTGGGATCAGCAACATCATCATGGCTTTTTTTATGTGTTCGAGGATGGTACTGATGGGGGTTTGGAGAGCGGCAGTTGAGTGGAATATGATCATGATTGTCACAACTGCTGTGACAGTTTATTTTTTAACTGATGTTCTTAGCAAGTCTTAATTTTGGAGATTAAACCGGAGATGTTCCAGTTATGGGATAGTCCCTCACCAGGGAGACCAGGAGAAAAGGAAGTGGGACTCGGCTTCTGCTGACTACGAGACTGGAATTAATATGGCAATTGCGAGACTGGGCAGAACTGGTGCTCGAGGAGTGGTTATGATGGCTCAGCCCATATAGCACAGGGTTAGAGAAGGACAGGGGGCTGCATTCAGCCGCCACTGTCTGGCTATTGGAGCTAGAGACTGGGCTAATGCAGAGGGCGGTGACCTAACCGTGGCGGGGCTAAGGCTGAGTTTCTAGAGTATCCCCAGTGGAGCTGTTCATCCGTGCATGGGAGGAGTCGTGACGCAAGCATGGGACAATGTCAGCTGCCAAGAAAATGCTGAGCACAGCCAGAATAAAATGTATCTATGTCAGGATGAATAAAGTGCGCTGAGAGGAGAAGCAACCAGCATTCACATACAAAGAAAGATGTGTGCACCATTACCCCAGCAACAACAGAAACATTGTGTATCACTCCAGCTTAATAAGTGTTGCTCGTATAGTTTATATGTTGTTCTATATAATAAATTAGCTCCATTAAAATGAACCTTGTTCATATGTTTCCTGTAAGCCTGTATGGAAATACACTTGTGAATGTGTGGGCTGCCGGGTGATTAGCTGACTCTTTGCCACTTGGAAATCTCTCAGGAGGGGAGATATGGAGCAGCTCAATTGAATCCTGGCAGGTAATCTAAGGAAACAGATGGATTTTAGTTATATTTGGCAGCAGATTAGCCACTTCCCCGTCGCTCAGAGAAATCTGCTGTTGCCAACTCCTGTTTGACAATCTGAATATTAGTCCTTGGTCATGAGGTCTGGCTTGTGCGCTGTTAGATTGCCTATTCTGATGAGTGTGCCCCGCGGATTGAATCCTATCTGTGCTTTCTAAGGCCCAGCTGTGGGTCGCTGGCCAACCCTTCCACACCAAGGCGCTTGCCCTGTCCCCGTCCCTCCTGCCCTGCCTATCGTGCCAGCGCAAAGTGCCAGAGGAAGATATCAGCGCTCCATCCCCTACTCCTAATCCTCTCTTAGGTGGAGAGAAAAGTGTTACGTAGCACTTCTGCTGGCATTTATTAAAGAGGTAGAATGAACAGGTGTCACGAGACCTAATCGTCTGTCTTTAAATAAGATGCTATTTTTAGAGCAAACTCTCATTGTCTTGTAATGGTAATGTACAGTAGAGGTGGTATAATGGGAGATTTCTGTTTCATATATTCCTGCAGGGATATTGCTGACACGGTCATACACTGTGTGTTGATTTTCCTGATGTGGCTGTCTGAACTACACTAACACACTCTGCTGGAGATTTTTTTAAATATGATTTAATATAATGTGGTTGCAATTGTTGTAAGATTTAACAGTAATGACATTTTTCTTCCTACTAACTATCAACATCTCCTTATCCGTGTTTTCACATTTGGACTATTCTTTACAAATACTGTATTATTACACATTGTATACACTTCATTGGTTTTCTTTGGTTTGATTACTCTGTTTTAAGCAACCTACAGAAAACACTTTTATTAAATATTCCTAGATATCAGTTATTACTCACTGTACAAATTGTAGATAGTGTAGTTCTCTTGGTCTGTGTTAACGCTAAGAGCCACTTCAGAATTATTAGTCGTCATTGGTGATTCCTCCTCAAACAGTTATACCGTCACTTTTTTATTGTTTGTGTGCTGCATGTAGTGTGCAGAGAACTTTATATACAGCCCATGGTGCTGACTGAAGTTAGAGAACTTTGTGTTCATCCTATCTGGTTTATCTGCAATGAATATTTTTTATAAAATGAAACTGACTTTTCTTATTACTGTTCACCTGTGTGGCTTTTAAATGATTTACTGAACTGCATTGCAGCAACAAAACGAATGTTGTGTTCTTACTTTGAAGACAAATTGCCAAACAGGAAATGATATGGTGAAATAAATATTATAGAATTATCAAAATGATCTGGCAGCAACTTTGACCCAGTTTCACATTCAACAAGATTCAACTGACTGGTAAGGCATGCTGCCACCAGCTCACTCTTGATTATTCAATTTCTATATTTATATCGAACATATCTCTTGTCCAAATCGCACCAAGCTTGGCACTTCACTTCCCATGATTACTAAGAATACACATGCCAAGTGTGAAGTCGATTAGATAAATGGCTCGTGAGATATGCGTTGCACTTACAGGCAGACTTATGTTTGTGGAATTAGAAGGTACATAATTCTCAAATAACCACTGGTCTGCTGACCCTCATGTCAGAAAAACAATATAGATGAACTTTGACTGAATTACTTTATGTTATTCCACCGCAGGTCTCTGATGAGCTCAAACACATGTATATATCTGTTGCCTGGTCATTTAGAGATTTATATTTATGACTTGTTGCTAATTAAAAATTATATTTTCATACATTTTATTTAATTTAAATTTCCTATGCAGTCTTTTATTGTATTATTTATTGTAATTTCTTGTACATCTGTAAGCAAGCCTGAACTTGTTTAGAAAGAAGATGTTTATAACAACTACTTGCAGAGTTCTTACAGCTAACATAGGTATATATATATTTAGACTTTTTTAAAACAATGCTGTGAGCCTGTCCTCACCAGATCCTGGTAACAGATACAGATACATGGTATATGATCCAATACAAAAACAACATAGATACATTTTAATAATACAATGCACTGCAATTCAAAATCTTAATAAGTGGAACAGAAATCTTTAACTTAGTGCTTCAGTCATTACCTTCAACTGGGAGGAGTTTAGGGTCAGCGGTGCCAATGTAACTTTACCATCATTGCCCCCTGTGTTTTTGATAATTGAGCTGTGGTCTCTGCAGTGTGCCACCAGCATGTTTTATTTTTCATGGTTTGTGGAATGAAACCAACTTTCGAAATACACACACACAAACAGACAGAGAGAGAGAGAGAGAGAGAGAGAGAGAGAGAGAGAGAGAGAGAGATAGTCAGTCTGAGATCTTTAGAAAAGTTTGGAGTCCGAGATGGAACTAGTACTACAACCCTATAGGTGAATAAAGCTTTTTACCATGATTCCATTGCAGGTGACACTAAGAAATGATTTCCTATGTACCGCATCATCTTATATCATATGACTTGTGGATAATATTTGTATCATACTATTACAGTCAACACGAGAGCAGAACTCAGTAGTGCCACAGCCTCTGGTCAGAGATTTCCCTGTAGGTCTCTTGCCTGTGAGTGATTACAGACAGACATTAACCTCATCTCCTGGCAGTACTGACTGCCTGGGATGGTGTTAATGATGTATGTAGTTGGTATTTACCCACTGAGCCAGATTACTCCCTTATGATCCAATTATCACTCTGTCTGTAGTCGACTCAGAGGGCCTGCAGGGTCACTGCTTAGCCATGAGATCCACTATGACAGAATTTCTACTCTAAGCGTTGATGCCTAGTCAAGGCTGCGTCTCTCGATCTGTTACAAATCTGCAGAGCACTGTGGGACGCCTTGGACCCTATACTCTAAAATCATAAGAGGACTTTTACAAAAGAAGTTGCATGGACAGAATGTAGAAAGACATAAATTCATTGATTGTTAGAAGGCCTTGAAATAAAACATCTCCACCAGAAATATAGTGGAGACTGCTTCACAGCATAGCACTCTTACCGTAGCTTTCCAGAGAAGCACATGTCACCATATCTCTCCTGTTCTTGGCTGTCACATCAACATCTGCCAGACATTTTTAAAACGAAAAATAAAACATTCGGAAGCTGCAGTTTACTGAAAGACAAGAGAGACTTGCTAGAGTGACTGGGTACGACTGGTACACATTTGGCAGGGAGCTGGGGTAATTGGAAAAAAGCGATGCCCTGGGTGGCATGTGTGGAAGTGCAGTGGAGCAGGACAGAGAGGGGTGCACTGCAAGTGCCTGAAATGAACAGAAGTACATGTTGTTGAAAAGTAAGCAGTACATCGTCTATAATCTACAGTGGGTATTTTTGATGTCATGGCATTTTTGACATTATATGATATTGATTTGTGTGCCTCCGTGCCACATTAGTTCCATCCATCCCAAAACAACTCCAAACACATCAGTGAGCCACACGTTTGCATTGAGTGTGACTAATTATTGTTCCTTCATTATAATGAACCTGAGCACTGTAAATAACTGTGAGTTAAAGCCACACCCGTGCTGTAAATATTCAAATATTATCTGCTGCTGAAAATAGTCCCACAGACGCACCAGTATACATTGACACACTGAGGCCGGTGTAGAGTTCACATGTGGTTCATCTGTGGATCTCAGCGACATTACAGTTAAGTTTTGGGTCATTAAACCGAAGCAATGAGTTCAATCAAACAGAGCTTCAAAGCTGCATCGAGCCTAGAAGAACTGCAGCATTGAGTAAGAACTCTCTGGATGAAGAAAGGATCCCCTCTTCGTTTTATTAGAGAATGTGTGTCACATCCACAAAGTCTGATGTGACTCTTATCCGCTGATATAATGTTTGTTTGGATAGTATAGCTTATGGACAGTTTCTTGCCTATTCCTGTCAGTCAGTTGTATTTGACATTTGAGTGGTAACTTCTTAATCAGATTTCAGGAGCTGTCTCACTCCTTTCAGATGTTCCTACATGTGCTTAGTGGTTAGTATATGAGAAGGGCTGGCACAGAAAACTGCACATGTGCATCATGAGCATGTCCCTGTCTTATGTGCTAATGTACTGTAGGTGATTGATTTGACAGTCTGTGCCCAATTGTTCTGGCTGGTGCATGTGACATGTTACCAACCTCGTTCTGGTCGTGGTGGGATGTGATGATTGGGATCATTGTCACCTCAATGCATTTATCCTCACAACTTCTTACAACTGTGACTTTGTTTAAAAGAGATTGCACAGATTACAGGGAGGTATAGAATAACCTCTCCTCTCCTCTCCTCTCCTCTCCTCTCCTCTCCTCTCCTCTCCTCTCCTCTCCTCTCCTCTCCTCTCCTCTCCTCTCCTCTCCTCTCCTCTCCTCTCTGACACTGTTCATTCGTACATCACATCATATAGACTTAAAGCAGAATGGCATTAAATACCTTGTTATACATTCTTTAAACAAACTTCAGGAATCAGTTCTTGAAGTTAATGCAGCACATCTGTCCACTAGAGAGCAGTGTGGCACCGGTGTTTGGCAGAGCTGACTGCTTCTCCATGCAAAGCCAATGAGTTTCAGTAAACCTAAATACTCAACCAAATAAAACTAAAGACCAAAAAATAACAGCAACATGTATCTTATTAAGAGAGACTTAAACCTGCCTGTTTCATAAAAACAGTAGAGAATCACACATTCAGATGCTCTAAACAAACTGTATCTCTGATGCTGTACGAGTGTGTGTTTTGTTTTTTACTTAGTGTGTGTGAGGGGCTCAGGGGAGGCAGAGTGCAGGTGTAAGAGATGGAAAACAGAGGCTGTTTCTGCCCTGCAGGCCTCAGCAGCAGCCAGGACACTGAAGACGTCACTTGTGACATTTTACACTCACTCATTTTACTGCCCCATGTCAAATAATACACTGTGCGCACACCCACTCACTCACATATGCACATGTATGAGTACACTACACACATGGATATGGGTACACACGCACACGTGAAAGCATAGACGGTTACTCACTCAAACACACACACACACACACACACACACACACACACACACACACACACACACACACACACACACACACACACACACACACACACACACACACACACACACACACACACTTTGTCCGGCAGCCGTCCAGGCAGGCAGGCAGGCTCCATCAGATAAATATGAGGCTTGTAATGCAACCACAGAGACGGGGCTGATGGGATCAATAAAGAACGGCGCTGCAGGTCATCGGGAGAACACAGTGAGAGGATAAATATGGACTGGCTCATCGGAAAACAGAGCAGCGAGACTGATGGGTACACAGGACTATATCTTTGCTTGTGTGTTCTCTCACCCATCTGACACAGATCAGACAGATTCCTTGCTCTGTTGTGCTCCAGCTAAAGGAGACCGTTGGGAGGCTGCGTTGTTGTATTTTGATGCTCTGCATGAGGACTGTTTCTTTGCCTCTGTGCTTGTCTGGGAGTTGAATGGGATCCACTTAATGTACACAGTGGGATAAGTATTGGAGTTTTACTTGACGGAATATTGTTCTTAGTAAAGTTTGAATAATATTTAGTCACGCTCAGGCCCCTGCTATCAGCTGGCGTGTAGGAGCAGTATGTTTAACTACTTAAAGTAACTTTTTGAGTGGAGAATTTGTTGAATCATCTGGCCTGAAATTGGTTTCAAAGGCTTTTGAGTTCTAGAGTAAATTACTTATTAGTTTACTCTGCTGCTTATAACTTCTGAAAAGTGCCTCATTATAATTTGAACATCTTTGGACAGATAGTCATTTTAGCAATTAATTATAAAGAATTAATAGACTAACTTATAATGAAGAAAACCTTCAGTTGCATCACTAAAAGCGTCACTCAGGCAGAATCAGACAAACTAATTAACGCATTTTCATTTAGCACAGCTATTTAAAGCTGAGCATAAACGTGGTGATGAGGTGCGTGAAGTTCTGATGTGTGATCGTCAGCTGCAACTTGTCTCTGTTTTGCTTTAAGTCACATCTGCTCTTTAAACTGGGAGAGAGTGGCTGAAGTGTACAAGGGTAGACAGATGCTAGACAGTCATGTGGTGGTTGCAGTGTGTGTGTGTGTGTGTGTGTGTGTGTGTGTGTGTGTGTGTGTGTGTGTGTGTGTAATACTGCTGTGCTGCCTTGGTTATTCTAGGATCACAGTTTCTACTTAGAATAAATGCAAAAAGTTCTAATTATTGGGACAAAAGCAGTC
Source organism: Hippoglossus stenolepis (assembly GCF_022539355.2). Classification (NCBI taxonomy): domain Eukaryota; kingdom Metazoa; phylum Chordata; class Actinopteri; order Pleuronectiformes; family Pleuronectidae; genus Hippoglossus; species Hippoglossus stenolepis. The sequence continues at coordinate 2,335,420 of NC_061490.1, read as the reverse complement.
CCGTACAAGGCCCGATACACCAAACATGCATCGGTTTGTCTTTAGATGTATATTTATGAATTTATATATTGTATGTTTTTATATTTATATTACGTCAGGTCTGTGGTGGTAAGCACTGTTGCCTCTCAGAGGGTTCTCGGTTTGAATTCCGATTTGGCTGGTGTCTTTCTGTGTTGTGTTTGCATGTTCTCCCTGTGCTGGTTTTCTCTGGGTACTCAGGTCCCACAGTCCAATGACATGCAGATCAGGTTGACTGGAGACTCTAAATTAACCATCGGTGTGGATGTGAGTGTGAATTGTTGTTTGTATGGTGGCCCTGCTAAACACGTGTGACCTGTCCAGAGTGTACCCGTCTCTCGCCCATTGTCAGGCTCCAGCCCCCCATAACCCTCTTAGGATAAGTATAGATGATGGATGGATGTTAAGTCCATCCATCAAGTCAATCAAATCAAGATATGATCTATATGATAGCCTATTTCCAATCCTGCTTATTTTTTACATTTACATTGCTTTATTACAACTGGCTAATGTATTTGATGTGTTAATGGATATGAATCTAATCAAGCATGTGTTGCTGACTTGGCATAGTAGAAGTTACGTTTTCCATCCTCAGGGTCTGATGCAGCAAAAGTCACTTAGCCCAACCGCTCTGCTTGCTGGTTACTCTGAACCTGTGGAGACGCTTCTCTACGACCTCTGGGAAGTAGAGTAGTGGGCTCGTTCGCTTGTCCATGCTAGTGTGAAAGAGGGTGTTACTCACATGAAGCAGCCATTTCAAAGTTTACGTTGGTCCAGACCACATTTTATGTCATTTAAATTCACTCTGCTCATTTTTTTTCATGTTGTTTGCCTCATAACCATTTTCATCATTGTATTGTGATCATCATCAAATTATCATCTATAACATCTGTATTATTATTCATATTTTAGTTTCAGCATGATTTATGGCCATACACATCTTAAGTGTCATCAGTTGTGTCAGTATTTTGAGTCTTTTAGTATGTTTTCCTCATCTCTTTGTGTTCTGTATGCACTGAGCTGTGCACACTTTTTTTTTTTTGTTCATGTTTTAGGATCAAAGAAGAACCAAAGCCTCAGCCGGCACAGTAAGTAAACTCCATTACCCAGAGTGCTCCAGGCTTTGACACTTCTTCCTGTCAGTCGGTGCTTTGTGCTTCATGTGGCTTTCTCCTCTTTGTCTGGGAGGAAAATGAAAGACATGTCACTAATGTCATGGGAAACTGCTGTGGGAGCATGACGGCCGCGCTGTGTATTAGCTTCCAATAAATAGCAATGACCAGATTGTTGGAGTTTGTGTTGGTCGCTAAATGGTCGGCTTCCATGACATCAGTGGCAAAGGCTTTTCCTTTCAAACAGCTTTGTTACAGCCAGGCCCTATCCAAACCCTCTCCCCTTGTCCCTCGTCTCTAACTGGCTGCCCACTCCCATCCAGTGGGACATCTGATTGGCTTGTGCAGCCTTGTAATTTGACCACAACTGTGGGCTAGATGCACCTTTCCCGCTCTACTGAAGTGTAGCTGCATTTTCACTAAATTTACCTGCAGGCCTAACCAGTCCAACAACCTGACCCCCACTCTACCACCAAGCTTGAGTAAATAGCACTCCTGTTCCCCTCAGCTCAGCATTTGATGCAGCTCTCATTTCCATTGGCTGCAGAGCTTTCCTGCTTTTTCCTACCGTCTACTAAAGCTGTGTGTATCATCTTTCTCTCTTCTTCTGTCCTTCTCACTGTATTTCCGACTAGTTGTTAATGTTCCACTGATTGCCGCTCTGCCCGGCCTTTTCCTCTCTCTGCGCTGGTTGTAGTGAATGTCCCTGCTATTGTTCACTTCTCAGAAACTGCCCTGCTTCCTCAAAAACCCTTTTCAGGATAGATTGTTTTCTCCCATGATGACTCATTGCGATGTTTCAGTCACACTTTCCTTATTTGAACAGGTGGTTTCCCTTTAGTGGGATCACTGAGCTGGTAAATAACGTTCTTCAGCCCCAGCAAAAGTCCCAAAATGACAAGGAGCCAGAGCCAGACGCGTAAGTAATAGCACAGACCCCGTTTGATCTCCACCTAGCAGGCACAAACATACAGTGGTGGCCCCAGCAGCTGGACGCACAGTATGTTTGACTCTAGTGGATATTAGAATATGTTGTTCCATTTCTCAGCATATGTGTTTAAGCATGTGAGAGACTGATGGTGTGAGAGTGATGTTCAATGATGGATTTTGCTTTTACAAATGACTGTGTGGGGTGGTAGTATATTCAATTCAATAGAGGACAACAAATTATGTTATATACATTATGTTCATGTATTCCAAAGCTGTTATCAGGACCAATTAGAAGGAATTCCTCTTAAACATATGCCATTTATTGGGATGAAAAAAAGATAAAAGGACAGAATTGTTTGGTCAATGTTATATAAGGGCATATTATTTACATATTGCTTTTTTAACACATGTAAATCAATATATTTATGCTAAAAGTTCAATGCAAATGAATGTAAATATGGAAAAAGAGTGAAATTGTGCCACAACAGCCTGTCTCCTCCAGTAGTCCAACAGCTGCTATCTCCAACAGACCTTGTGTAACTCCATGTTGAAGTTAGAGACAGGAAGTTGAAAACTGATTTGTTCTACTTTTAAAAATGATTTCTAATCAGTATTTGGTTTACACCCGCAACCCTAGGTGTGAGTAAACAATGCTCAGGTATGAGAGAGAAGCGGGTGCATTTGACCTAAGTTACTCGAAACTGGATGTGCAAAGATACTGTATGATAATTTGTAGAGATAGACTTAGTTTATATTTGGTCCGCTATAAAGAATTCAGCCTAAATAGTTAACAACCGCATGAAAACCCCAGAGTTTAAAACTGTTTTAATTGTAGCAATCAGTGACAGTAACTAACAATGACACAATAGGGGAAGCATGCGTCGTCATGCAGGTGGTACCTGCCGTATGGTGACGCTGAGAAAAATGCTGATTAATGTAAGTACGAGCAGAGCAGCACAAACTGCAGCCAACAAGTTCATTCAACAAGAAATAAACTGGTTTCCCGCACTTTGTGCTGGGATGAGCTGCTCTGCTTGTATTTACATTTTTACAACAGGTCGGGCTGTTCCTGCTGCCCTCGCTCCTCTCGTCTCTCAGGTCTGAGTACAATGCATGATGGTATACCTTGCTCGGTTAGGGATTATTGGTTGTGCACCACTTTTCACGATGCATTGTGGGAAACAATGAGCGCACTATATAGGGTATAAAAAACTTCACCAAACATTCGGACACCACTACAAAATGGCGAACTCACTATATAGTGGACTATATAGTAATAAGTGAGTGATTTCGGACTCGTGATTTGTCACAGCCATGAAAGCAGGTGTCGTTAATAACTCTGATAATGACTCTGTTTCATTAAGTGTCAGAAAGCCATGTTTAAACCATCTTATTCAATAACATAATAGACTAAATGTCTGCTTCCACACTGTGCATGCTAGCTAAATGTTAAGACCATTAGCTACATCTGCAAGTTGTGAAGAAGGTCTGCACAGTGAGCTAAAGGGCGGCGGCCACAGTCGCCTCTCAGACACTCACTGCACTGAAAGGACATTGAATTCAAGTTTAAGGTAAATTAAATGTTCCCACTTTACATAGATTCATTCTGCAGTTATTCATTTTTTCATATGACTATGTGTAATGTAAAAAGGTTGGCTCCCACTGACAGACCCACATATAGAATTGAATGCACCTCTGCAATGCTGTGGAACTTTGAGCCTGTTTTAGCATAATGTCGTTTTTTTTTGGTTCTGTATTATTGGCCTCATCAACTCTATTTCCTGCAGCAGGAGCATGTTTTCAGCAAAGACAAATCTGACTAACCCAGTGTATGCTACATGCTCAGCACTGGCAGCTAGCTTGAGCAAAGAGAAGAGCAGCTACCAAGCTAAAGTAAGAAAGTACAAATACTGACGGGCTGTTAGCTAGGAACTCGACTCCACTCATTGTTCTGTATATTGTAGAGGTAAATGGGAAACAGTTTGTAAATGTGTTAGCCATACCCCCTTTTTAAGGTGACATGTCTGTGCAGTGGGCTCATCGGCTTGATGTAGAGTTCAAGTTGCCAATACATCAATAGTTATCAATATCTATATATATATATATATATATATTTGTAACCCACACACACACACAAGGCAGTTACTCCTCTCTAATGTCTGACAGTTTCTGTGGCAGCGTGATATATCAAGGATGATGGAGGAGTAAATATTCAGCTCAGCTTGTGGCAGAAAACAAAGTCTAGTAGTTCAGCCTCGCTGTCATATGTCCAAGACAGAGGCTCATGTTACCGGCTGTTTGTGGCTGCTCTGGTGCGGCCCAGAGGTAAGAGAGCTCCGATACGCTAGCATGGGACGGGACAATGAGCAGCGTATGATTACTCGTCAGCAGTGTCACCCACATTTGACCGTGTTTGACCGAATAAGTAAACCCTTTGGAATGGACTCTGTGTACCAGCTGCCCGCTGCCACTCGAGTCTACTTTCACTCCACATAGTCTTTGTTTACCTCTTCATGTTTTACCTGATAACACATTGGCTCTGTTTTTAAAGCTTGTGCACACCTTTCTCTTCACTTGTATTCTCTCTCCTATTCCACAAAATCTTCTCATTCTTGCTGCCTAATATCTGTCTTAGAATCAACAATGTCAATACAGACTACAGTTAAATTGGTACATTTGTTTTTTTGTCCTGAATCCCACCCCCATCACACAAGGTTAGCGTTTCAAGAAGTGACCTGATACAGTAGAAGGGAGAGGTAATCATTGGTTATCTTTAACAGCTCTTTTCACTGACCTTGTCTATCAGTGGAGCATTGGCCCTTAGCCCATGTAGTGGGCCAGGGTTGAGCACATGTCTCTGAAAACATTTGAGTGTAAATGGAGATTAAGTGAGAATAAAACACGATTGTTTGCTGTCTTATTTCCTTGTTCCTCAAAGACCGGGGCTTCACCTCTTGTAGTAGTCTTCATCACGGTGTTATCAGGCCCTCTGTCAGTAAATGAGATTTGGTCGGATGTGTTAAACAAGAATACTAACTAATCTCTGCTTGGTAAACACACAATGAGTTTGACACAATTAGCTCTTTAATCCCTAAGTGGGTACAACAAGGGGCATGCTACCGGCACTCTACCTAATGTTTTACATCGCACAGAGACCTGCTCATGTGATGGACACACACGGGCTGTCTTCAGGTGGTGTGGATCTTTTCACATTTGGGCTCTGAAGGCCTGGTTGTGGGTAAAGGAAGCACGTTTATCTCAAATGCAGAGCTGTATGTGGTAAAAGGATAGCGCTGCTCAATAATTCACAAGTGCTAATGAATGTTGCAGGGGATATGTGGGGCGAAACCAATTCTAATCGCCATATTATGAAGTCAGCCCAGTGTTTAGTTTCCAAGGAGACGCTCAATTGACATGTGTCATACAAAATGCATGTGAGGAGTCCATGCAGGTTTTTTCAGGAGCCTCTCAGGGCTTGTTAGGAGTTAAGGATCTACTGTATAAGATCAAGTGTAATGCTTCAGTAGGGGGCCATCTATAGGACACAAACAGTAACACAATAGATGCTGCACTGGTAAAGGCAAGCAGGGTGATGGGCTCTACAGTGTGTGCTGATCACCAATTATTTCCTTTAAGTAATACAATAGAGAAATACTAACTGTGGGTGTCGGTAATATCCTTATCTAACAGTATGGTCCAAGGGTGTTCGCTATCTCACCTTACAACTGTCCTGATATAGAAACACACGTGCAAATGATTCATTAAACGCGGAGGAACCTGAGAAAGTGGAATTAAGTGATGTTCTTAAACTTGCAAAGCAAATTTGATACCCCCCCACCCCCACTGTTTTGGGAGAGGTGCGGTATCAAAGCAGGAGCTCAGCTTTGAAGCTTCTCAGGTCATGGTATTTGCTTTTCCTTTCAAAATCTCACACGGTACACATGGATGTCTGAGTTTATATCAGTTACTCAGCTGATATAAGTTTAATGTGGGACGAAGCACATGATTCAGGCTGGTGGCAAGAAGGATAACCTGATACAAGATTTTATGTCATGAATGTGCATTTGTCGGACGGTTTTACGAAAATAGAAAAGTTATAATAATTTATTCTCTATGTTGAGACTCCACATTTTTGTTAGTATGTTGTTGTTTCTCTTAAACATTTAGAGTGAAACACGATACTTTTAGGATGAAATAAGGTCATGTACCGGGTTCTTAGGCCAGTGGTGTTCTGGTAAATGTGTGTTTTAAAGGACAATCAAGGGAAATGAGGTTGTACAAATAGACAATAGATTCATAAATCCAACACAAATTGTATTTTCATAGATGTTTACCTTTCCCTAACATCTTTCCTGTCCTCTTACAGGAAGTTGCACCAGCAGTTTGAATCGTATAAGGACCAGGTTAAGAAGATGGGAGATGAGACTAAGCCGGTTCAGGATCAGAAGAGCGAAGCCCCAACCTGTGGGATATGCCACAAAACCAAGTTTGCCGATGGCTGTGGCCACCTCTGTTCATATTGCCAAACGAAATTCTGTGCTCGGTGCGGAGGACGGGTGTCTCTGCGGTCAAATAAGGTAACGGTGGCTCACATGCTGGGTACTCTCCATTTATAAGGACACATACACACGCAGATGTCCCACCCGCAGGCACATTTCTCCCTACACTACTATTTGCAAACCAAGGTTATAAAACCTTGCGGTGAAATCTTGATCTGGGCATTGAGCCAACAATGTCTTTAATGGCAACTAATGTCTTTTTTTCAGCTTATAAAGAGACTATCTGCATGTCTTGTTCTAATTCTGTTCACTCAGATAACTTGATTCATAACTGTAGATTTTGATATTTACTGTAACTTACAGTTGTTCCATTTCACCACTGGAGGGAACTGTTCCTCCTTTTCTTTTCCCACAAAGGAACCTGGTGTCTGCTTTTGTATAATGTGGCACTCCAGTGCCTAACTAACCTCTGTCAAATCCTCCCCTCAGACTAAGCCAGAGCTTTTAGCGTAAGAGCACTTAAATTTGAGTCATGAGCTGTGAGTGTTTTTATGTGATGCCGTCCAATCCTTTGCTGTTGGAGTATGTGAAAATGCTACCAGGACCAACTAATGCCACTCACAATCTCTCTGTTCCTGTCTTTCCCTCCCCCTCTGCCTCCCTCTTCTCTTTCTGCTGCATTCCTGCTCTCATGGAATTGCAACAGGAGGACAAAGTGGTTAGCAAATTCTTTTCTGCGTTTGTTGGGACTGTGTGTGAACACAAGCATTGTTCATGGAATGCAATGATATGTATATATATACGCATACAGCAGCCAACAATGACAAAATAAGGAAAAAGTCCTGACCAAGTTGCCTGTGAGTCTATCATGCTGTGCTCAAATAAATACTGAATAAGCATAATAAACATTATTCAAAATATATATATAGATAAAACAATAAAAACAAATCTGCTTCCAAAAGGGTAAAACACGTTTTGATAATGTGCTTTTCAAACATTCAAAGTGTTAATAACAACAAACAGCAAGGGTTAGAATTAAAAGTGATAAAGCCTAAAGGAAACCTGTAATACTGCATCTTTTACTATAACCCCCAAGGTTGTAGTGAAAGAGGCCAACTCCATTGAGTGGAGTACGCCTTTAAGCTTAATAATGGTTTTCGATTTAGACCTTTCTTTAAACATATGGGTAATGTGCCAGTAAAGGTCATCTGGATTGATATTGTGTATTAATGTTGTGTTAAAACAATAACTTTAACAAGCAGATGAAGACTGTAGTTTGAAAATAAATTTGATCTATGAAGTCACACACCCAATCCAAACTATTCAAATCTAATGCGAACATGTAGTCCCACATCAATATAAATCTGAAAGGGAAGACAATACGAACTGATCTGATGGCAGTATTGAATCCCCCTAGGGGTCACCTGTATCTGTGCAAATAACTAAACAACTTTAACATCACAAAGACGGCTGGATGCACATATCAGGGGGTTCATATCAGTGCTGTTGCCATATATTACATAGCTTTCCCATAGTTGTCTCAGGTGTAATCTGCTCATGTCAAGCAATAACTAACTAATCTATAGCCCACTTGGATTGAGTTTGATGCTAGCAGTTTCCATTGAAGCAACAGAGCAGCAGCACTGGGATAGACCTGTGTTCTTTTGCTCCCTCCAGTTGTACAGGCTACCATTGTTCCCTATTAGCCAGGAGATCGGTTACTGTGTTCTACAGATGGTGTTGAGTAATACCAGTGGCAGCAGGCTGGCGATGGATGTTGATGGGGCATTGGCAGCGAGGCCGGGGGATATGCCTCTGAGGCAATGCCCCCTATTTACCTGGTGCTGGCTTGGCCTCCTGGCACTCAATGTCATTTGTCCATGCAGACCATGGATGCTGTTGTTCATATGGGGTTGTTAAAAAATGGAATTCAACAAATATTTTTTTGTAAATACATTTGAGTTGTGTATACTGAGATACAGCTGCAACCCTCAGAGGAATATGTAGGAGGGGGTGAACATTTGATCCCAATCCAAAGAAGCATATGCGACTCCTTTGACAGAAATTAGTCACTCCACTATATCTACACCTAGTAATTCTGCCATATTTGAAATAAATCTTTAGTTGAAAATCCAAGAACTTGCTTATACAGAGTTGTCTTCAGCAGGAGAACAGAGAAAGTGTTTATGTCAGCATATATATATGTCTATATATATATATATGTATATAGGTTCAGTCAGAGGAACAGAAAGACAGCATGTTCATGAGCAGAAGAGAAGGCAGGAGTTATGAAGGGTGTAAAAGGAGGTGGGATCATTTTCTACTCTCAGACCAGTCAGACACATGAGAGTGCACAGTCATAGACACAGTGTGTTCTCTGTTTGTAATAGAATCAAGTGTCTCAGGGCTGACAGGCGCTGTTAGGAGCCACCAGGGGTTAGCAGGGACCAGTGTAGGAAGGAATTGGGTTTTGGCTGAGTTGAGATCACAATAAATATTTGACGCTTATTTCTGTGAGCAGCTGAAGTACAGGTTATCCACTTCTACATCTGCAAGTAATTCACTGTTGAACTGATATCAGCACAGGTGACTTTGGTTGTCTTCATTTTAATTGGGATTTATTTTGAAATTCATTATCTTGGCGTCTGCATTTTATATTAATGCATAATTGAAATGTTTATCTGGGCATTCTGACAAAGAGAAGAATTTATTCAGATCTTCAGAAGTAAGTAGGTTGATTCTTTGTCTGTGAATGCTTATGCTAACTGCACCGTCTTAGTCAACAGACTGCAGAGGGCATCAGTTGTAAGTTCAGTTTACAATTATTCACAGTAGCACACCAGGAGTGTTGTGATATTGGTTGCTGATTGCTTACGCCATTCTTGTATTTACAAATGGACAGAAGCTTTGATTACTCTGCCACCAACAACAGACCACACTGTGCCTGACCAGCTTGTCTAAAAGCTTGTGTGTCAGTGAAAGAGGTAGCGGTGGTGAAATCTGTTCTTTTTCCATCCGTCTACTCTTTCCCTCTCTCACAGATGGTGTCAGCACTGGTGAGAGAGATCTTGTTCTGCCATTGAATATTAACACGTCTGCATGTCTGGGACGGCTCTCATCAATGGTACACTGGAATATGACCATAAGACTAAGAGTTAAACAGCTGGTTAAGGAACATCAGCTTTGAAGGATGAAGGGCTCTGCTCAAAACCCCTGTTTAGCTGCTGCTGAACCTATGACCTAGTCACAGTCATTGTCGTGTCTTTTCAGAACCAACTGAATAATAGAATCACTGATGAACTATCTGCGTTGATAACAATCACTACACATTGATTGTACCAGCCTCTACTGTAGACACTTGAAGCACAGAGCGAGTTTTTGGGTGTGAAAATATCAAATGCTGATGATTTAGATAAACTACGTTCAGTGATGTGAAGTATTTGGAATCCCCACTTGTAGCGGTGGAGCTGCCCACCATTTCCTCTGATGTGGCTTCAAAAGGGCCTGAGTAATCGACTGTCTCCAGGGGGTAAGTCGTTTGTGATTAAAGCAATTCCTGAAGACGTTCCATGTTCTTGGCCCCCCAACATTTCGGCTATAAACCAGAAGGTGAAGGACTGCTGTGTTTTGTAAGGACTGCTTTCAATTTCCAACAGTATGTTAGTGTGTTGTTGCTGTAAATACGATTTGTGCTCCCTTAACAGCACCATAGAAATCCTTAGCATCATTAGAAGATACTGTTGGACAGTGTGTTGAAAATGTTCACTTATTATTGGTTCTGAGAATGGAAGTATAAAGTTATTAAAAAGTGTTACACAAATTACTATTTAAATGAATTAATGTTAATGTAAAGAGCTATAGAACCGCGTATCTTTGTAGTGATGTACTGAAGATCCTATTAAAGCCAGATGCCTAGAATATGATTAAATGTGTTATAATGTGTTGGAGGTGCAGAAAAATTACGGACCAAATTAATTTCTGGCTCGTGAGAGTGCTGGAAGCAGTGGCAGACAGCATTTTATATCTGCGTTGCTGAGCTTGAGAACATCTGGCTATGTCTACATTTCCTCAGCTGTATTTGAATTTTTTGTAGGAGACATTTTCAGATTGGCTTTTCAAGGACGTTTAAAAGATATATTTCTACATTGTTATTTTCCTGCAAGCCTGTCTTACAGTATGAGGAGATGGAGGGTTTAAGGTTACTGATCATTAGTTTTGGTAGTGCTGTAATGCCTTTACATTTAGTAGTATCTATAGTGGGATTTTTTAATCAAATTAAGTAATGCGATTACGCTTAGTGAAATTTAAGTAGGCATGTTACTTCACTGCCAATATTACTGACTTAGTGTTTGATTTGAAGCCTGTTTATAGTTTAATATATAGGCCTATCAAAATATGTCAACTGTGTTTCACAGTCCTTCTACTGACTTCATCATACAGTAGTTATAATGGGCACAACTTGTCCCAGATTGTGTCCCAGGCTCAGCAACACTAAAATAATGTGTGTACAATGTGCACTAATAAAAGAATTGATGCAGATATATAAATGTAACTCAAAGGTCAGTAACTAATTAATTATTGTGCAGTGATTGGTAAACTTATTTCAAGAGGCATCAACTGGGCACAGGAAGAAACTGTAACAAATGACACATTTTTAGTTACTGCTGTTTCTTGGTTATTGATAGTAACCGATAATTCTGGAGCTTGGTTCTATTTGATAAAAACCCCATTCTCATCTCAAATAAATTCCATTGATATGTTCATTGTATGACTCACTATTGTCGTGACTGCATAACACGCACCTCAAAACATGTAAAGAACTCAAGTGGTCATATCTCCGGACACTATTCCCACAACACGTGAAAGCAGCTATAGTTTCTTGCACATTCACGTCCACGAGTTGTGACTGCTGCGTGGCCCCATGATCTCGTGCTACCTGCTCTTGTCTGACATCATGAAGAGAAATGTCTTACTTCCACGATGATGGCGACGATGGCAGCAGCTGTGTCCTGTGTGTTAATAAAGCTCAGAGTTAGTCGGAATGACAAAGTGCGCTTGTTGACGCGTATGCAGGAGAAGCTGTGCCTTTCAGTGTTTTTCCCCCCTCCCTCTCGCCATTGGACGGCGGAGCAGAGCTGGGACGCGCCGCATCTGTAATGAGCTCCCATCAACTCCGCCACAGATCTGACTCCGTGTTACAGACGAACTAATGGAGCGGTGATTTGACGCGTTATCGCTCGGCTCACATGTTGTCTCCCCGTAGACCTGCTGACATTGAGCCTGGGATTGCTTGCGCGGTTCGATGGCTCCGTTGTGACGATTTAAGACTGGAATCTGTCTTTTTTGGGAATCAGTCTTTTTGAAAGCATTGAGGTCTGGATATTATAATCGCGGTGACGACAGCAGCACAGACAGACGTTTTTTGTTGGTCGTGGGTCGGATGTGGTCAGTGGAGTGTCCGGTGTAACCTTCACGGTGTTTTACCGCTGCCCGCCCGGTGTCTGCCCTCGGAGCTGTCCGCGGTGCTGAAGGTCGGAGCGGAGCCTTGGTTTCGTGGAGCTGCGGACAGTCGTCTCCACATTAGACAGGACTCATTGACGCTGATCTCTCCGCGCACACACACGGTTTTCCCTCAGAGGCACCATGGGTAAGCCGAGTGAGCACGAGGCTGTGACTGCATCGCGTTTTTCACCATTGGTCACTGTGTTTGTCAGAAATGGGACCATTTCAGCAGGAAGGTGTCACCTTCTGCTGCTATTCGCTCAGATAATATGTCCTTAAGAAGAATATTTCCATCGTTGTAATGTTTCCGATGCGGTATTTTACTGACATTGATTCTTTTTCATTTACAAAATGATACCAGTGAGCGAGACTCGTGTGTGCTCTAAAAATTGAGTTCTGAGTGAGGTCGAGCCGGAGATGTGGGTCTGACAGACATCAGACGTCTTCGTGCCTAACCATATTTTGGATCTCCACAGTATTTCCCTCCTCTTCCTTTGTCCCTGGACTTCAAACAAGGAACATAAATATTCATCAAGTCTATTATTATTACTGGCGCGCACACTAAAATTAGAAGCTCATTAAAATGTAATTCACCACGTGCAGCCAGTGTTGGAGCATGTGAATGTAGGCCTCCCCTTTCATTCTCATTGGCCACTTAATGAGTCAGACCAAAAATGCCCTGTAAACTTTTTATCCTGGGTAACTGCCTCAAATCCTCATCCTATACACAGCTGCCATGGAATCTATCCAGATTATTATTCATTTTGTTGCATTTATGCAACTATGATGTAGAAAACATGGTTTAAAAAACCTATGCAAGGACATGCAGCTTGTCTGATAATTCAAAATCCAGAGTTTCACCTGTCTAGATATACTGTACTTAATTCAATGCCCATTACAAAGCATGTGCATTGTAATGTGCATTATTGAAAACCACCTGCCACACTGTGTAGCTCCTAAACTGTGACAAAAAAACTGCTCTGGAGTTTATTAGAAAGTATCTTTATTGATGCCTGAGTGGTTAATCTGGACTCGGTCCAGACTAGGATGTTCCGAGGAACACTCCACTCCCTCGAACAATGAGTCATTAATGAGTGGTCCAGTTCACTTCAGCTCAGGTGAAGGAGAGAAAAACCGAGGCAATATGATACCTATGACAGTTCATTTACCACCACATCAATATTGCAGCATGAGCCATCTCTTGGCTTTACTTCACCCCTTTTGCCTTTATTAGATAGCTGATAGAAGGCAGGGAGAGAGAAAAAAATTGATGAAATGTGTTTCCCTGACGGAAGCAAAGCATGGAGGTCATGGTTACATAGGTTGCAACTTAGTGCGCTGGTCCACCAGGATGTGCTTAAATGAAATTAAAGCGGCAGCAATGACAATTAATACAAATTTAATTCAATACAAAATTTTAAAGAGCCTCCTGTGAAATTAAGACATGTAATTTAGCAATTATATGAAATGTACTTTTATGAATGTACGAATGAATGTAAAAAGAATGAATGTAAAAATGTCATTGATTTAATTTAACATTAGAGTTGGCCTGGAAGGATATACTGCTGATTCACTGTGGAGCCTGTCAAGTAATGTTGTAGTGCAGTTTAATGGCCACAAGAGAGAGCTCAGTGCTCTTTCTCACTCACTGCAAATCCAGCCGGTTTGTTTATGAATGTGTGAGACTCCTCCAGGAAAAATTTGAATGTAGCAGACAAAAAGGGGCATGTAAAGTGCATTGCTGAAGACTACATACTGTATATAAATTATCAGTAGTATATTCTATATATACTGCAGGACTGTTCACCACTAAAATATGTTTTTCAAAATTTAAATCACATCATATTTATGTGAGAGGCTATTTGGCCCATATCATTTTGCATAGATACATGTTTACCTGTCCCTCTGTAACATCCTTGGCCAGTGAATTATTTGCTATTTTCACTCTCATAAGCACACACACTTTTTTGGAAGATTTTCCGATATAAATAAAAACACCCTCAGTCTGAAGACAAAGTATTTGAAATGGAATTATTTATTGATCTCATTGTACTGGGTGTTTGCTTCCCTTTATTCAGTGCCTCAGTAAACAACCTATAGCACATTTAATGGAGTATATATCTTCCTGGTGTTTGCAGCGTGTGATAGAGAGAGGTTTTTAGCTTTCTATTTTTAGCTGCTGGTTCAATGACTATAATATGTGCAAACACAGGGAGAAGTGGCCCTGCCCGAGGCCACAGCCCTCAACCCTCAACCCCCATCTCCTTCCTGCACTCAGCTGTGAAGTATTTGGCCAAAGGGATGGGCGAGTGTGTTCGTGTGTGTATATTTGGAGAGCCCTGGGCAGAATGGCCGCAGTGAAAGTGAACATACCTCCGGCAGATACAGCTACCTGACCTGTGTGTTTGTCATTGTGCATACATGTGTCTGTTGTGGAGATGATATCTTTGAGGGAATGAGGGGCATTCAAGATTCCTGTCAGTGCGGGTTGAGCTAACACTGTCACTGGACTGCTCCCCTACATGGACTGGAAGGTTAGCAGCCTCATGCTGTGTGATGGCTCTGCAGTGTGACTAAATATAGAAAAAAGTGGAATTTGTTGAATGTATGAATTTCTGTTACTGCCACTTATTTTGTTCTGGGATAAAGCAAGATCTTGAATTACCAAGATATAAGAGATTGAAAAAAATGCTAATTTAGAATAGCATTATATGAAGCTAAATCTCATTTCAACCTAAATCTTGTTCGATTCAATCTTCTGTGCTTATCATGAGCTACTTTTTCAACAAAGAACCTTATAGAGCATATTCTCCACATATTGCTTCCTTTTGGCTTTCCTTTAAAATCTTTGAATCATCTCAAGAGTGCACTGTCATCAGGTCATCAGAGTGCAGTTCATGTAATGTTTTGGACATAGTGTATGAGCATTCAGCCCAGCAGTGACATTTTCCTTACTATTGCTCTTCCTGCCTAATATACATCCATTTTCATTCTGACTCGGTTCCAAAGTGCAAATCCAAATCCAAGTATTGATGTCTGTGGCTCAGCTTGCCTAACATTTCCTGGACCCATGCACGTTTTTTCTTGGCCTGTTATTTTTGGAATACTAATATGCTATTAGATATTCAACGATGAGAAAAAGCTGAGGACTGAGAGGGTGGTTGATTATTATTGGCAGACCAGAGAGGTACACAGCAACTGACTCGATGTTAAATGCAGTTGTGTGGTGAATATGTAGATCACATGCTGTCGTCTTCTTTTTAGAAAACGAGGTGTTTCAGAGAAAAAAAGAAGGTGTCCGTAATTAACCACAGGTTAAAGACAATCTGTTTTATGATAATGATTAGGTTTGCATGCTATATTTACCTAAAGTAATTACATTATATAAATAACAAGGCTAGGAATCGCCTGTTGGTCATTGTCAATCTTTTGCAGAAAACAAAACTCTCAGTTAGATTCAAGTTTGAAGTATGTTCCCAGCCACCATCACACATATGAATATGTACATGTGTGTAACATCCAGGTGCAGGAAGTGATGTGTGGTTATTAGCTGGACAACCGGCCTTGGTGGCTCCAGGGTCTTAGCTGATGACTCATGGTTCACTACAGTGCTCTCAGCATGACCCCAGATAAAGAGGCAGTCATGGCCTCACTCGCTCCGCTCCTCTGGGATGCATAAAGCACAATTTGCAGCCTCCCTGCTTCCATTGTGTGTCAGAACACTTACAGCCCATCCGTAACATTGATAGCTGGTCATAAATGCCTTGTATGTCAATATCACACCGTCCAGTACATGATGCCTGCGATGAGCCTGAAGCTTGTTTGCTCTACGTTTGAAATATTCGAAAGTTCATTCTTGCTGGATAGCAGCTTCTTCTTGTACCCAGGTGATTTTATGCAGTTTCTGCTTGTTCAGTAATGCTGCATCCTGGAGAGGAAATACCTGGACATCCCTACAGCACTAAGCAGAGAGAATAGGAGATGGCAGGTTCTTTGGAACGTCCAGTGCTGGTTTACATTTATTTCCCATGATTTCCAAGGATGGTTAGAAGTTGTGAATGGTATCTCTGTGCTTCATTTGGGTCTTGCCAGTTTTATTTTCCCAGTCCCTTACATACACACAATGAGAGAGGTATTATACTGTTGGATGTTAAAATTCTAACACCTGACTAACAGCCACGCTGTACTTGTTGCTGCTCTCTCACGCTGCTCGACTGTGTAGATGTATGCAGCTGTCTGCTTGGAGCATCATGACGAGGGTGTAATTGAACACAGGTTTATGAAATCCCTCTCAGATTTTGTACAAGTACCCTCCTTTAACCATCCAGTCAGTAAGTCTCTACTTACTCTACTTACGGCTACTGATTTGCTACTTTGATGCTTTGGTAAAACATTTGTGGTTTCTGTGATTGATTCAAATCGAGCCTTTGAACCGCGGCTGCCAGTGTAGAGACCAGCGGTTTAAGCAAGTTTGGTTCATCTAGAAATAACAAATCAGTCAATTTTTATTTGATTTGAGGCTGATAAAAATGGTGAGCTACACACCCACTAAGGGTGGGTGAGGCAGCATTCAGGGCCCGCTCACACTAATAACGGTAATGCACTGACTCAGCACTGGGACTATAAACGGGAATGTAGTAGGGGGTGGGGTTGCAGCAGCGCTTGGCCGCCCTACTGGCTGTCTGGCCTGTCAATCATTTGGCAAGTTCTAAGACTTCTCAGAAACACTTAGACATCACTTTCAGTTGCTTGTGAAGCAGGTGTGGTCACCTGGAGCAGAGACGAGTGTCACAAAGGTCGCTAGGTTTGACAGAAGGCTGAGCATCACCACGCTGCGTGTGTGTGTGTGTGTGTGTGTGTGTGTGTGTGTGTGTGTGTGTGTGTGTGTGTGTGTGTGTGTGTGTGTGTGTGTGTGTGTGTGTGTGTGTGTGTGTGTGTGTGTGTGTGTGTGTGTACGGTGATCAGGGCTGCTGTCTGCCCCTGGATTAATCAGACCAATGTGGTGAGCTAGCTGCTGGACCTGCAGTGTGGGGCAGATAAAGGCACGACATCACAGAGCAGTAACAGCCTCCATCCCTCCAGTCCTTGTAGAAAACAACAAGGGGAAAATGTTGCTTTTCCATTTATCCAAAAAAGAGCACCTACTGCAATAGCATGACCTCTACTTACTGTACCATCATCAGGTGATGGGACTAACCTCTACAATCAGTCACGTGGGCTCTGTATTGTTGCAGTTTGCCAACCAGATATAATAGTTCAATAGTGATTTTCTGCCTCAAAAATAAGATCAAGTGAGCTTCTCATGTACAGGATGGAAACCTTTGCATGTTCGATCTGAACTTATAGATCTACAGAGGACCCACAAACTCAAAATATATAACAGCAATAATAAAGCTGATGAACTGAACCAATATTACTTTACCTTCAATGATATAAAAGGCTGCTGCATGTGTAAATTATTTCATCATTCACCTCATCAACATGAATTGTCAATATTGTTTATGAATATTGTAACTGTGGGGTGAAAACTCAAAGCTCAAGCTTCTTTATTTAATATAAAAGCTTCTGAAAACCAGTTTAACACTTGAAAATTTGATCTTGGATGTAGAAAGAGTTTCACCCAGCAACAGCAATATGCCTCACGGTTATGTTGATGATTTACATAACACACAAGTCATTCCATTACAGCTCATCATAGGCTGTATAGGACAACCTCTATCACCATTGCAAATCATTAATGTCTCCCATTCTCTTAACCGCAGGTTATGTGGGTATGCAACTTGTGCCGAAAACAACAAGAAATCCTCACCAAGTCGGGGGCGTGGTTCTACAGCTCGGAAGCCGGTCAGGTGCGGGGTGTGTTTGAGGGCGGGCCACAGGGGAAGAAGGCCAAACTGCAGGACCCGTCCCTCTACCCCTACCAGGGAGCCTCAGGGGACTTGAAACCAGCGTCAGACAGAAGCAGACCTCGGGGTGGGCTCCTGCCCAGACAGGGGTCCCTTGACAACGGTGCGGGGCTGAGGTACTCGGGACCAGGCGACGAACCCATAGAAAGGTAAGTTGAAAAAACACATCCTCCATATGGGTTGTTTTTATTATTCTGTTCAGACATTGATTCTATTTGATCAGGGAATAAAGCAGCGCAGAAGTAAAGAACTTGCATATGATGTCTCTTAACATAGGTGCGTAGAGTCTTTTTGTCTTAGAACTGTATGTGACGGTTGTACTTAGCCAGTGCAGGACAGTGAATCAAGCCAGGCATAAAAGCAGTGTCTCCTATAAGCCAGTCAAGGTCCCATATAAAACTGCTTGTACATGGAGCCCATGAGGCCTATAAAAGAGACAGAGACACAGATACTGTATCTGGCACTAACTCAGCAATTCTACAACAGTCATCCACCCACTCACTCTCTCTCTCCTCTTCACACACATACAGCACACCGGCACATACAAACACAGATGGTTTTCAGACAGACTTAGCTGGCAGGTGAAGGGTGCTTGTAAGAATTTATACCATGGCTTTCTTTGAGGGAAACTGTTTTGTCATGATGAATGTTTGTACACCAGTTCAGACAACACCAGTTCAGACAATGCTTAAAATGAAGATGTTATCGGGATAGAAAACGTACAGCAGGTCTAATTATGATTCGGTACATTGTGTTCCATTTGTCATATGCACTAAATACCCGCTCTGATGCTGACAAACAGGGGACATGCTGTGCTTGGGAGTCCGATATCTGGTTGCTTATTTCCCGGTACAGGTATCAAGTAAGGTGGTTGCTTTCATGTCCATGACCATGGGGGCGCCTTCCTCTCTTTTTCTCTCAAAGGAAGGAAGAGAAGCTTATCGTCAGAATCTATACACTCTATAATTTACCTTCAAAGCAGAGAGCTAGGTAGCAGGTCATCGGAAAAAAAAATCCTTCTCTCATGTCCTTGTTTGCTCTTACGTATTTTTAACCTTAGAATGTGGACATATATGAGTATATATATACTCATATATATATGTGTGTGTGCAGAAAACTTCTGTGAATTAGATACCATTTCAACTACTATTCTGTGCTGAACTTTAATACTTGGCGGGTCACATACCCCATTGTCTAGCGCAGGGGCAAACCAGCATGCACTAGCCTGTTCCCACAGTGTGTTTGATGACACAACTTATTAGTTGTGTGTATCCTGTCTCTGCCATTGCAACCCTCCATTTACTTTGTATTCTTTTTTAAATGCTCCTGCACCTTTAGAAATGGGAGAGCTCTTGTAGAAAACCAATGCTGTCATCAATTGCCTGATATTTTGCAACAAATCAATGTTTTGATGGATATATCCAGCGTCACTGCCTTCCATTAACCAGCACAGAGTGTTGGATGCAAGTGTACATATATTCACAGTACATTCACATTGTAATTAAGCTATTGTGCAACGGTGACACATACACACACACACACACACACACACACACACACACAACCACACACACACACTCAGAAGCATTGCTATAACTCCAAAATAGACACATTTCCCCCCTGACTGAGTTAATGTGTATTCCTTGGCTTTCCTTGCTAAATCTTCCATCCAATGTCTTTATATTCTGAATACAAACCCCGAAGTAGCACAGCAAAGAGCAAAGCATCATCTGTAACTACATAGTGTAATACAAGCTACAGTATATAGGGACATTGTGTCTCAGTGCAACTACAAAACATTAACCATCTTCTCTTTAAAAGGTTTGGTTTTTAAGGTGCTTTTTCAAATTGATGATCAGACTGACTACAGGTTATAGACTGCACCATGCAATCAGTCAGTCAGTCAGTCAGTCAGTCAGTCAGTCAGTCAGTCCATTCGTCCAGGCTCTTTCTGTATTTTTATTGATGGCATGGTTAGAGAGCTGGATATAGTATGAGGGATTTTTGCTTTGGTATTGCCCACATTGTAGAGACACAACAGGAAACTGGCTGTCTGGGAATTCATGGGATAATGCTGATGATGGATCGCTGCAAGTCCATAAATAGCACTCCCACTGCATAAGCACCAAAACCCACTTTCATTAATCTTAAAGAATGTTTGAATTAACTCCTGGATGTGTTCTGCCCAAGAAAGGAGGCGAACAAGCTGACAGTCTATTTATAAGGAGAAATAACTTAGGAAGGTTTCTAATTTATCTTGGTCTCAGAGGTGTCATTTGAATGAACACACAGACACGCTGGGACAGCTGCAGTGTTGGGTGAGGTGGATGAAACCACGATTACAGTGGGACTGGAACATATTCACTGGTGGAATTTCTTCAGATTCTGCATTTTTTAACACATTCAGCCACGCAAGAGAAATGTTAAGACTGCCAAAAATGTAAGAGGAGGAAGCAGAACACGTGCAGGAAGGACTGGCTGTTTAACATCGGCCCAGTCCAGCATCAAGTAATCTGATTTATCAGTGTTTTTAAGATTCTTCAATTTAACTCAAGTTATTTTAAACACCTATTTGGAACTGAGACCCAAAGGGGAGCATACCTGAAATATTGCTTGCTCTATAAAACTGCATGTACAACCACAGTTAGTGCAAGATCTATTGGTTGCTTTGAGTAGACAAGTTGTGTAATACCATTTGAATGAATTTTGGTATTTTCTCTTAAATTAGTGTTTTAGTGTATGAACTTCTCAGGTCTCAAAAATAGTTAGTTCCCAACAAAGACATTTTGGCATCAAGTGTTAATAATAAAATGAATGATGGCTGAATTGCTGCCTCACTGGGACATCGATAATATTAAAAGGCTTGTTGTAGTTCCAATCCCAACTGATATTAATGTTTTCACAAGTTTTAACATTTGGTTGTAGTTGCTAATGTTAAATTTACTGATTTAACCTGCAATTACTAACTATCATGTCTTGATAGCAATTTAGTATCACAATGTTAACATCATCACGATCCTATCATTGCTCTATACAATCTATGCAGTTGTCTTACATCAAGCCTAATACAAGGCTGCATTATTGTACTAAATGCTGAAAAGATGACTGGATGGATTATTATAGCAATGTATCAGGCACATAACGCACAATGCTTTAAAGGGATAGTCCACCCAAAAATTAAAATGCTGCATTTCTCGCGAGAACTCCGATAGCCGCTACTGCAGTAACAACGGATATTAAGGCTCAAAACATGGTGTAAATGACACCATTTCGATTTCCAATGTCCGGGCTTACAGACACTTGGGTGACACTGCAGGAGCAGTATGGAGGATTTTTTTTTCTTTTTTTTTTTTTTACATTTGAAGAAGTGGTCACCATTTACTTCAATTGTACTCGATTTGGCTGCAACACTGTTTACCCCTGAAACTTCAAAAGTGAAACTTCACCCAGCACCTCCATCGACATAGTGGTGAGTAGATAATGAGTGAGCTATCCCTTTAAGCTGCAATACTTGGAAAAAAAACTATACAAAATATAAATAATAGAAAAATATTCAGAATGTATATACATATATACATAGCTTCTTGTTTGTAGAGTCCTCATTCTAAACGACAGTGAAACGTTAAAGATCTCAAAGACTCACAGGTCATCTTGCTCAAGCCTCAGTCATGCTCTGCTTCAGAAACCCCTCAGAAAGGTCCATAGTGTCCAAGTGGTCGCACATTGACTCTAATTATCCTGTAACAATGTTAAATAATATCAATAGCTTAGTATCAGCCTCAGGAATCGTTTGGTTCCTCTCTGTGTGGTTTCCAGCTGATCGCAGTTCCATGCAGAAGCTCTGACTGAATACGAAGGGAAAAAAATCATTTAATTAAATAAACAAGTAATCCCTCGGGAGACCCCCCTCCCCTTTTTATGTGTGCCCTCTCCTGACAGACCGACTCTGTCAGAGGTACAGGATCAGGACTGTCCTCCTTCCTCCTTTATTACTGGTGAGGAGCGGAAGCTCTGAACACAGATATGGGATATAAGGAAAGAAAAGCCTGACGACAGCATCGCTCTCTCTCTCTCTCTCTCTCTCTCTCTCTCTCTCTCTCTCTCTCTCTCCCCGCTTTATTGTATTGTGCTCTATCTGCTGCTGTGCTCCTTCCATATAGTGCACGATAGAAGATGGAGAGATATGGCAAAGAGTGCGCACGATTGCATATCAGCCCCATAGTGTGTGTGCATGTGTGTGCGTGGTAGCGCGAGTGTGTCCTCTTCGTATGCGACTGGAAATATGAGTTGAATGTGAGGCAGCAGCTGATGCGCCGGTAAGCGATGGTGCTGCTGCTGCTGGCCGCTGTGTAGGATGCTCCGCCGCCTCCTCTCTCCTCCGGCTGCTCCTCTTCCTCTTCCCGCACACCGAGACCAGATTGTTGCTACAGCGGGAGGAAGAGAAAGCACGTTACCGGCACTACCTCCCTTTTCTGCCGCTTCAGCTCCGGAGCAATGTGACCGAAGGATCCCGCCCGGAATGCGTCTCGTGTGAGGACACTTTTTACCAGGAGCGGCAGGAGCAACATGGAACTTGATCGGCGCCTTTTCTGCGTCTAATGCGCCCCGGGAGATAATCACAACCAAATACTGAGGAGGTGTAGCCTATGTGTGGAGGGGGGCGTCCGGGGAGAGCGCAGGGATGTGTTGTTGGTGAAAGGAGAAGGGGTGATCATTTACTGAGGATAAAAGAGAACGGAGGGGGAAAATGCAGTTTGAGACATTGCGTCAGTTCTGTAGCTCGGTTTTATCACATTTCAACGGGGCTTTCTCTGCGCCTCAGAACATCCTGCAGACCGAGCTGTTCGAGCAGGCGTTGAGCAACATCGGGTGAGTGATTCCTTTGTAAAGAAACCCTGATTTATGAGGAAGGGCTTCCCCGTTTGGTATGTCAAACGAGTATTGGGGAGGGGGGAGGGGGTTTGCGTTCATCGATCGGCAGCCAGCCTGCGTAATAACAAGCCACAGTAGAGCCTGCTGCTGCTGCAGATATTTCCTGGCTGGATGATGGTGGGGCCGTGTCAGTGATGCTGCTGCGTGCTGGGTTTGAACGTCTCTGAGGGAGGGGGGGGAAGCCAAAAAGAACAGGTTCGGTAGACTGTGACCATTCCGAGGTGTGACTGTGCTGTGCGTGCAGTCGTGTATGCATAGATGCGCGTGCGCGTACGCCCTAGCCAGTGCACCGCTGCTGCAGCATGTGTGCTGTACTGCCTCTGCCACTGCTGCTGTTTTGGCTGAGAGGAGATCACGAGAAGGTGAGGAGGGTAAATGCACGTTTTATAAAGAGTCCGTGGGCCGGCGACGAGTGGAAAAGACCCACCTGCATCACACCCACGCACATCCACCCGCCGCCAGGCTGCCCGCACACTCAAACACACACCACCGTGTTTCTTGGAGCAAGAGAAAGTATAGGCCTACATATCAGAGCAAGTATGAGTGACCTGATAAAATGGAGTCTAAACGGCAGGAACCCACCCCCATGAGCATTTTACAGACACATTGCCACTGAATTAAGAAATATTTACAGTAAGATCCATAGAGAAAGAATCATTTTCATTAGTTGAAAAAGCATTTAGCTACCATGTCACTGCAACATACAGGCCCATACTGTATTTGCTGGAAAAGAAGTGGTGTGTTTAGAGAGAAGTTGGATCTCACCTAGATGCATTGGAGCATATTGTGATTGCTCTGCTAAATGCTCTCTTCCCCCATGGAGAGGCCCCTGGTCATCTGGTGAGGCATGACTGTTAGACACATTATGCAGACTGCAGAGGGGCTTCAAACTTGCAAACAGACTCACGTTCCTGCAGCCGCAGGGCTCAGAGAACATGCAGGCCTATTTTCTTTCTTGGTACGGCTAAATGCTGGCTCCGTATCTCCACACTATGCACTCTGTCTCCGGAGACTGCAAGTCTTTCCCTCTTGTCCCCCACCCTACCGTCAGAAATAATTTACAGCATTGCTGGGCTCTCTGCCACCTCACATTACATGGCCAGAACACTCAGCCATTGGAAGGGCTGAACAGGGGGGCTCTGCGCCTGGAAACTGTGATCCAACAATCATCACATCTGACTGATTAAATTGAACTTATTTTCCATCACTACCCTTCTTTTCCTCTTCCCTGGGTAGAAGCAACCGTCCCTGAATGGTATCTGACGACAGGGCTAGGTTTGTCATTTTCATACTTACTAATCACACTTGCTGGTGGCTAATTGGTACAAATAAATGGTAGAAAGTTCTAATGTAAGTTTCTTCAGTTTTAGTAATGTTTTAGTATCAGCCTCTTTTTCAACTTATTTCTGGGTCTGTTAATATCATGTAGCTCACAGGTACACAACAATAACACAACTCTGCAAACCAGCAGTGTGTGCACTGTTATCAGTGGTTAGCCAGCTTGGCCCTCCGTTCGATCAGGGCTGTTTGTGTGTTAGTTTGTTTCCCTCTCTCTTTCTGGCTAGGTCTGCTAATGGTCTGTATGCTTTTAGATCCATCCTCCATGTATTATGCATGTGTGCGTCAGCAGAGGTCCTAATGGGGTGTGGAGATCTGTTCTTAGAAGGCCTGAATGGTTTTGAATTGAGTGGTCACTACATTTATACCACATCCATACTCACCCCACCTTCCCCAAGCACACACACAAACACACACACGCTTGACACACACACACTGACACGCACACACACACACCCTATTACATTCCCGTTGCAGTAGACCTTTGAGTTTGGTTCCAAAGAGTGTCTGTTGTCAGACGTCTGTATGGAGCAATCAAGGGGACCTTAATGAGTCTGTGGTATACATCCTATAGTCTTTTCCCACTTAACCATTTTGTAAAGCACATGTATAAGTGAAATACGACTAGCTGCATAAAATTTTCGGCATTTATTCAATGTATTGGAAGCAGCATCATGTTCCAAACTCAGCATATTTAATAAAAGTCATATTGCTGCTGTTTAATGATTCCAAATGGGCTGCACAATCTTTGGTGCGATTTTAGTGAGTCATCTTCACACTCACAGCTGTTTACATCTCACGGTCTCACATATTGTCCTCATGCAGTGACAGCATATCTGCAGCTGTGCACTCCTTCATTTTATGTGCAGTAAGGATAGGAGGACAACCAACTTGTTTCCCCCACCGTCACTTCTGCAATGACGCTTCCTATGAAGTGGAAAATCCCCCCCCAGGTTCTCTCCTCTTTCAGCAATCCCAATCTCTTCGCTTGGCCCCTCAAACGATGCGGTTGCCATAGTGATAAGGTGTAATGTTTTTATCAATAGAAATGATGATGTAGCATTCAAGTTAATCCTGATGTAAGCCAGCCCAGATTAAAGAGACAGGAAGGCACAGAAAAAGGGATGTTATTCCTAACAACATGGCATTTATTGAGATTAACAGACAGGGTGGGGCAAGTAACTTCTCAAATTCCATATTGTAGATTTTAATCTCAAACCCTACTTTCTCTCTATGCAATTTCTCTGCCTTGACATGTTAAACTTCAGCACTACAGTCTTGGTCATTTATTTAGAGTTTACAGTTTATTTATTTAGAGTTTCTGATAATTAAAAGCATCCATTATCTGAATGATCTAACATATGCCCGACTTTATTGAAAATCTCTCATGCAGTTGAACCATCATCATAATCATCTCAGTGTTTTTACATTTGATGTCCCAAACTCAACCACTTCCAGGCCTCTAGTCTGCAGAGAGAGCAGAAAACCTTCCAGTTGTAACATTAACGAATTGAATTTCTTCAAGGAGGCATGAGACCCCTTAATCTAGAGCCAACTTTGAGTTACTTTTAAGCATTGTATCTTTTACACCTCATTTGTCTGTATCATTCTTGACCAGACCAGAACTAGATTTATCTACATATAGTACATGTGCATCTGTAAAGTGAGTTGCATGTAGGATACAAGATGCACACTTTCCTTTTTGGAATTCTATTCTTGCAACCTCTTGTCAGCCTGTATTGATGAAGTGGAGAGCAGCTCAGGCGACAGACAAAGCAAGTAAAGAAAACTGAGAGAGGAAGACAGGAAGTACCAAGAGGAAGGCAGGAACACCCAGGCATCAGTCACCATGGCGACAGAGCTGCAGATGAGGCAGACATTGGGGCTGCAGCTTGTGGGACCCCGGAGCCCCACATTCATGTTGATGTGACAGAGCTGGGGGAAAGAAGAGGAGGAAAACGGGCAGGAGGAATAAGGGAGGAGAAGAGAAGGAGACAGACTGCAGACCTAGAAACAAGAGACAAGGACATAGATTCACAGCAGTCTGTCCCTCGGCTCTTCACAGTCCTCAGCACTTGTGTTCATTTGGGGGTGTATCCACCTTGATATATCATTGGCCACATTGTAGTTTACATAACATTTACCTGTGCCCTGCATTTGCCATTCTTCATATAGTATAATGTATTTTCTCAAAACACCCCCACATTTACACATTACTATCTTGCAGAAACAAAATCAAGCTCACTTAGCTGCTCCATTGGAGCTCCTCAGAGCGAAATGCCTTGCTGAAGGAGTTCTCAGCACTATAGCTGTCGAGAGAGGGAGGAACATTACACTTTGGTTGTCCCTACCCACATCTTCCCAGCCAGCCTCAAGGCTACCACTACCTCTTCTTTTCTGCTCTGTGAGAACTATAAAGTAGCATCTTGAGGGTTTGGGTGTAGGAGTCAAACGGAGGCTTCAATGTATCACCAGTAGTTATTTTTTTCAACTCCCTAAACATCCCGTCACACCTCGCCCACACTTAGCCCATCCTCAGGCCCGTGGTGTTGGACCCGGGTGTTGCCGTCAGTCAGCAGCTGTAATTAAGCCAGGCCTTTATTGGTTTTGTCCTCACCAAGGGAGATGTATGTGTAGGAAGAAGGGAGACCCTGGTTTATTGCCTGGGCATCTAAGAGAGGGGTTATTATGATTGCACGCTGGAGAGAGGAAGAAAAGAAGTGGATAGAAAGAGAGAAATAACGTGGAGAGAGGTGGAATGATAGCAGGGCAGAGGAAAAGGGGATGAATAGTGCGAGAGAGTCCGCGGTAGAGGCTGAATCGATATATCGGACTCCTCTCTGCTCTCACCAAATCATATCTCAACATCAGACAAAGAGTAAGAGAGGAAGAAGATGAAAAAGAAGAAGAAAAAGAAAAGAGAGAGAGAGAGAACTAGTAGCTAGTGGTTGGCTGTGTAGATAGATAAGAATCAGGCTACGTTCCCTGCTGCTAATGCTGCTGCTCAGAGAGGGAGGTGGAACTGCCTTTGCCCAGGTTTGGTTACAGGTTGCCATGGCACAGTCCCACAGCCAGTGGCACATGTGATATCACCCAGTAAGATGTACAGTAAATTACGTATAGGTTGGACTGGCCAGCCCGTTCTCAGCAGTGAAACAGGATGAGGACAGAAAGGGTCACAGAGCAACAAAAGAAATCTTCAGCTTGCACAGAGGTGCTGACATCTGGGCTCTTTTCATGCTCATGGAGCGAGACTGATTCCCTCAAAGGCTGAATAGGCATGTGTGCGCATGCATTTCTGTCTGTGTGACCTTCAACCTTAACTTACCATTAATGGTTGACCTACAGTAGGCAGGGTGTCCTCCCAGTAAAACTATATTTCATTTCGGCCACTTCCAACTCTGCCCCGGGCCCTCAACTTCTTCTCCTTCAACTCACTGATGAGCTACAGAGATGGAAGCTGAGTGGTTGAAATGTTAGACTCAGCTCGCTGCTGTGTGTGTCCTTGCATGTCTTTGTGAGTGTGCATGCGGTTGCACTTGTAAGTTCATGTGTTTCAAGCGCAGTCCCTGGGAGGTCTTTTTTTTTTCCTCTCAAAAAGCATCTTTTCCCTGCTCACAAACAGATGTCAGTCTGATGTCATCTTGTTTTGAAATAGCCCGGAGAGAAGAGGAACTGCATACGGTGCATGGATCCTGATCTGCTTTCAGCCATATGCCTTGATGTGTGATGCTAATTGTGAATGTCAGTGACCATTTACCAGTTTGTAAAGGGGTTAACTATGACTGCTTTTGCTATCGTATCTTGCAGTCAGTGCAGGATCCTAGTTGGAGTGTATAGTGCACGTACGTTGTTCCACAAATCCTCTTTTGGCCTTGATGCTCAGTGGAGTTGTTAATTGAGAGCAAGGCTATCTACTCCTAAAAGTACTTCACAGCATCATCATTCTTGTTTTACATTAGATTTATTGATTAAAGAGGATTACAACGTTAGACCTTTGGAAGGTCAAGAGGTGAGCTCTCTGAGGTAAAATCCCCTTTATCCAGTGCAGTGGAGTCAATGTGCCATACTCTACTGTCATTTACAGTACTCACTGTGTTTGTGGAATCTTTTAATAATTTAGTCATTCTACTATTACTACTTCCACCATACAAGCCCAATGCACAATTGCCCTGATAGCATAATATCTACATGCATTGTTTCATGAATGGGAAAATGACTGTTTCACACATAATCCTGTTGCTGTGCTCTAAATCCAAATCTGTGACATGCTCCAATTTATTCAATTACCAAAATACACTTGAAGAAGCCATGTGATAAAGCAATAATGAAAAGGCCTAATCTAAACATCTGCGTCTTTCCAGCCCATTGGTATCACGATCCCTCTCATCCCCAGCCCGTGCTCAAA
Organism: Hippoglossus stenolepis; assembly: GCF_022539355.2. Taxonomy (NCBI): domain Eukaryota; kingdom Metazoa; phylum Chordata; class Actinopteri; order Pleuronectiformes; family Pleuronectidae; genus Hippoglossus; species Hippoglossus stenolepis. Next base: position 2,306,775 of record NC_061490.1, on the reverse strand, counting down.
TCCTCTTTTGCAACACTGATGCTATTTCGCTAGCTCAATGAGATTAATTATTTCCATATTTTGCAAACATTGCACCGTCTGTGTGTGTGTGTCTGTGTGGCTCCCCCGTCTCCCCACACGTGTACAATTAGCTCAGTTCATTTGTGTTGCAAATGAGCCGGCCCTGGCGGTGCTCGGCAGCCTCCCTGGGCTTCTCCTGCCACACAGCAAAGAGGAGAACCCAGCCGAGGAGTGATCAAAAGCCTCCTACTCTGGCAGGCAGATGCTGAGTAAACAGAGAAGAAGAAGCTCCAGTAACTGTCTCCTCCTGCTTCCGCTTCTCGCCTTCATTATTTTTGGAGTGTGCTGGCTGGCATTAATGAAACCCCATGTAATATTCATTTAATTCCCAGTGTTTACTAGTTCATTAGGTTTTAGGATAGTAGCTGATCTGATCTCCAGGGGTGGCTAGAAAGAGGAAAGAAGCTGACTTTGAAGATTTTTCTCTTTTCACCAGACGGGCTTCATTCCATTTATTCATGTCTTTCTTGATCCTGTTAGAGGACTATTTGCAGTCCTCTCCTTGCTTTCTGAATTGTATAGCATACCCCTCCCCTTGTTTGCTTCACCACCGCATTCATTTGTACAAATGCAATAAAGTATGAGGACCATTTTTGGATTTTGGTGCAATATAAAACCAAATGTAAACGGGGGGGAGCAGTTGTGGTGGTCAGCAGTGGCCAAGTGTAGATCAGCTGATTAAAAAAGATGAGAACATAAGCTCAGGTTCATCTCTGTGAAGTAAACTGGCAGTAGACTAAATGTTTTCTCAGACCAGGGGCCCCTCTTACCAGTTCAGCTGCCTGGCCGAAAACCATGTGTTACAGATGCTGTCCTATGCAATTACAATTAACCCACACAGCCCTTTGGTCTGGGGCTCGCCCTGCAAAGGTCTGACCATGGGTTCATCGATTGAGACATTGGCTTGTCAATGTCATTGAGTGCAGGAGAAAAGGTGTTTCTGCTGAGCACACAGGGACACAGCAAGTGGCTTTTTCATCAGACGCAGTGGAAAGGCAAAACTTTGTCACAGAGCTAGCATTTTTCAAAATCCATCAGGTAGTGCTGCAGTATCTGCATCTATCCTACATTATTAGTTAGCTGGATTCTCTCTGGGGATGAAGCAGCAAGGTTGCATTAATGTATTAAGCTTTTAATAATAGAAAACATATTACCTGATATCTCGTTATGTGCCATAACAAGTGTTAAGTCTTTAGTTTTACAGACAAGCATCTTCCATCTTCTTCCTTATGGCTTTTCCAAACTCATCAAGCCTTGTATTTAGCAGAGCTTCGCAATGATATATAACAATGTGTTTGTGTGCTTGTGTGCGTGTAGTGACATCTCTCAGACAAGAGAAGTGTTTCAGAAGAGAGCTCGGGAGGCACTGTGTTCCCATTACGTACAGCTTCCTGTCTGCCTCCAGGCGAGCCTTCTAGCAGCAGATCTGTTTGAGTTCAACTTAAGAGAGACTTGGGGAAAAGGCAACAAAACTGGAATGGAGAAGATGTAGGCAGAAGGGTGTTGGTTTAGTTTTTTAAATCTGAAAAATGCACTGAAATTAATAGCATTTTCAGAAAGTAACTGATGGGGAACTATTTGCTAACTACTCCCAGATCAGAACTGAGAAAATCCGCTCATCCAGTGCAGTTGTTCTTGTGGAACTTTGCACACTCTCCTGCACTCTGACAAATGTTGCATGAGTAATCTGGCACACAAACATTTTGTACCTTTCGCTGCATGTTGGCTTGAATTCAGTCTTTTGTTTCTCAGTTACACACAGTGCAAATTTTGAATTTGAGACTAAGTCATTTACTTTTTATTTCAGTGTGGGTCAGAGTTTGATAAGATGGTCAATCAGTGAGCGACACTGTAAGTAGCATACATGTTGATTTCATTATGCCCAGGCCCAGAGATGCATTGGTTAACAAGTAATGGCTTCTCTTCCTGATGGATGCAATTGAGAGGGAGAAAGGAGAGTGTTCCTGTCTCCTTTCCCTGGCAGTCTCTGTGCTTCCTACTTTTTGTTTGTGACAGGCAACATCCTAGCAGAGGACCAGTTTGTTAAGACAGGGTCATTGCAAAAGAAGTAAACATTACATTTGATCACACATTTGTATGTTTAAAACAAAATACTACGATTTCTATGTTTACTCATGTATTTCTTGCAGAAGGTTGCTGGTTTTGAAAAAGGTGTTAAGTTTCTCCCCCCACACACTCAGAGCCTTTACTACAATAATCTGTTGTATTATTATTGTGAATTTATAAAGCATATGCTAAAAATAGCTGCTGTGATGGTAAACGTGACCTGTGGTACATACAGTGTGTACTGTTGAAAAAAAGACATTTAAATGGAGATACTGCATTTAAGTAGATTCTCTTTACACTGTGTAATTGTAGTACTAGTGGAATTTTGTGTTTTCACAGTATAAGTATAAATCCCTAAGCTTGTTACAGTTTCTATACTTTTTACACGCACTATAAAAAATCTGGCATTTAATCAGTCACACTTAACATGGTGATAGGACATGTCTCAAGCATGAATGTAAACTACAGCCTGTAGAAATTATTGTTATTGTTTCTTCCATAAATCTTCCTTCAGAAATCAACACGTAAAAGTGTGTGTTGCATGCGAGATTTTAAAATCTATGTGAGGTCTAGCTCTAGTGGTCAGTGGGATTTCTTTTCCTGATTCAACTGCACTAGTTATCACTCTCTCTTAAGAATTAGATTTTAGATCATTGCTGCTTCCTAACAGAGTAATCTGACTTCCTTTTGAGTTAAATCAAAGCATTTCCTGATGATATTGAATTATTTGCTCAGAGGTCATTCTGAGATCATTCTGGTGAGTAGGTTTACCAGCTCTATATGTGTGAGATGTAAAGCGTCTGCTGGTCCAAATACAACTACTGCGTGAATTAAATAATAACCAAAGAGTAGTGATCCTGTGACTTTGCATTTAGTACCACAACTGGTCAAAGCTGGTTAACATGCTAACTGTAAGCAACATACTAAAGTTACCATGCTTAAAATGCTTGAACCAAATCTGATTATGTAGATTATGAGTCTGACAAGCTGAACCTTTTTTATTCCACTGCTCAGAGGGTGAGGATGAGGTTTTTCATTTATGTAGTATTATGGTCTTTCTTTTTCATAATGAGCATCACATCTAAAAAGAGAAATGCTGTGAGGATGAGGTGGAATTGAAGAATGTCAAGTGAGACTGGAGGTTTTGTGCAGGAACATTAGATTGGTATCTGTTATAGGCCTACTAGACGACAGGTTCATTTCCTCAGCCCATTTGTCCACAGAGGGCAGAACCATACAGGGACAAGTGTGAAAAGGTGTTTTATGGGACAATTGAGGCCCAACCTTGAACCCAACATGAAGAGCTACTTATCCTGGACTCCATCACCATTTGTCAGCAATGATTGGACAATAACATTGCTCACCGGTCAGACCTCATGCTCCTCCCTCCCACTGTCTGGATCACACCTCCTGCAGCTTGTATATGCCCCCCACGTGCATGCACCCCTTTGCCCTCCTTAGTCTTTTCAGGAAGGGCTTGGCTGTCTGCCGCGCCGTGCTCTGCTGCTGCAGTCTTATCTGTTGACAATAATGGACTCAGAGAGGGATGGGGAAAGTGTATGTTGGGGTGGGGTTGTACCGATGTAAGGACTCCAGACCAGATTGAACCGCTGCTGGTTTCCCATGAGGGTCGTTGGTCCGTCCAGCCCCAGAGATGTTATTTTGGGCAGCAAGGATTATTAAAGCATCCTCTGACTCACCCCCTCAGCTTTTTTCATTACCTCCTCACTTTCTGTGTAGCCAGACAGCCGCGCAGCGTCACTGCCTTTGATTTCAAATGCGGCTTGCTCACTGGAATGAAAAATGCATACTTAGCAGAACCGAGAGGAAATGCATGTGTGGAGTGAGTGAGAGAGGGAGAGAGAGAGAGAGAGAGGGAAAGACAGAGAGAGAGAGAGAGAGAGAGAGAGAGAGAGAGAGAGAGAGAGAGAGAGAGAGAGAGTGTACGTGCATGCAATCACTTGTGTGACAGAGAGGGGATGAGATGAGGAGACCATGGTTCTTGAGACATTTTTTTTCCAGTGCAGAAATTCAGCCATTGTGTGATTACAATAGAATCTGCGTTATGAAAAGCTCAACAAATCTCAATGTGTTCTCGACACAGAGTGCTTTGTGAAAATGAACAATGACTGACAAGCACTGAACAATCAACATGCAGTATACAGTAACAGCAGCAGGCAGGAGGAGTCTCCATGGATATTTCTTCATGTTATACTGGAAGGTCTTTGTAATGTGCTTGTGTGTCGGGTCAGAACTGTGGAAGGATTCAAGCCGTCATTTACTCATTCACTGCAGGGTGTGTCAGTGCGCTGTGACATTACTGTTGGGTGTAGCCACACAAAGCACATATCTGACCACACCAGAGGTGATCAGAGGTAGATCGACTAGATGGGACAGCTGAGAGGGCAGCAAGATACTGCAGCAAATCTCTGTTCTTCAGCCAATACATAGTATGATAAACAGCTGGGACAAATCTGTCTGCAACAAATGATGTTTGTTCATCATGAAGCCTTATGTTGTGGTGGCATTTAACCCTACATTTACAGGATGACCTGCACCGTACCAGAACGTGGTTGGGGTGGAAGGCAGCTGTACAAAGTGCACCACTATGACACCAGTCCTGTCTGTTGTTCAGTTTAGGCAACGAAAGCCCTGAGGTTTAGCATGGGAATGATGTTGATTTTAAATTTCATTAAAACTTTTTCTGAAGTCAATGTGAACTTTGCATGTATTAAACCAGGTCTCAAATACTGTGAGAGCCTAAACACGAAAACGTTTGAAAATACTCAAGTCACTACAAGTGGATACTGCAAGAATCAATACTTTGTTGGGGAAAAATCATGTCATTGATGTGATCAGTATCAACTTGTTTGTGACTTGATATTTGGGAATTAACATTTCCTTCTTCTTTCTTTGAAATTCTCCAAATATCCAAAGTAACTTCCTGATATATATTTTTAACAAAAGATATTTTTCCTGAAAATAGTAGGAAAAGCGCAGTTGTTAGTTTAAACTTAAAAAAAAAGCAATTAGACATAATCTACTAATTAAAAGATTTACAGCTTGGATGTCTGGCCGTTCCGGCTTCAGTGGTCTTCACAATACAAAAAAAAGTAAACACATGCTCTGCTCCTAACCTTTCTCTGTAGGGAGGGTAGAAGCCAGCAGGAATGCAACAGTCCTCACTGGCAGCTAATCTTAATGGCATACTCTGTTGGGGCTTGGCCTACATAGTGCGCTAGCGGTGCCTTTTCTTAAAAAGGAGACCTAACAGGCGGTGCAGTGCGGAAGATATATTAACCGTGCAGAGTATAAACATAGAATGAGCAGACTAGGCACTGGTTGGTCTCCACAGACAGGAGGTTGGAGCCTGTGCTTCGTGGAGAACTCACAGATCTGCAGACACTGTCAACTGAGCTGATAGATGTAGAGCTGTACAACTTCTTCCACACAAACTCTCTACAAAGCTCCTCACTCTCAGACTGGTAACCCCCTCTGTGACTGGGAGTTTCTTATCAGACAAACCCCAGTAATTCAGAGTCGGAGACCGAACATCCAGCACAAGAACTGTGAGCACAGGGTACTCACAAGGCTGTGTGCTGAGCCCCCTACTCTACACACTCTTCACCTGTGACTGTGGCCACCCAGAACAACACCAACATCCTTAAGATTGCAGATGATACTACAGTGATCAGGCTGAACACTGGTGGGAGCAAGACAGCCTACAGGAGGGAGGTGGCAGACCTGGTGGCCTGGTGTCATGACAGTAATCATTTCCTGCAGACAGACAAAACCAAATAACTTATTATTGGCTCAAGGAGAAGGGGAGGGCTTCACAAACCCCTTCACATTAGCGAGACAGAGGTTGAGTGGGTGAAAACCTTCAAATTCCTTTTGAACTCACATCAGCGAGCATCTCACACTTTCTAAGAAGGCTGCAACAAATTTGGTATGCCACCAACAATTCTCAGCAACTTCTGTAGCTGTTCAGTCGAGATCGTCCTTACCAACTCCATCATAGTGTGGTATGGGAACAGCACTGCCCAGGACAGGAAAGCCCTCCAGCGTGTACTCACACCTGCACAGCTCATCTCAGGAGTAACCTGCCCCTCGTACCAGGACATTTACCACACCAGGGTCATGGGAAGGGCCCACAACATGATCAGGGATGGAACACATCCCCAACACAGCCTCTTCACACTCTCGCCACGAGGCAAACACTACAGTAGTGTGAAGTCCATGACAACAAAACAGTTTACCACAGGCCATCAGGCTCATGAATACACACTGCCCCTTACTACCAGTATGACAGTAGAACTTTAGAAAACACTAACACACACACCAATAATGCATAACACACTCTATTTCCTATACACAATAATGTTCACTTTACTATTGTGCTGGTGCTGCTACTCTTTGCACAAATACATGTATATACACATAAGTATGTGTGCATATATTAATATATATTAGTAAGCTAGTCTTGTGTTCAACCTCTATTTTTATGTTTAATCCTTTTTTCTGTTGCCATTGGAGGACTAGCAAAGTAAGATTTTTATTGTATGGTGCAAAGCCTGTTTTTACTGAGCATATGACAATAAAGAATCTGGAAACGAGGCATCTATTGCACTTCTATCCATCCTGGGAGAGGGATCCCTCACATGCAGCTCTCTTTTATTTTTTTGGGTAGTTTTTCCTTACTCTTGTTGAGGGTTAAAGGCAGAGGATGTCACACCTTGTTAAGCCCTATGAGACAAATTGTGATTTGTGAATATGGGCTATATAAATAATAACGTATTGATTTAATCCTGAATCTGTCCATTTTCTTCACACAAAAAGTGCTATACCATTTTCTCTCAGAATATTGTACTCAAAACATTTTATTATTTTTGAGGGACTTTGTTGCATAATTACCGGCTAATAAAAATCTTCTGTAAGATGTAAACTGTTTTCTTTAGCTACATAATCTTTATTAGGTGACACACTTGAACACATTAGTCTAGTGTGTTGTTATGTGACTGCAAGGTCAGAGGTTAGACTGTTATAACAGCTTAAATGGCTACTGTAAGTTACCATGTAATACAACATGAGCTGGATTCATCAAATATAAAAAGGGTTAGGCTTAGATTTGAATTGTCTATCTTTAATGTGTGATACACAGCAGCGAAGGTGGCCCTATTTACACTACTCACTACACTTTCTTTTACACACAACCCTATGTGTGCCACAAATCGTGCCAGCCCAGAAATTTATTTTAGTAGTTATAATATATTTATAGCAAATGCAGTAGCAATATTCAAACTTTTACAGATATTTTAAGTTTACAATGTCATTCAGAGTCCTTCTCAGGCCTGCTGTGTCATCACTGATGGTCTGAAATCATCTTCTCGTCTCCAGGAGTGGCAGTCAGATACTCACTCAAACCCAAAGCTACTTAGAGCCCTGCAGTCTATAGCCCCATCCCTGACTGTGCTGATAAAACACCCCCACTGCTCCTTTACCATTTCCCCTACCTTCAGCCTCTGTCCTGGGAAACGCTGTGTCAACAGCCCATCTCCACCTGCCCTCCCTGATTCCACGCTGCCGTCACTCAGCTGTGACCATCACTGTCACAAACAGCACATAGTAGCATATCTGCAGCCTAACGCAGGGTCCGTCTCGTGGGAGGGCTGAGGTGAGGGGGGAGGAAAGAACGAGGGAAAGTGACTGGTGAATCATGGTGACAGATGTGAAAAGTGTTGAGGCAGAAGAGTGAGAAGATAGCGACAGTAGGGAAGACTTTAACAACACCCACTAAGTCCCAAACCAGGTCACTGAAAACCAACCATGTCATCATGCTGCAGAACCAGGGAAAAAGTCTCATCCATTTTGTAATGCACAGAATTTATGACCCCCACTTTCCCTTTTCCTCTCCCTCTTCCATATTTGATTTAATGCTTGAAACTCCACCTTGTGGATACAAAAAAAACACACACAAACCATGTCATTTTTTCAGTTTGAAGATCATAAGACCTCAGGCTGAATGGGATTAGGTGAAACTTCCTGCTCTGTTTATGATTGGTGATAGATGTGACCTAGTAATCAACCAAGGAATGTAATCCCTTCCTAGGCAGAGGGCTGAAAGGCCATGCAGGTTAGATGGGGTCGCTTGCCCGACATCCAGCCAGTGTTAGCGATCACATGATGATGATGTTAAATCTGAAAGTCGGCTTGATTTCAGGCTCCCAGAAGCCTTTGCAGCAGGGTCATAAACTGTGCCATTCATCTAAATCCAGCAGTGTAGCAGAGCTGTGGGCACGGCAGACCGTCAAAAACAAAGCAGGTCATGCAACGATATCATTTGACTATCAGGAGATGCAGCTGAACTGGAATTTAACCTCATTTGATTGTACTTGGCAATCGAAGGAGTGGATGCATATATTTTTTACTGCGAGGATAGTCGCGGCTGGGTCAGGAAGAGTGACACTGCATCTGAAAATATACCTTTGGAGGCGTATTTTTTCCTCTTGCCATCACTTCTTCTCTGATTGCTCTCGGTAGACACGCAAATTCAGCATGTTTTCCTTCTGCTCGTGCTTTCGTTCTAGTTATCTTCTTTCAATAGAGACCAGTCCAGGATGTATTGTTGTCATTAGTGGACCAGAATCCCTCGAAGAGAAGACCTCTGCAACACCGCACCACTCATTTGTTCTCATTTGACTTCTCTCCATTATCCACAAAGTGGAGGTGGCACAATCCCCAAGGGGGCAGCGTTGCATTTTCACCTTGATTGCCTTTGGCTTTCTTATTTAACATGTGTCTCCAGCAGCAGCAGAGGCAGAGCAGAGAGAGCTAGTGTCAGCCACTCCGTCCAAAGAACACTGCTGCAGAACTAGATCTGCTGCCGCTGTGTGTAGATCATCGTTAGCTCTCTAGAAATAAAACAAGGACACTTTTGGCACTAGAGGAGAGAGGATTTGAAGCACAGGGCCTGGTTGTAAGCTGTGAGGCTGCTCCGGTACCTCATTTGGATTGGACTGAACGGCGTTTTGTGTGAAGGAGGCCATGTGTTTGCATGGTGCAGCCGGGCAGAGGTTTGAACTAAGCTACTTCCCAGGATCCGACAGATACTTTCAATAAGGCGAGTTATATCTCATGATTTAGACTGTAGCACTTTGGATATAGATTGGAGGACAATGCAGTGTGTTGAAATTCAAACTGTTAAATGAATTATCGTAAAGTTAAAGTTAATATGGACATGTGAACATCTTAATTGTATGTTTAGTGTATAGTGTGTATTGTATTTTCTGTAGACAGTTGTCAGTTACACAAACATAATGAAAGGCAGCCTGCATGTACAGTAGAGTGCATTTGTGCAGCACTGTTGTTTAACTTCTCCAGCAACTTACAGCAAATATCAAAACAACAGAGCAGCAGTTTTCTGTGCCTCAGGGATAATTATCCCAGCATCATTAGAAAGCAGCGGCTTCATCTTGGCATTTTAGTTTTCACTGCATCACTAAGAAGTTCAAGCTCAGGCTAATATCTATGAAATGCTGGACGAGGGTATTGTGGCCAGAGTGGGTGTGTGTCAGTGTGTGCATGCATCAAGGTGTCTGCACAATGCAGCTGAGTACATGAAGCCAGCAACATCTGCGAAGGGTTCATCACTTACAGAATGCTTCCTCATTGACTTTCACTTATTGATCTTTGTGCTTGTGGTGAGTCTTTGGTTTTAAATGGAATTTCAGTGTAACCTCTTGGGTGGCTGAGGGTGTGCAGACCTAAGTGCAAATTGTCTAAATCACTACATGTGCAAATCTATAGGAAAACGTTGTTTTTTTGAAAATACGAACATTTTTATAAATATATGTCATCTCATTCTGTTCATTGCAGAGAGAGGGAAAGTAAATCATATATTCACAATTACAATTTTCCCCAATAAACAAATTGTGGCCATGAGGCTTTACAGTAAGAATTCATTAAATATGCCTGGCCATTCACAGATGCTGAATATACTGAATAGTTTTGAACATGCTGTGATCCCAGTTGCTCAAATACAGACCAATAAGCACCTTTTTAATACACAAACAAAAAGCAACTGTAATATATTTGCATTAACAATGACAGTGATTGTTTTAAATTTGAGTTTTAAGTTTAAATTAGTTTTCTTCTAATTCAGCATGAAAGCCAAGGTGGTTTAAAAACTACACAGCTAATGTGATAATCCTGATCCCACTATTGAAATGACCATCATTTAAACCAAGACTGTACATTACCAGAACGACACAAGGAATATGGACTGTACCACTACCACTATACAGTAAACTGACCATCAGCCTGTGTGTTGCAGACTCTGTGTGAACAGATGTGTGATATCCCTCTGTTTTGTTTCTTATCTTAAAGCCACATGAAATGGTAAAGATTTGTGACCACAGGAGCGTCCTGCTTGATCTCAAGCCTTTCATCATAAAACAGAGTATAAGGGGTGTCTTTCTCACACACACACTACACACACACACACACACAGTCACTCTCTACGGATGTCTCTGATCAGATCTCATCAGTAGGTCAAAGCAGTGACACATCTGAGGACGACCTCGCCCCAGACAGAGCCACTTCCCATCACACCACAGTATATTGGGGAATTTCACTCGCTGGGTGGTGTGTCGTATTGCAGAAAGTAACAGCACATAAAGGTTTTATCACGGCGAGCGTGTCGGGTCACTTCTAATCTTTTAGGGATGCACTTTTTAATCCTTCGGGGGCCATAGTGTAATCCCATGATTTTTATGCGCCATGGATTTGATACATTATGCTGCTTTTGATGAGGACAGTGTACTTTACTTTAAAAAGATGATTATAATATTGGAATTACTTCTAGAACAGGAGGTGTATATGAGACTGTGTTGGCAGCAAAAACAGACGCCATATCTGTACAACAGCATTTTCTCTAATGATATATAGTGACATGGAAGTTCCTCTTTGCATAACAGATAAACCTTGTACACTCCTTTGCTGTGGATGACGAAACAGAATTTCTTTCAGCCATTAGATCCAAAAGAACATCCTTGCATAGATGCAATAATCTTTTCTCCCATGTTGATTATAAAGGTCCTGCTGACGGTCATTAAATGAGAACACTGTCAACCTCCCTGATTTGAATCTCACTGTCATCACCGACCTTGTCTGCAGCTGAATGAGGTCTCGTGTTTCATATACTGTCACAGCAGAGGATTTCTATAGTTAGCTCAGAGCAGGACAAGGGCAGTGACGAGGGTCTGTTTGTATTCCCACGACAGGAATGTACAGAATGGTGGCTTGTTTTCCCACAGTCCACCATGCAGTCAGTGAACTTGTCTCTCTATCGTCGGCCCGTTCAGATGAATCACCACGCTGCCTGTGCTGCGTCTCAGTGCCACATCTGCGGTTGCATCACGCACACATCTTACTATATAAGGAGGTGTGATGGAAGGAAGACCGTCACTGTGTGGCTCGTGACTCAGTCGTCGCAGCAGCCAGGCTTCTGTGCAGCATCACAGGCATCAGGATCCCATCCTCTCATTCCGTGCTTGAGCCTGACAAGTGTGGCAGGACGCACATACCAGCCACATGTTTAGCTATAGGATGCAGTTACCTGATCCTATCTGCCTCATTTTCCACACATATTGTCGATGACATCCCCTCCCCTCCCTCTTCACATTTAGTTTTTCCTCTTTCTTTCTCTCACTGTCTGTGTCACCGAGGACGGAATGCAAATCTAAGATCAGCAGAGTGTATCATGGCAGAGCTGTGGGGGGCTCAGAGGTATCTGCAGAGAGGCTATTACAGTAACTGTGGCAGCTGGAGCAATGGGGGAATAATGCACAGTACGAAATTTAGTGCTGCGCCACCGCTCTGTTGTACTTACTGAGGGCTGGTTTTAACGCTGACAACGTTAGCATCGTGAGGCAGATGCTGATGGAGCGCACTATGCTCACTAGCTGCCATAGACATTTCTCTGTTTGGACAGGAGGGACACACGAGCCTAAACAGGAGCAGGGGAATGTAATACTTGTGTCAGGATGAGTTAGATCTCATCAAAGGCTAGTTTGTTAATGTTCGTTGGAGATGCTATGTGCATGTTCCACGTGCATGTGTGTGTTTCAGGTGTTGCATTTCAACACAACGCCCCCGAGGGCACATTAACCTGAAGCCCTATGAGGACATACTGAGAGCCAAAGTGAAGCATTGCTCAGGCAGCCAGCACAGCGCACATAAAACACACTCAGACACAAGCACACAGACATGCACAAGTGAATGCACACACATACACATATACATAACACACCCCGCTATCATCATCAATTCACTGTAAAAAGATGTTGCTCACTCGCCCCCTGCTCCACATTCTCTCCCATCCACTCTGTCTGTCCCCTGCTCCACCATATCATCTCTGCTGCCACTTCACTATGGATTTGTGAATGAAGTGGCACTCAGATAGTGACCAGGAGCATGTTGTGAATAACAGCCCTCATGTGTTTCTCCAGCTGCGTCTGAATCACTAGGTGACAGGAGGGATTTGTTGTGATGTGAAAGGAGAGGTCACTAGTGTGAGCTGGCTGCATCACAGAGACTTTTATTTTTGTAACAAACAGGGATGTTTTCATTAGTGCGCGTACGATATCCATTAGAGATTTGTTGTGTTTCCACTACATCCTTTGTGCTACAACTGCTGCACATGCATAATGAATCCCATCACTTGATCTTTTATCTTGATTTGTATTGTATCATATTTTCAGTCATGAAAACATAAAGTCTATGTAGAAAATGAATGAAAAGGCACAGGCAGAAGCAAGATGCTTATATACATTTGATTAAACTCTTATAATTAATTGCATTATTTTATAAAATTTTAAATCTTGTAATTTCATCACATTGGAGTTTATAAATAGTTAATTTATGTGATCAAAACAATCTCCCTTATTAATAATATTTATGGCTCTGTTCTGGAGTAATATAATTGAAGTTGTTTTCAAAGTTGACCCCAAGAGGAAGTATTCATGAAAAATGCATTATATGCAAAGTTTTGTGATTTAATGTATCTCTAGATTTGAACAGGATTGATATTGACCTTGAAAGTTTTCCTTCAATATATTAAATATGTTGTTTCCATGTTAATTTATGGTCAATCACAACCCCTAGAAATTTGGTCTCAAACTCTACAAATTTCTGATTCTATATCACCATCGTCTATTTGATTTATAAAAACATAAATTTAGTTTTTTAATATTAAGAGAGAGTTTTTTACGTCAAACTAAGTTCCTTTAAATCTCAAGATATACCTCTTATGCTTGTAATTTGCTGTGGATTAAGCTAAGTAGCTTGGATGAAACAGTTATGTTAGTGTGACCTAAACTAATACATCTTATTGCTTGACTTCTGCCCCTCTCTAACAGCTCATATTTGAGGTTTAATATACACTAGTCCCATTTGTCATTGTGTTCCTCCCTGGAGCTGGTTCTTCACGTCTGTGAAATTCCTCAAGGTTCAACATAGAAATTCAACACGGAACACAAGAAGCATCTTTAGCCACATGTGCTTCATCACAGAGCTGATATCTTGTGGTCTGATCCAGTAGGCAGGGACCGAACCTCCTCTGTGGTTCAGTGAATCAGCCAATCTCACTTGAGGAGCCCTTACCTTGGCCACTGAGCAAGGCTGGCAGCAGTGATTTATGAAGCCATTTATGAAAAGTTGTCACGTACAAAATTAAGGGAATGCTTCACAGAGCTTTTTCCTGACAAATTATTATTTGGGCGGAAAAGTGGGAGAAATGTAGGAGAAAAGTGGCTTATGAATAACTGATTCTGAACAAAAGAATAAATGCATTAACACACAGTTAGCCTCCTCCAGGCGTTTCATCCACTTCCTGGCTGGTCTACATTCTGACAGTCAGACAATGAAAAGATGAGTGAATGATCATTTTAGAAAAAAGGGCTCCCGATTGTAAAATACTTTAAAGTATTCACCCCATAATTCCCAAATTAACTGTAAAATCGAACTTCTCTCCTGTTTATCAAGGCCAAGACACATGATTATAGACAATGTTTGAAATAAAAAAGATATCACTATAATAATGTTAGGAATTTAATGTTTACCTTCAAGGGGATCATAAATTCAGACACACCATCGGTCACATTGTTGCCTCATCTTGTGGCATCCTGTTGTTTATAGTACATTATAAATGATGGTGATTGAAGCACCTATGTCAACAATGTTAATCAGACGCTATCAAAATGAAAATGAAAGACTGCCTATGGAACTAAAAGAGTAAAACAAAGTTCAGGATTTTGACTGCATGAGTGTATGTTTTTCTAATCTTAATACGTGTTTACACATATCAGAAGAAAGCAGGAGGTAGAGCTTTTTTGCATTACATGCCATATTGTTTAATTAGGACAAGACGTTTATCTCTTTAAATTATTTTCTGTTAAAAGGAGTTCCAGCCTCCTGCAAAATGTGCTAAAAAAGGAGCAGCGGTTGGCAATGCTATAGAGGTTATAGTCTATTGCAGTGAGAGGAGGGTGTGGTGCTGCATCCTGCTGCTTAGTCTCATTTCTCCCTCTCTTTGTGTGTATGTATGTGTGACAGAGACTGAGCAGGCTTTCATTCGGTTTTGACAGGAACTGAAGCCCAAGCAGTGCAGGAGAAAGTAGAGAGAATATATAGACTGCAGACTGAAGGCTTCAGCCTCAGCAGAGTAGCTGTAGTCAGTGAGTGTGATGAAGCTCTGTGGAACACTTCTCTGACTGCACATTTCCACCTGCTGTATATTACAATACGGTATCTTAAAAGAATCATAATGTCCAGGGTCAAAGTGGTCCGATCACTAAATTCCACGTTTTGTTCCCCCTCTGTGTTCCACAGGAAACGAAGCCCATCTGCATCCAGGGATCCAAACCAAAAATACGACCAAAGGGAGGGGGGTGACCACTCACAGTATGCCCCGACGGACGGCGGCATGCCCAGATCACCGTCCGACTATGGGGATGGGGACCCTCGGCGGGCTCCGCGGGGCCCACACATGTACCCAGATGTGGATGCGGCACGGATGGGCTACCGGGACCGGCGGGGCCCTGGACGCTGGCACTCCCAGGAATACCCACTGGACCAGGAGCTAGATGGACCGCCCAGTGAGTATGACCTCCAGCGGCAGCGTCAAGAGGAGTTCCAGACGCGCTACCGCAGTGACCCCAACCTGGCACGCTATCCTGTTAAGCCACAGCCCTATGAGGAGCAGATGAGGATGCATGCCGAGGTGGGCCGCCTGAGACATGAGCGCCGCCACAGTGATGTCTCCCTGGCTTACACGGAGCAGGACGAGCCTGGGCCCATTCGGCTGTCCCGACAGCATCTCACCGAGCGCCGGCCGCCTATGGTGGGACAGCGCTCCTACTCTGTTGACCGGTCTTCCCCAGGGCCCATGGGTCCTGGCCTTGGAGGTCACAGAACCTCCAACCACAGCCCCCCAACGCCGCACCGAAGCCCTGTGCTGGGTGACCGATCCGGGGACCTGCGGAGAGGAGACCTGGGTGTGGATCCAATGAGGAGGCAGCAACACCATTTGGACCCCAGTTCAGCTGTCCGCAAAACCAAGAGGGAGAAGATGGAGAGCATGTTGAGGAACGACTCTCTCAGCTCGGACCAGTCGGAGTCAGTGCGCCCGCCACCCCCCAAGCCCCATAAAACCAAAAAGGGAGGGAAGATGCGGCAAGTGTCACTGAGCAGCTCAGAGGAGGAGCTGGCCACTACACCGGAGTACACCAGCTGTGAGGATGTGGAGATAGAGAGTGAGTCAGTCAGTGAGAAAGGTAAGAGCCACACACACCACCAGTGTCTCTCTGTCTGCTCTGTCTCTGCATAGCTTTATTTAATGCTAATACTGCTCAGATACTTTTTCATGCAATTGTATAGACATTCTTTCCTAATACAAATGACAAAATATTTCTTGGAATGTCAGATTTCATCATTGAATTCTACTTGCTGTCTCTTATTGATATTGATTCTGATGTGATTTTTGCAGCTGTTGACTCAGATATAACCTTCAGATTCCCCTGTCTACAGTCCTATATGTGATGTGTATGTTCGTATGTTTATATGTGTATATTTATGTGTAGAGCTCATTATTTTTGGTTAAAAGAAATATTTAGAAATCATCAGCATTTATTCATTAACAACAAAAAGGTGTGAAAAACATCAGTAATAAATCAATCTGGGCAAACATTTATTCAAATATAAATCTGCAATGCAACCAAAATATCAATCTTTGTTTCTTAGGAGGACTCTAGTGCATAATCAGAAGCTCATGTCCTAATTTCCCTCAGTTTCTATTTTCTGATCATGAAACGGTTAATTCTCCGACGTGTGTCGTGACTTTGATTCAAACAGATTTGCTCCTTTCTCTTAAATCTCAGCCTTCGCTGTAAATGTCCAAGAAACCATAAAATAATGAGCACTTTGGGGTTTTATGTATGTTTTCCGTGAATTTACTCTGACAGCTCCAGTGCCTTTGAGGAGGAGGCTCGTGCCCACTTGAGCCTGATGTGTTTCAGTGTGGATGGGTGTTTTGTGTGTTTAAACAAATGTAATGCTGCTGCTCTCAAGGCCTTATCCTGTTGCTCCTGCTGGCACACTTCTCTGTGACCTGCCTCAGCTGCTTCACTCGATCAGTCCGCTTTAATGGACAATGTTGCATAACAGACAGACAGGGGAGCAGGGAGATGTCTGTGGTGTGGGTGTCTAGTAAAACATGGTGAGCTGAGTTAAAAAAACAATAATTTAGTCTATTTTATTGAGTCGTTTTATGTCATGACTACTGCATAAATGTATGGAGGGGTGATAAAAGTGCAGAGAGCGATGTCTTCCTGCAGTTAGCCGTGACCTCGTGACTTCCATTCTGTTTGCTTGACATCCATATAATAGCTGCATAAAGACTATTTGAACATTAAATTAATACTTCAAATTATTTCTATAAGGAGTGGGTTCAGTTTACAAAGTGGTATTGGTCTTGTGGAGAAGAGAATTAAATCAGATCACTCATTGCAAATTTCCTACCTGCTTCAAGACCCGAGTGCACTTTTGTATAAACACAAACTGGCAAGTCAACAGTCACCCGGACTGAATTAAAGGCCAATTTGCATAGAATCAACCTCAAAAGCAATTGTTCAGGCGGTTGGCTTCTTGACTGCTCCACCTGACAGCTGTCGTAATTGCAAATTGATTATATTGTCGAACCTGTAATTATGGAGGCATTTACCGAAGAAATGTTAAAAGCAACAAACGGGAAAAAAGAAGTAGGAGCGGTTGACAACTGGAGGAATAAAAGATGAACAGGAAGAGAGTACAGTAGCACTGTTTGCTTTTGGAAGTAGCACTTGACCAAAGCACCTGCCACGTGCTAGAAATGTTTAATCTAGAGGCGAGCGGAGGAATACAGTGGGTCTGCTCTGTTATGTAACTGTTCTCCTCACTAAGGGAAGCAGCATCTGCGCTACATTATTGATGTGGGAGTTTCCAGGTTTCCAGGTAGCCATGAAACAAAAATAGGGAGAGAAGCAGGTTGTTCTGAGGGTCTGTTCTTTTCTGTCTCTGTCTGCCGGCCTCCTACACAAGTCAGAGAAAGGGAAAGCAAAGCACGGAGTTCCACTATCGACCTGAATAGATGAGGCTTTCATATAGAACCTCCTTGGTTGATTACTTGAGAGAATTTATTTATTTAGGTTTGATGTACAGTTTTATTAATTTATGACACGATTAAGGCTGCTGAGATATGGTGAATGTAGGGAGTCTGATAAGTGGTTCACAAAAATTCACTGAATTATTTATTTTAAACCAGTGTCCTTGTTTGCACTCTTTTAGTAGACATGATGATGTAATAGACAGTCACAACAGAGACGAGGTCCAAATCCACAGATTTGGACGTAATATTTTGGATGGATGTAATATTCAGGAGAGTATTAATATAATCAATAAAAATCCTTCTATAATATGACCAGATCCAAAATCTGTATTTGTGGTACATAGAATTATCAAATGGAACAAAATAGAATGACTGTAGAAATGGCATTGATATATGTCAGCAGAATCAGGTTGTGCATCAGCTTGAACATCCACTTTTCGGTCCAAGAAGCTGACGCCACGGAGGAGTCTTAGACTGTAACATGCAAACCAGCACGATTCTGATTAGCTTCCTCAGAGCAAATCAGAGTGAATGAGAGGGCAAAAAAAAACAGGGCACCTCAGCAAAGAAATTGTCAGTTGCCAATTGTAATTGCATGTGAGGCCATAGTTTGAGAGAAGAGAGATGAGAAAGAGGACAGAAAGCACCTTTTAAGTGACCGTCAGCATCTTGCGGTTTGTGTACTCAGCTTGACGGGGGCAGATCAGGAGATGGGTGTGCAACGGTAGACTAAGCAAGGTGCCTGTCATGCTCTCAATACCTCTTCTACCCTGCGGGGGCCACTGAGGCTGGAGGAGGGCTCGATGGGATAGGAATGAGGGGGGAACCAAAGGGAGGAGGAGACTGGAGGAGAGAGGGTGTGCCTGCTGTATCTGGCCTGGCTCGTGCCTGCGAGCACTAGAGACTGATTTATCGCGATGGCCTCTCCCTGTGTTTTCCTCTGTATCGATCCCCCTGACATGCAGTCTCATAATAGTGCCGAACAGACAGAAAAGGAGAGGCTGGCTGGCTAACTACAGCAAAGAGGTGGACATTGTGTCGTGACAGCCTGTGTCACATCGTCATCAATAGCTTTTGAGATCGGTGTTTGCACCTCAGTAAGTCTCTTGGATTTTCAGTCTGTACTATCAAGCTTGTTCTTTGAAAAATATTGATAATTTAACCTTTTACAGAATAAGCGGCACTGCTTCTGTGGTATGTGCATAATAATGCTAGAAGTTAAGTGAGCTTTTATTTTAGATTTTAAGGCGATGTTTTAACATCTGCCTCCAGCAAAGGTTTAACATGACATGGTTTTACCTTTGTAGCATGGTGACTGTTTAAACATACACAGTGTTTCACCCTTGCCTCCTTTCTGCTCTTGCCTCTTGAATTGTAGTAAAAACAGCATCAATAATTAATGATCCAATTAATAGTTTACACTGGTTTTTATTGAGCTGTCAAAGTGATGGAGAGCCTGCTGGTAGTGAACTCCACCACTGCCTGCGCTCTGCCTTTGCCCTGAATCAGCACTTTGTGGGGCCTCGGAGCCGGGGCGAAACGGCAGGGCCGGGCGCAGACTGCTGATGCTCACAATTTATGGCCGTGATGAGTTTCCTGCTCCCTGAAAAACCACACAATGCCTCGCTGGGGATCAGTGCCCAATTGTGGTGTGCCACTGTTAATAAAGCTTCGGGGAAATAAAGGGGAGAGGCTGTACGCGCCTCCATGCTGGCGCCCACTCAAACCTTCTTTGACAGACACTGGGCAGGGGAGGGGGCTGCGATGAGAGGAGGAACAGGTACAGGTGGAGGTGAAACTGTAACTAGTATAACCTTGTGCAATCCATTTTGGATCTAATTTCAGACATAACAACAATGAATAATAATACTTTGCAAGACTAAAGATTAAAAATAAAAAAACATCAACCTCATACAGTCAAAGCAGCAATGAGTTAATACCACGAACAGGTAATCAAATGTACACCCATGTCTCCACATAGGGGGATTTACATCACATATCTCTTCCCCTCCCCGCTCATAAATGCGGGCCTTAGGTAAACTATCATTAGACGAGTGACTTCTTCAGTGCAGAATGTCGACCACTATGAACTGTGCTCTGGTGTTAATGCTGCTGACAGAATAGCAACTGAGAGGCAAAGAGGGTAATCACTGTTGTCAGCTGTTGGTTCGAGGTGCACAGGGGGCAAAGCCTATCTGCGGACATCCCTAATGTTTTATCACACAGCATAAGTGAGTACAGTAAGTCGTTTCAGCACACGCTACACTGATGGATGGACACTAAGAGCAGACAGGAGGAGGGATATGAATATTAATGAATACTAGTTTTCTGACACAGTCAAAATAACAAAGTGCAGAAATGATACCACTGAACCACTTCAACATCACCTCAACAATAGCGCAACATATTTTTTAGCCCTGTGATGCTGCTAAAACAAACCAAATCCAAAAAAGTGCTACAAAATACTCTTTTGTTTTAGTTCCTACAAACAGCAATCACAATGCACTCACCTAATTATTTGATGAGACATAGGATAAAAAATGACATTGAGCTCTCAGACCTGGACTCAGTTAACTGCATGGTGTGTGACTCAATAAGGCTCATGTTTGCCCTGTCCACTTGTCAAACTGACAACATACTGAACCTCATGTTGTTCCAGATGGGCAGGTCAGTGTATTGAGGCAATATTTGTGTCAACAAATTAAGTTGTCATATATAATATGGTTAGTTGTACAAATACTTGGGTGAGTACGCTGTTATCCTAATCAATAGGAGAGGACAAATCTGTGACAGTAAGACTCCAGTTGTAAGAAGCTTTTACTATTCTAAGTTATTATAGAAAACAGGATGTACATCGTCAGTATGTTAGGACCTGCATTCCTCCATCACTTGTGTGTATTTTTAGAGGACTGGAAGTTGTGGCTGCATTTATTCACAGTGCCACTATCTTTACACAGGGTTCTTCCTCTATGCAGCGTCTTTTTTTCATATCAAAAATCCCCTCCTCTTGACCCCTGTGTGCGTCAGTCCCATATCGCCTCGTCCTGTACACTTAGAAGCATATGCAGTCTATTTTTATGCCTTTCCATCAGACTTCCCTGATTTCCCTGAGATTGAATCCTTGGCCAGATAATGCCTGAAGGAGGGTTGCCTTGTATAGATCCATTAGGTTCTACAGCTCTTTGCAGGGTTAGTGAAGTGTGGGGAATGTGATGTATATTGCTCAAGGGCTGCTGTTTTCAGACATCCTTACCTATGCCCGCGGCTCCATGGTTCAGTACAGCTGCATACTTCATGACAGCACCAAATAGGTTTCTGTAATGTTAAATTACTTATCCTGTATATGCTTTAATAAGGGCAATTTCATTAGGACCAATTTCTTAATTTGGGCCCATGCACCAAAATTGTTAAAAGTAACACAATGAAGGATTTTTTTTACCTTTAAGCTTTAGAATAAGTTTGATGGTTCACTGACTTGGAGTGGGGACAACCCACTCCTCACCCTAAATGTCTGTGGCTCTCTGTAACTTTGGTGAGCAGGTACAATCTCCTGTGAAAAGCATGTAACTGACTGATAGCAGGAACTTAAATTGCCAGAATCAGGCCCAGCAAGTTTAAGAGTAATGCTGAACTGTAGTAAAAGACTTAGAAGTCATTAAAATGCAGCGTTTATTTCTAGTATTCAGTGAAACTTTGAAAATATCAAGAATTATAAACAGAGTTTTGTGTATTTGTTACAGCAGCATCTCTTCTGGTTCGGGAAGCCCATCTATAAGAGACTTTTGCCATTGCCACACCTTTACTTTAACAAACTTCTCCGAGGGAATTCACTCTTTGCCATGTGTAAAATGATATGTGTTTAAAAGACAATTTTAGCACTTAAAGGTTCAGCATGTAAGATTTAGGTGAAAGGGATCTATTGGAAGAAATTCAATATAAAACCATCCGAGTGATGTGTTTCATCTAAATTATACAAATTGTTGTTTTCTTTCCCCGTAAATGGGCCCTTTATATTTAAATACTTTATATCAACATCAGGAGCCGGCCCTCTTTACAGAGGCCGCCATGTCTTTTTACGGTAGCCCTGACTGGACAAACTAAACACCTTTTGAGTTTTTAGGACAACTGAAGGCTACCACAGGTTCTCTTTCATGTTTGGAAGTGGAGGTTTAGGTGAGGGATATTCAGCTGCAACATGACACTTCACCACTAGATGTCACAAAATTCTATACAATGAATCTTTAAAGAGACTGATTTCTGATATTGTTACTTCACTGTTGCTGCAGGAGTATCTATATTATAAATATTATATATATATATATATATATATATATATATATATATATATATATAAAGTGAAACGTTACACAGCATTACTATTTCAGTAAGTAGAATCCATGTCCACAACTTTCATGTGCTGATCCATCCAAGGTGCGAGGGCCCTTTAATGCTGCTTGGAGCTTTAATTCACTTGATTACTGAATTGTAAAATGACTTGCCAGTGTAACCGGTTAACATTTAAATGCCCATAGCCTCCACATAATGGGATGTTAAATGCAGAGATATGCTCCACACCAAGGTCTCGGGACAAAGAAATCCTCACTTTCTCTGCCGTCAGACTCCAGCCCCTCTCAGACAACTGAAATCATTTTCCCATTTGGATGGCCTCAACCATCAGCCCTCTTTGACTCTATACTACTCTCCATTGGGAATCTACGTTCTACCTTTGGATCCAATATTTTTTCACTCTTTTTAATTAGCTTGGATTTTTAAGCCTCTTAATCAAATTGAAAGTGCTCTCCATCTCTCTACTCTGTGCATCCACTTGGGAAAACAGGGCAAATCCTGTACGATGACAAAGTTAGCTCTGCAGACCTGCTTTTCTATCAGGTCAAATACTCACAGTGAGTTTATATTTCTGTCAAATATTGCATATTCAGACTGTGGCTGTTTCATGTGGTGCAGCAGATAATAGGGTTGCAGGTCTTGATTCCTCCTCCTCTTATTTTACCACCATCAGTTCTGCTCTTACTATTCAGCTGGATTGATGAGAAAATGAAGCAGTTTTACAGAATCGTCCCAGTATCCTCCTGTAATGCCCAGTCTGAAATGATCAAGGCTGTGTCCACGGATGCTACCACAGAAGTTGTAATCAGAGCCCTATCTTTGAAAGCTCTCCCTGGTGCACTTTAGATTGAGGTCAGTTAAGGCTGTGTGGCACAGCAATCTGAATCCCCAGTTAAACACATTAGAGAGCTGCCCTGCTCCCTCCTGCAAATGCAGCTATACTGTAGGATAAGATAGCAGCATGCTAACTTTGTTGCATCGTTGTCTGCTGACTTGGACTGAAGGACCCAGCAAAGAGTTTTTTGAAACAGTCTGGAAATAAAGAAATGAGAATGAAAGTGGTTATGGGTTTCAGCAGAGAAAGGAATGAGCAAGTGAAGAATTATCAGCTGTTGAGATATTCTCAAAACATGTTTATTAATTTGACATTTCAAACGTTTTTAAGTCTCAATGTGCTTATAATGGAAACTAAATTGTTTCTGCTCCTGTCTGTGTTAAATTTAAATGAAGTACCTTTAAAGGTTCAGTGTGTAGAATTTTGTGACATCTAGTGGTGAAGTTGCATGTTGCAGCTGAATACCCCTCACCTCAGCCCCCTCTTCCAAACATGAACGAGAACCTGTGGCAGCCTTCAGTTGTAATGAAACTCCAAAGGTGTTTAGTTTCTGCCAATAGATCCCTTTTAACTAAATCTTACACACTGAACCTTTAGAGTTAACCTGTGATGTGTTGGCGAACCACATGAGGCACGATGACTTCAGCTGCCTTGATAGACTTCACAGCTTGTTTTGGATTATAACTATGTCCTGAGGCTTCTGTGTCAGAGAATGATTGTGGGCTTGTGTCTTTTCCTCACTGTACAGTGTTGAGGTGGTCAAATCAGTATTGATTACTGATACTTTATTGTTGCATCTTTCTTTCTCCACACAGGGACCGTAGAGTTGCACATGATGATCACCTTTTCAGTTTGAGCAGTGTTTGAATGTGTGTGAGTGTTTGGACGTCTTGTTTAGTCCTGAAAGTGTAATATGTGCGTGTGTTAATGTATGTATGTCGTGGTTTGTGGTGTCCTCACCGGTCCCTCTCGCTGTCCTCTCTTGTGTATGTGCACCCTCACCCCCACCCCTCACCACCTTACAGGAGATTTGGATGGCCATTGGTGGGACCATGCGTCTTGGCATAGCAGCGAGGCCTCCCCAATGTCTTTGGTGAGACATGTGGAGCCCTGCCTTGACCCCCTTCCCCCCTCCCTCCTGCCTTTTAACCCCAATCTCTCTCTCTCTCTCTCTGTCTGTCTCCCCAACCCCAACCCCCTTCTCCTAGAGTCTTTTGTCATTTCATGTTTCCTTCGTTTTATTTACACCTTTGCATGTTGTTTTTCTGTTTTTCTTTCTGTTTTTATCCCACACCTGTAGGGGACAGTCAAAGGGGAAAAAGAAAAACTATTGAGCAGGCATTTATGTCCGAGCCGACACACACCTTATCTGAGAGGCAAAAGAAAATGGTGCGCTTTGGGGGACACTCATTTGAAGAGGACTTGGCATGGTGTGAACCGCAGGTTAAAGACTCGGGAGTTGATACGTGCAGTAGCACTACCCTAAACGAGGAGCATAGCCATAGTGAGAAGGTACTGAGACAATCTAGCCTGCATTTTGTTATTATTATTATTTATAACCTACCCATCCAGTCTTTGTTTGCTCTCTGTCACTAAGTGTAAATAGGTGAGATGTTTGTTATTTTTTATTTTATTTCACGTTGTATAAATTGATTTCTCTTGCGATTTCGTTCCTTTTTATTTTTCGGTTACTTTTGGCTCCACCTTGCTCGGTGTTGCCGAAAAAGTCTTTTGGGGGCACCCTCTTTGCTTGCTACTTGTACTTGCTGTTTTTTGCTCCCTAAACAGAAACTACACATCTTACAGTAGTTGTTAAAGAAACGCATTGACGCACAACCTCTCTGTTTGTCATGGCACACAGGAATGTGGGTCTCTCCTAGTTGCATGCTCGTTCTCCTCCGTATGTTGTGTTCTTGCTCTGCAGCGGTCCTGTTTAGTGCAGTAGGAACACCTTTACTCAGGCCCGTCCCTCTCACTCTGCTGCCCTACCCCACAGCACCCAGTCCAGACAGAACCTGCCCCTGCCCAACTTTCCATTCACTTCTATAGCAAAACTCAAATTATTGTAAAAGCACAAAACAGGGAAGATTGGACTTGTTTTGCACAAAAAAATAAAACATTTGGTTTTCTTTTTTCCCTTCCACTGCTGCATCTGTGACTTCACCCTATCTGTGTCTCATGGCTTTTTTCTGTGATTTCTGTTCTTCATCCTTCTTTAAACTTACGCCTCACAGTCTACCTCATTGGTTCTTGTATCATAGATTATATTTTCCCCCTTTTTCTTCATTGTCTGCTATCCCCTCACTACTCCACTTGATGGTGGTTGTATGTGTGTAGTGAAGAACCGGAGCGAGACTCCGGTCTTCCTGCTCCAGTTTGAAGAGCTGGTTTGAGGAGGAGTGTTGTGGCTGCTTGCTTTACTCTGCATGGGGCGCTGCATGAAGCTCACTCCACCTTCACGCCGGCAGGTTCACACAAGCTCTGGATATAACACCTAATACTACTGTCGAGTTGTATTTATGAGATTTGTTTTGTCCAGGATTACCCTGAGGAACATAACATTCCTTCATTTAAATTTAATTGAGCATGTTGTTGACTAAAACATAAAAATACTAAAGTTTTGATGAGTGAACAGAGTTTGTGTGAACCTTCTTCCCTGAGTGAATAAATACTACCCCCATGCCCTCTTTTCACTATGAACAGTTGTCTACTTTGGTCTTAAGTGATCAAATTCAAGTGGATGAGTTGTTAAACGAAAGGTGTGTTGTTGCTCTGACCTTGTAGCACCCGGTGACGTGGCAGCCGTCCAAAGATGGGGATCGCCTAATAGGGCGAATTTTGCTCAACAAGCGAATGAAAGATGGAAGTGTGCCTCGAGACTCAGGAGCTCTGCTTGGTCTGAAGGTGAGTTTATCATATGTCTGTCATACCTGAGAGTTCTGTGGAAATCTGATGGCTTCATGTGATTCTTTACTGATTATATACTTCCATGTTAACATCAATTCTTTTGTAGCTGTGATTTCTGTTTGTGGCCTAAATTTGTTTGTGTGTGTCTTACTAATTTTCGCCTAAGCTTCTAGTTATTGATTACATCATGTGTTACTATATACATTTTCATTAGTGACTTGATTAGATTCATGATGAATTTTAAAAGGCAGTAGTTGATTTTGCGATCTATAATTTTCTCTATGCACTCACATTGAGCTAATTTAGTGAACTGCGTTCAGCCTCTCGGACGAAGCAAGTCAGTCCAGAACCAAAAATGAAATATTTTAGTTAGTTATTTTAGAGTAGTTATAGCAGTGTGTATGTCTTGGATCGTCCCATCACAATCCCCACATATTTACTTATATTATATGATTACATATTTTGTATTGATTTAAACCTTCAGTGTTTAATTTCATCGCAGTCACTGCATTGCCAAAGCATTTAAATACTAAGTATTGTTGTAGATATTGGTTTCTCTTCTCTTGTTGTCTAGCTGTTGCATAAATCTGTGGGCGTTGCACACTGGTAGATAAAAAAGCTGGGCAACTAAAGTCCAGAGGAGCACAGTGGGCCGTGAGGAGGGAGAACAGTGAGCAGCAAGATGGGGAAAAATCATTACTGATTGAATGAGCCTCCTGAAATGGCATGTTTGTGTCTGCTCAGTGCCTCTGTGCGTTTCTGTCGGCTCAGCAGCAGCCAACCAACTCGGCTATCCAGCCTGTCAGTCCATCAGTTAGGCTGCCAGCCCTGCCCTCGCTGCCCGTCTCCCTCTCTCTCTCCCTCTCTCTCTCCCGCCTGTTACATAAAGCCATTTCATTTAGCAGACTTCCCTAAGCTCCTTTGTATGTTGGCATTCAGCTGCCATTAAGAAGGATTTTTATTTGTATGATGCCCATGTAAGCTGAGGAGAGTGGAGTACGACAGCTTCGAACTGTACAGTACAGCTCTCGCCCAGGGCCCTGCACATCATGGAGCAGCATCCGAGTGTGTCTCTGAGGAATGAAACATAACCATGGATACTTAAAAAAAAACAACTGAGATGCACTTTTACATTGACCCTCTACTTGTCATACTTTTATTGGGGACTCATACCTTGCAGGCAAAAGCTAAAGCAGTGACATCAACAGGAAATTGTGTGTGGGGTGGGGGGTCTTTGTGCTCTACATATTTACCATGAAGAGTTAACATGGCACAGTAACACTTTGGTTACACTAACACTCAGAGCCAAGTGAAGTTTGCACTTGTGCTTCATTGCTAACTCCTGTACCCTCTCTGCTTCTACAGGTGGTGGGAGGCAAGATGACAGAATCTGGTAGACTTTGTGCTTTCATCACTAAAGTGAGGAGAGGAAGTCTAGCAGACACTGTTGGACACCTCAGACCAGGTATTAAAAACAGACCCAATATTCCATGTATGGAAGTGAAATCAGAGAATTTAGTCGTAGTCAGCATGCTCTATCAGCATGCAATGATATGTTCCAAAGTTTGACAACACAGATGCACATACAGTTACTGCACAACAGTTTGAATCACTTCATGTGATATTGAGTATCTCTGATGTTTTTTGCAGGTGACCAGGTTCTGGAGTGGAATGGGAAGCTTTTACAAGGAGCCACATTTAAAGAAGTTTACAATATCATACTAGAATCCAAGCCTGAGCCGCAGGTGGAGTTGGTGGTCTCACGGCCTATAGGGTGAGAGCTCACAAATAATGACACACACATACTTACCTCCGCCAAGGACGTTATGTTTTCATCTGTGTTTGTTGTTTGTTAGTTAACAGGAATACACAAAACCTCCTGGAGGGACTATACCACATAACTTGGTGGAAGGATATTATATTGGTCAGGAAAGAACTCATCAAAGTTTGGTGCAGATCCGGATCAGGGGGCGGATTCAGGATTTCCCCCCCCTCTTTTTTTAATATCTCCAGGACATTTCCCCACTTTTTAATTGATTTCTCAGATAATAATTCATAGATCTTGATGAAACAAAAATGTTTAGGGGACTGATCAAATGAAATTTGGTGCAGATCCAAATAAAAAGGCAGGTCTAGTGAATTTAAATGTGGTTTCATAAGGGGAATGTTTGGCCATGTAGAGAAATCCAAGATGGACTATAGCTTGTGTTTTCACATAATATGTGAACCGCAGAATAAAAGCCTGGCTCCTACTCAATTTCCCAGTTGTTTTAAAAGAAAATGTCAATAGCTGACCTGTTGTGTGCTGCTGAGGGAGATACTAGGTTTATGTTGTCCTTACTGTCATTAAAGAGCGGGGCAGCTGTGGTTCAGGGGGTAGAGTGGTCATCCTCTTACCAGAAGGTTGGCGATTCGATCCCAGTCTTCCCCATTCGCATGCTGATCTCTCAAATCTAGAATTTGCCCTCTCTCATGGAGAATGTGCTGCACATAGATAAATGTGTGTGTGAATGGGTGAATGGCAAAAACTGTTGTGGAGTGCTTTGAGTGGTCATCAACACTAGAAAAGCTCTATATAAATACAGACCATGTACCATTTAAAGTGCAGTGTATTCATCGTTAGCTCAGATTGATCCTCCCCATCCCCTTCTTCTCTTCTGTCTCACACGCTTTCTGTTTTCTGTTTTCTGTTTTCTTGCAGAGATATTCCAAGGATACCAGACAGCACACATGCACAACTGGAATCAAGTGAGTCATTATCTCATTATCCCATTTTATCACATCTGCCCAAAAATATCAAGTAAAGGAAATGTCTCAGAGAGTTGCGTCTGTTTTTCTGATCTCTTGTCCTCCTCTCTCTTCTTGTGTGTGTCTTTCTATCCCCCCCCCCTCTTGTTTTATGTCGTCATGTTACTTAAACTACAACCAACATCACTATTTAATAATCTAATCACTTTCCCCTGCACTCTGTCAGGTTCGAGTTCTTTTGAGTCTCAGAAGATGGATCGTCCGTCCATCTCCGTCACATCCCCCATGAGTCCCAGTATGCTGAGGGACGCCCCCCAGTACCTGTCAGGACAGCTTTCAGTAAGTGGGCTCAGCATGACAACACATGTGAGATCCTCTGGAGCCACTGTATTATTTGATTGCTAGTGCTCGAGTCATATGAATTGGTTAGAGAGCATAATGTTGACTCAGAATATGAATAAAATCCTATGTTAAATAATTGTTAGGGCAACCAGGCACAGCTCCTCTCTCTCTGCCTGTTCAGCTGGCCCTTTACCAACCCAGCACAGGGTTATAGATCAGGTTACTGTGTGTGTGTTGTCCATTATCTAGTATAAAATCCCTCTTGGGGTGAATGGGTAAAAGGCTGCATTAAAGCAAGAGATAAATCAACACTCAAAGTTAGGATCCACAGGGGAAATACCTTTAGCATCTGGGTAACACCTCTCTCACAACATCGATATTTATGAGAAAACGTTGGGTTTGTCTGCCACTGGGATTGAATGTAAACATTCAGTCTGTCCCATTGAGTCCTTAGGACCACATAAACATATACCGCATCCTGTGCGTCAATCAGAATAAGCCCTGCATCTTGTGAAACCTTTCTTGCCTTCTTACCTGTTGTTATATTCTGTAGGGCTGATCTTGAAATGCACGAACAGCTAATCACAGAAGCAGTTGAGTTCACTGAATGAGAGAGCTGCAGTGCCTGATGAGTAATTCTACACAGTAAAGAAGTGTCTTTGTAATATTTCTGGAGTGGTTCCTAAATTTGTTTGAGGAGGGTTAACGTCACTGTGACGCAAGCTCTGAAGCAGAGGAGAAAAGGTCCAGAGAAGAAAGAGAGATATAATTGTGAGCCATTGATCATTTGCTCAAAGGGTCTATGAAGAACAGAGCAAAGAAGTAATCTTTGATAAAGTAGAAAGAGGAAGGGAACCAAAGATAAAAATGCAAGGTGAAGAATACCACACTTACTGACCTAAATCTCCCACCTTAGACTGCAAACATCTGTTGTTGTGTTTAGAGTGTATTGTGAGTTTTTGTTGTTGTATTGTGGGGTTTGGTTTTATTGTATTTTCTTTTCTGTTCTTTTCTTTTTTGCCGTTCAATTTTGCTTATCCAGAGCCAAAGCCTTAGTAGAAGAACAACGCCTTTTACCCCTAGGGTCCAGGTAATGGGCCCTGTCTGCAGGGCACAATCTCTATTTGGTCTTTGCTCATTGACTGTTGACTGGCCTCTTTTCTGTTTCCATATTTTGGAAAATGCATTCCCGGGGAAATGGCAGCTTCAAGTTTCCCTTTCAGTGCAGTGCATTGTGTCATTTTTCTTCTATTTGATTTCTTGGTATCACTGTTCGGATGACAGCTATTATTACTCATTTTAACCCATTCACATCATTATTCTTAGGTGGCGCATGCTCAACTAATCTGAAAACATTTGAACAGACACTCTTCCATTGCCTGACATCTTCTACTGAGTCCAGCGACTGACCACATCTTGTGTTGTAATTTTTATTTGGGATCTCCACGACGGCAAGGCAGGAAGTTGGCACTTTCACATTTTCTTGGGTTGTTCTCTGCTTCAGTGTGACATGAGCTCAGGCCTCAATGAGTCTAACCCTGCACACATCGACAGAAGGTCTCCTCCATGTGTGAGCTGGAAGTGTTGTTGATGGGTGTGTAGTTTCATGAAGACACCAAGTTGACCGTCCTGATTTGAAAGCCAAGCATTTTACTTTACATTTGAGAGTTGAAGAATAATCCAATGTTGCCTCCCAAATAAGAAACTTTAAATCAAGCAGACCTACACAGATTTTCCCCCACTCTTTTAATCTTTCATTGTATATATCAAATATATTTGGTAAAAATAAAATAGCAGACTGTTTCTATGGTTTGTGTTTCATAATCACTTAGTGTATTCTTGAGTAAGTCAGGCTTATGGTTATTTTTTCTCCTTTGAGCATTGGATATTTATTTATTTGGTTATAAGTGTTTTACTTATCACTTTGTGTAACTGTTTTCTTGAGTCAGTCAGTCTTAAGGTAACATTTACTCCTTGGAGCATTGGATATTTATATCTCGCTGACATTATTCTTTAATATTGTTCTAAGAGTACCTAAGAGTATGCCCAAAAAACAAAATATTGTTACTACGCATAATAAAGGTTGAGGCTGTCTGAGAGATATTTTTTACATTTATTAGTGTCTAAACACATGATGTAGAATTAGAATTGAGGCACACATTGTTTACGTTAGAGCTTGTGTGTTTGCTTAAGTTTGTACTCTTGGAGAAGTGCACATGTTTCAAATGTGTATTTGCACAGTTTACAATTGGACGATGTTACCACACATAATCCAGTCATTCAGCTTCCATGATGACTGTGGTTCAGAAATATCTTTACCACTGCACACACAGACAATTTATTAATATTTTGCAGTATGTGATATTTTTTGGTGGACTACACGTTTAGATATTATTTGGTGCAATTTGCTTTCCTGCTGTCTGTTTTTGCAAACACCAGATCTGTTGACTCGTCTTGGATGCCCTCTCTTGCGTTGCTGCATGTGTAGCTGGTAGTTTTAAACAGCGCAGACCCTTTTCATTATCACGTTTTTAAAGAAGTATGGACAAGATCTTAGAAGTTATATTTTTCTCATTTCATCTACTTCCTTTAAGGCCTCTGTTGGACGTTTTCTTCTTCTAAGTGTCCTCTTTGGAGTCCATACTTCCCTTTTAGTGTGAACTGTCTTTGATTCCTCTTGCAACAGCATGATTGATTTCTCTGCATCAATGCCCATTGACTATCTGAAAAAGCATTATTAGATGCATCATCAACACCACTGGTAGACCATGTTGTTTCAACGGAGCACATGCTGTCACCTTTAGAGCATGTTGCCTTGAGTCAAAAGGACATTCAGGCCAGCTGCATTCAGTTCCATTCAATAAACTGTATCCTTGAAGGGAACATAACCACATACACCATGCACACAAGGAAAAAACACATGTCTTGTCTCTAAAGTAGGATCTCTAACCGTAGAGACTAAAACATCACTCAAAACGTATGATCTTATTTTGACATCATTAGCATTAGCATACCATATTAACAATGACACGTAGTTCCACGTTTCAACTCTTAAGCTTTGATACATTTTCCCACCAAGCATGTGACCTAACATCATCTTGGCAGGTAGACATCTTCTTCCTTTCCTCTAAAGGGTAAATACAGGAGAAGACCTAAGCTGTAGACAAGAACTGTCGCTTTAGGCATTAATAAACAACACAAATGTATATATAATTACTCAATTTCTAAATGCAGTTGTCTTCTCCTGCATTATTCCCTCTTTTACTCCCATTGACCCTGATCTGTCCCTCAGCAGGATGTCTCTGCTTTGCCCCTGCAGGTCAAACTGTGGTATGACAAAGTGGGCCATCAACTAATCGTCACCATCCTGGGCGCCAAAGATCTGCCCCCCAGGGAAGACGGCCGGCCCAGGAACCCTTACGTCAAAATCTATTTCCTCCCTGATAGAAGGTAAGAATAGGAAGAGTTACCATTTACTGATCTGCCTGTTAGCCAGCACACTGATGTAATACCATCCCATTTCATTGCATTCAGAAAGGCATTGAATTGGATGTGTCTAGTTACTCTGTTGGTCGTTTGGTGTAGTTTTGTATCTTTGAAGGAGGTCTCTCGTACGCTCTGATAACGAATACAGGAAGTGGACCTTGTCAGAAAGATCGGCACAGTGGTCTTACCAGCTCATTCTCATCAGCATGCCCCATTGCTGTGCTCTGTCCTGTGTGCTGCTATTGACCTGTTGTACTCGTGGTTCTTCTCTACCATGGTTGTAAATAAAAACAGTTTGAATTATTGTTCCTCCAGCGACAAAAGCAAGAGGAGAACAAAAACGGTAAAGAAATCCTTAGAGCCCAAATGGAACCAGACCTTTATGTACTCGCCGGTGCACCGGCGGGAGTTTCGGGAGCGCATGCTGGAGATCACACTGTGGGACCAGGCCAGGTTGAGGGAGGAGGAGAGCGAATTCCTAGGGGAGGTAAGAAAACCAAACCCCACCCATCAGGGACACTCACTGACAGTATCTCAGCTCAGCATCTCCAATACGGCCAAAGCCTTAATGAAGCTCTTGGCCATTTCAAGGTTTTTGACCGTCTAGTGTTTGTCCAACATGAACAGGGAATTTTTCTGTGTAGAACTGTTACGAGGAATTAACACACCTGAGCAAGAGAGAAGGGATATTTTGGGATTGACTCTCACTGTAGCTCATGGCTGTTTTTCTCTGATAGATTCTGATTGAGCTGGAGACGGCTCTCCTGGACGACGAGCCACACTGGTACAAGCTCCAAACACACGACGTATCCTCCATCCCACTCCCACGTGCCTCCCCGAACACGCAGCGCAGGCAGCTCCACGGAGAGAGTCCAACGAGGCGGCTGCAGAGTACGTCCCACCTTCATTCCTGACACGTCACAAAACTCTAAGTGTTGTGCTGAAAACAGCAGCAAATTGTTTTTATAGATGACAAAAAATGTGAAACTATGAAGTACAAAGTCAGTAACAGCAATAGCTTTTTCAACTGATTTTCAGTAAAGTGTTAGTAATAAAGAGCTGACAAAGATATGGAGCAATGTAGTGAGTATTTTTCAGGCTCCAAATAACTCTGACTCAGCCTTGGGGTTCACTCTTTTACCTGAAGTAAAACACATCCCTGTCATACTCACAAAAAGTACCTTGGAAAGTAGACGAAATAATAGATCTAGACATTTTTAATATTTCTAATAATAATAATACTCCTAATATTGCTTTCCTTTTATTTCTTTAGTTTATTAAAGCTTTATGTGTAGTTGATGCGTGTTTTGTCTTTGTCATCCATGCTACATCAACCTTACTGCTTCTGCTTTTACAGACAAAGGCTCATATTCATACAACTCAGGTAAAGGACCCCTGCACACGCAGGCAGTGCTGCTCCATGGGGCATCTGAGTGTTCTCCTTTCCTGTTTGAAAGACGCCTCCTCATGCCCTGATTCTCCCCCCCCCACCTTTTCCCATGGAGGGCGCACGCCTCTGCTGCCTTACATGGATTTCAATGTGGTGAGCTGGTGTAAATTGTACACCACTCGTTTGAA
Organism: Hippoglossus stenolepis; assembly: GCF_022539355.2. Classification (NCBI taxonomy): domain Eukaryota; kingdom Metazoa; phylum Chordata; class Actinopteri; order Pleuronectiformes; family Pleuronectidae; genus Hippoglossus; species Hippoglossus stenolepis. Next base: position 2,272,705 of record NC_061490.1, on the reverse strand, counting down.
ATCCACTCAGGGTAGCAAATATGTGCACGCTCCACGGAAAGAGAGATTTGGGACACAGTGGTCTCTGCCTCTCTGTGTATTCACCCTTTGAATATGCCGTGATCCCACCTTGCAACCCTCAACAGAAAATGCACTTGATCCTCATCCTAAAGTGGTGTTTTGAAAACTCAGTGCCCGACCTGCCAGACACAGTACAACATGACTGCGTCCACTTGCTTTTCCTGTGTCATGTTCTGTATAATTTATTATTTTGCCCCTGATTAATATTTTCCCTTTGATAATTGTATAATATGTTGTTGGCGAATGTCTGCAGCCCATTCTGACTTTCTTGTGTTTGTGTGTTTTGGATGTGAATATGTTCATGAAATTGTGATGGGATGTGGTCAATTGTTCTACTGCTGGTGTGATACTTTCTATTTTTGTATTCATACTTAATTTGAATCATCTGAAACAGTGGTGGCATATTCAACTAAGAGAAACCAAACAGAAAGCTTTGATTATCTTTGTGCATTATATATTATTTTTTATATTTCCTCTATGCAATAGCCAAAATACTGTAGCTCATTTCATTGCTCTCTCCTCTCACCACTTTCCTATTCTGTGGCCAGTCAGTGGTGAATGGGCTTTAGATAACTGTGCTTCACTGTGCTGCCTTCACCAGACCCTTCAGGCTTGCTTGCTTCCCCACCAGGACGATTTTCTGGGCGTTTGCGTTAGTGTGAGGTGAAAGAGCTGACAGCTGTAAAAAGTTTCCAGCCAACTGAGATGAGAGGTTGCCAGAGTGCAGCACTTGTCATTTCTAGAGAAAAGCACACGTGTCCAGTTGATTTAAGTCGACTGAGCGGTGAAGGCAATGGGCAGGGCTGCGGGGAGGGTATCATACTTGAAAGAGAGGGTACAGGAGCGAGGTGATAAAGCAGCTGGGGAGGATGAAGAAAGAGCTGTAAAGCCGTATCATGTCTCCCACCTTTGCCTTCACATGTAAATGGAATGACACAGTGTGGCATTTAAAAGTGTCGTGGTACAGATGAAGAGCGATCTTCTGTTTTTGGTGAGGTCGAGCAGTGAAATGCAACATTATTTGTTTAAGCTGTCACATATATTAAACACATGTAAACACAACATTATCTTGAAGGAGGGTTAAGAGGGTTAACAATTAATATAGAGACAGACCAGGGAGGCATGATACAAACATGCAGTACTGTGCCACTGAATGAATGAACCAGGGAATGTGAATGACTTTTCCCTGTTTACCCCTCTCTCCATCCATCTCTTTCTCTCGTAACTCTATCGTGTACCTCTTTTTCCTCCCTTTCACGTTCCAATGGGTCTCTCTTTCTCTTTTATTTGAAAGGATCCCAGAGGATAAGTGACAGTGAGATCTCAGACTACGATTGTGAAGATGGTGTTGGGGTAATAACAGGTAATATACTGTGGTCATATTAACATCCAAGACTATTGATACATGGGAAATAATTAATCTGCAGTGAATATTATCTTTAAAACTAAAACCACACTAAGAGAGTGCACAACAGTCATGAAACCACATTTAATCTCAATATATCTGGAAATGGGGGATCCAGATATATTTTGGGGGATCTGCACAAAATTGTACACCCTCATAAATATCAGTCCCCTACACATGCCTAATTTTTTTTTCTTAAAGATTCATGCATTATTATCTGAAATGTGAAATCTTAAAATGTTGAAAAGCGCCCTATAGAAAATAAATTCCTGGATCTGTTTTTGCATCATCCGGCTAAATAAAAAAGAGACAGACAGACAAACCAGTGCAGATGAAAACAAGTTACCTCCTTGGGGAGGTAATATATTCCCAATTAAAAGAGTCTGAGGGTAAAGTAACAAACAGTTTGTTGGGAAACAAGATTTTTTACATTTACTTAAATACATATAAGGTATCATCCTCACAGATTTGTTGTTACCATAGGTATCATACATTTCGTGGTCATTTCCTTTTATGGTAAACTCAGTTATCTTCATACATGTCAGCATCTGTCAAACACTTGCCACGACTGAACAGCTTACAAATACCGTTAGTATCCGCATGGTAACATGCTGCAGCCCATCAGCAGCAGCACGGTGAGCGAACACTGAGCTTTTGTCTGCCTCTGCACTGCTAGTTGCTGTTTTGCTGTACTCACCAATACTCAGAAAAGGAGAGGCAGTTCTACGTCCAGGAAAAAGGCTAAAAGAGTGTAAAAACTGAGTAGCACTTGAAATGTGTCTAAAATATCCACCCTGAATAAATTTATGCTGAAATAGGTAACTGCGCCATAGAACAATACAAGATTACATTAGTCTTTCAAGCTAACAATTGGGGGTGCAGGGGTTCTGTTTAAGAGCACACTTTAAAAAGACCTTGTTTGCAGGAAAGTATCTAGGATAAAGACATAACTGCCTTTATTTTTCGTCCAGCGTGTGGTAATGTTTCACATCTCAGTTAGCACATTCAGGCCACAGAGAAGAAGAGTGACAAAACACAAAAAATAAAAATAGAGTGAAGGAAGAAATGAATAGAGTCAGTTACTGACAGATGGAAAAGGGAAGAGCCTGATACCGTAGCTGAGGGGAATCCTCCTTCAGACACTTAAACATTCTCATCAGCCTCTCGCCGCCTCACCATGCCAGTCCAGTGAAGGGAATACCCCTTCGCTCAGCTCCGGTCACACCCTCCACCACATCTCATTTATCATGCAGCTTTTGCATTGAACTGCTGATGCTATCATTTCCAAATGTGGTAAAGAAAATCATTTTCAGTGCATTTTATTTAACCGTACACCCACTGCCAGGTGTCTAATTGTCTGGTACATACAGTACAGCAGAAGTGGACACTAATCATTACTGCACAGGCTTCGCTTGTGTGTTCTTGTCTTTCAAAGTACAATTGCTGCTTTTAAGTTTTTTTTTATGCAGAAGCATAGCATATTTAATCTTGCTCTGACCCTCAGTTCTGTTCCCTCCATCTGCACTGACGCAGCCCATGCTTCTCACTAAATCCTTTTAATTGTCGGTAAAGGTTCTCTACTTTATATGTGCTTAACAGGCAGGTTGTACTCATGCATGAAGCCACATGTCAGAAGGAAGAATAGACTTCATTTGGCTGTACATGGGAGTTAATTGCTCAGCTGCAGGAGGCTCTGTGTTGGAGCTGCTGTTTAGAAACGGCAGATGTTTTCTCTGTTGAACCTAATATGCATCATAATGAAGCAAATGTGTGGCAAAGGACTCATTTATTCTTGGTTTTATGTTTGGTTTATAAAAGAAACAAAGAGACTGGGCTGGGGTGTGAAATTACACATTTTGGCATTTCATAATTTGACTTGCATCCACTTGTAATCAGGATTGATCTGAATTGTTTGGAGAAATGTTGAAGATTTAAATTAGCTGCTCTGATACTCTGCGCTGCATCAAAAATAATATTGTATGGTAATAATGTATCAAACTTCCTTGTGTGAAGGCCAACATTTCTTTATCGTATAACCTCCCATTTTTCTTACCTTTGCTTCTTTTCCAACCTGAGAGTTTTCTTTAACTAATTTGAATGTGCTATACACTCTATTGAATATCAATCAACGTTTACAGAGCCAAGCACTGACCATAACCACGGCCTCTAGACATGTCTGATTATCAGTTAATGAACTCTTTCAAGTTAAATGGACTAATCAGTCTTGCAGGGAAAATTCATTATAATATTTCAGATTTTTGAAAGGCTATTTTCATGTTAAATGCACAATGTTAACACAGCAGATCAACTGCACCTTTACTAGAATCTAGTTTTCCATTTTAGAATATGGAGACTCAGCAGAATGGCATTTAGCATGACTTTCTGTGTCTTCTGAGGTTATGGGTGTGGTTCAACTGGATGTGTATCTATATGTTTTAGTAAGTGACTGAAAAACCATCTTAAAACCTGTCTTATCTCCGCTTGTCCCGATGTCAGACTACCGGTCGAATGGCAGAGACTTCCAGAGCTCCACGTTGTCGGTCCCTGAGCAGGTGATGTCATCTAACCACTGCTCTCGGTCAGCTGATATAAACAGGGCACGGTCACGCTCTCCCAGCGTTCCCCCGCCCTCCAGGTAACTAATGCTCAGTCTGCCACTGAACTGACCCGTGACAGTATATGCATGTATATTTTTTTGTGTTTGCTATGATTATTTTCATGTGATGATGATGTATTTTACACCATTTCTTTGTCTTTTATGAACATCTGGAGGAGGATGCCTTAACTTCTAAGAACATTTTGATAGATGTAGGGAAATAGAGGCTTTAGCAGCTGAACTGAAAGATAATGTATTCCAAGTTACTCTTGAAAAATGAGAAATTTGAAAGGAATCACCCATTAATCAAATGAATGGGTTGTAGCACCACGTGCTGCTGAGCTTGGCCTGATTTCCAGGCCAATGCCTTCTGAATGCCTTAGTTAAATGCAAGGCCATGTGCCCCCACACCTGGCCAGTAGGGGGACGTGTGTGGTGTGTAAACTATGAGAGGGGTGATCTGGTCCACTTCTATCACACAGCAGAAGTCTGGACCCAGCCTTTGACCTTAGGCCCTCTCAGTACAGCTCCACCTCTAGAGTGGATGACCACAGTGTGTCCGAAGCTAACTACTCACCTGACAGGTACACACTCTCCAGTTGACACTTGTGCACAGCAGCTGCATGCACGCGCCCGGCATGCATGTACAGATGCTGATAAGCATAAGTGCTAGACATGCACGGAGCAGTTATACACACATACACTTAAATCAAGATGCCGTTTGCCTTAAACTCTCAGCAAACTGACTGTGTGTGTGAGATCTCACCTCTCGGGTGTTTCTGCTTTTAAAGAGCAACTTTCTCTGTTCCTTGCCAATATTTGTTCAAAATCATTTTAAACCTGATACAGTGGTGTGGGTTTCTCATATCTTGATTTTTGCTTCCTATGCCTTCCTTCCATATTATATACAAATTGTAACACTCCGGACTCCTGAGAGAGTAACGCTATTAAGAGATGCCCTCTCACAAATTTATCAGAAAAGTTATATGACAGTTAAAATCCTGCGTGAACACCAGACTTGGATGGCAACACACTGCTTTGATAAGTAATTAACACGTTTTAGATTATGCAGGAAACATTTGGAGCCAATACTGTAAATGCTGCGTACAGTATGCAGTATTTGCATGTATCTCCCTATCTTTATGGAAGAGGTGGTCAAAGCGATGCGGTCAGTTATCCTCCATCAGCATTTATTTTCTGTGAGGGCTGGAAAATGTTGCTCCAAGAGTCCAATCATAGGCTTGGCACTGCCAGGCCACAGCTACTTCCCCCTGTCCAATTAACTTCATTTGATATTTCAGAGGCTCGGCCTAAATCAGTGTCAGACGCAGCAAATGCACTTATCTAAATTGTCTGGGACAGTGCTCGCTTGAGTGTATTTCAGCCGCTTTAATTAACAGCATCCAGTTATTTATTGAAAACAGTTGAAAATGACAGGAATTGAGTAATGGGGACTTTGGAATTGTCTCAAAACTCCTACAATCTAAAAAAAAATCTCTTGTTTTAAACTGTTTTTGAATTGTCACTGTTTTCCTACTCTTTGAAATGCTCTTGGAAAATGTGTGTGTAAAAGAACAAATCTGTGTTATGTGCATGGTTTTAAATCGTTGTCCTGTGACACTGAGCGCAGGTTTAAGGCATTCATTGTTTCCTCTGTGAGTGCTGGTGGTGTACTCTGTGTGCCACTTTCATCTGTCTGTGTTGTAAAGCTGAGGAAGACATCTCCTCACCATTCGATTTCTCAGCCTATCTTATCTTCCATGCCTGTATCTCCTCTTTGTAACTGTTACATCAACCTTTCCTATGAGCATTCTCACTCTATTTACGAGAAATCTCTCATTCTCTCCCTCAGTTTCCTCACCCTACATCTGTCTGCCTACGATTCTGTCTATCTCCAATGCTCTTTCTCTCTCTCTCCTCTCCTCCTCCTCCTCTGCTTCTTCCTCGGCGCCATCTCAGATCCATCTCTGTCTTCTCTCCTCCCTCCATGTGGTTGCAGCCATTTCCTCACTCTACCTCGAACCAGACATACTCAGCCTATTGATGATCCTCAAAGGGACCCCAGGTAGACTTTTACCTGAGCTTGCATGAAGCCCCATTTCTGCACCTCCAGCTTCCATCACCCCCTACCCCCAAAACTCCAGCCCATAATCCTTTGTTTTCTCGAGGAAGTCTTTCATTTGGGTGTTGAACACATGGCACTGACACAGGGTTTTTTGTCACTGTAGCCAATGTCAAGTGATCACCATGAGGTTCTGACATTGCATGAAGTTCACTAAGTCTAAACTGTCATACCACTTAGAAGTCACTTTGATTTACTCGGCCATTGTCAATGCCATGAGTGTTTTGTTGTGGTGTTTAAGTATATATTTCTTCTGCAGAAGATTGAATATATACATAATGTGTGTTGCTTTTCAGCAGTAAAATACATGATTCTTGATGATTCTTTGACCATACACTTCATCCATCCAGTATCAGCATTGCTTACACTATCTTTTCACCACCTCATTATCATGTTAGCATTCTTCTCTTCTCACTCCAAATGTTGACCATGTGAGAGTGTGATTCCTATATGACCAAATAACTTATTTGTGCCTCTGAGAGTGACTATGGCAATACTGGAAATGGATAAGTGTTCTATGGTTGTGAAGTTTTGTCCAGCAGAGGTGGTTTCTCCTACAAACAAGCGGATACACCTGTTTAGTAGAGTTATATATTACCCCTCAGTTTAGGTCACTGTGGATTTAATAAGTGTCTGTAATGGGAATTCAAAAGTCTATTCCAACTTCCTTTCCAGGTTCCTTTTAAAAAAGAACTTGTTACCTTCCCCTTTGGTGGGAAAAACTAAATGCTGACCAGTTGTGATATATATATATATATTTTTCCACCAGCCGCAACCATCGCATGTACCCCATCTGCAGAGAGGAAGCAGTCAGGTTACTGCGTTCTACTAGGATGGCCCGCGCCTATTCTGAGGGCGCCTACTCCTCCGACTATGACTTTGAGAGGTATTGATATGCACATCCGCTGAAACTGTGCATCCACCATCTTGTGGTCCCCTCAAGGTGTCCCTTGTCCGTCCTTAATTAATCTGTGATCGTACTTGTGATGACAGAAAATGATATCCTGTCCGATATCGCTTTTTGTGAAGGAGTCATCACAGCTCTAAAGTTGTGTAGACGTACAGTAGTGGTACACAACTGCCTCAGTTTGTTGAGGCCCGGAGCTATTTGTGTTGCTGATGTTGGCTGTTTGTTACCTGGTTGTCGAGTAAAGTGCTGGCCAGCACCTGACTGTTTCTCCATTGTCGTCCTTGTTAATGTACCCATGTACGTTATACCAACAGTAATACGTTGGTCAGTGGTGTGTGTGATCGCAAGTGTTGTCCTGTTTTTACATGCTACTGGCAGCAGCTTTTTGCTCACACATACAGTGGCATCTCTGATGCATGGCTCTGGGCTGCACAGTAGCTTTGTCAATTTTAGTTTTGTTTTGCCCTTTGGCTTCTTGGGTCTGGCCAGAATGGGCTGCCCGATCACTCCAAGCACCTACAGAAAGGCCTGCTGACACCCATCTATCCCCTGGAGGACCCACACAGGCGTTCTGGTGCACCAATAAAAAGAAAGAACTCACATTGCCCCCTCCAGAGAAATGCTGTAAATGACTCCACTTTTCTCAGTCTTCAATCTTCTACCTGCTGCTATCTGGCTTTCAGTCAGGAATAACGTGATGTTTGTGCCATTTCTTTCCTCTCCAGGAGAAAAAAAATGATGAGTCTTAAGAAATCAGCCCGAGAGCCTGACTGACTTTATTAAAGTGTCACAAAGTTTCCCTAAGGCCCGGCTTGGCTCGACTTCAGGCTCAGGCTATAGCCTCGATAGCCATTAACAAGAGCTCTCCATTTTCTTCTCTCTCCCCTCCTGTTTGTCTAAACTGAGAGGAAAAGGAAAGCAGATATCATCCCAGTTTAGAGTAGCTCTCCCCTCTACTCCCTTGTTTCTTACACAGTGTCTTTCTCTCTGCACCAGGCAGACTAACAGCAATACTGAAACCTGAAAGGAAACAAGGAAAAGAAAATAAGCAACAAAGAGCAATAGTGGAATTTGAGCCTTTTGGCAATTGTCTCAATTTAGGTCAGTTCCCCAGAACATGAGAAAATGTTTTTGATGATTCTGTTGTTGTGAGTCGCCCCAGAGTGCACCTTGAGTTTGACAAACCTTCTAGTGTATAAGCATTAAAACAGCAGCTTTTCCAGAAAACAAACATTTTGGACTCTGCTTGAAACCAGTCAGAATAGAAGGAGCAGTGTTATTCCAATGTGCAATATGTATACTGTATATCATTGCTATGTTAATCAAATTACACCTATAGAGAGATGCACCTTGAGATGTTTGACTTGTAGCTGATATAACCTTCTCACTTCCCATAAATCCTCAGCCATAACAGCCTCTTGATTGGAACCCACTAATGATTATCTTGATCATCACTGTAGACTTGGAGAAAACTGAAGGCTTCTTTATGTTAGTGAAAGATTAGTGTTTGACAAAAAAGACTTTTCCTCTACTGGACAATTTTTCATACTGCAAAAGGCCACAGACAATACAAGACTGTCATAAGGTGAATGTACTAATTCAAATTTAAAGAAATGACTTAAAAGCCAAAGCTTTTCTTCCACAATTATGTTCAACAAAATCATGGTTTAAATTTATTAAAGTTAGTCTTTTGGTGTCTGTTCGCCTTTTTAAAAGTTGCATTTGTTTTACACAGACACAAACATTTCTTCTGTGTCTAAGAATGAAATTAATGAAATGACTTAAACACTGTATAAGATAAGAAGTGTGAGACTTATGAGGGGCCTAATGTGTACAGTATACTAAGATATTATACTTACAGTTTCCCAGCAGTGTGCATGCTCTAAAATCAAAAGGTTTCCTTTCACTGGTTTAATGACATTTTATGATTTTTTTTTTTTCTCTTGACAAAGTTAAACATTATCTGATTCCGTACACTGTCAGTGATTTTCCCAGTTGAAATTCTCACCAGCTCTTTTTCCCCTACAGCTCTTCAATCTGACAAGATCTGAACTTCATCCTCACTGTGCCAAAAATATTTGTATTAACGGCTGGGCATTTCTCTGGAAAATACACATATGCAATGTACAGATACACTGCACTGTTCCCTCACATTTCTCTCTATACCTCTAAAAGATTGCAAATGAACACACACCCATCACATATTGAGAGACAGCACATGCTGCCTGGCTGTTGTGCACTGACTTTCCTGTCAATTCACTACAGGGACCATAAAGCCCACATGAGCCGCCCAGCCGTCTGCACACTCACCCTGAAGATCAAGTAGCTCATCTACTCGTTAAGAATTGTAGACAACGCTGTAATGTTGAATCTCAAATTGTCCAAGAATTGCTTGTAAGTTGACAATATGACCATTTCAAGAAACCAGAGATGTCAAATTAAGTAGCACGACAACATTTAAATGTCATAGAAATGAAAACATCCACCTTAAAGAGGTTTTCTACAAGCATTCAATCGTTGTCATACTATTCTCTACGAGTTGCTGAGCGATCAAACATACCTGTATCTTTGCATGTTTTAGTCCGTTTACAGGAAATCAGACTGTATAGAGCAGTTTACAAAGCAGAGGGGATTTACATGTTCTGATGTGTTTTGATACTTGAATCATTAATATCAAGGCAAAAATCTGCTTATGGACACGTTTAGTTCATGATAGTAAATACCATGTCAACTGCACTCAGACCTATAGATCTACTGTAATCTGAAGAACAACGATATTACCATAACACTGTCAGCAACAATGTAAGTAGTGAATGTTATGTGCCAATAGTTGGGTTAAAACATGCAACAACACAGGTGCAGCCCTTAAACACATGCACATCCCAGGGGTTTTGAGAGGGCACAACTATTTGTGCCCTGCATACTGTCGACCCTGTCGGCGTACTGTCCCTGTCCTGCTGGGGTCCCACTGAGTGCCTGCCTAACTCTCACTAACCTCTGTAGGAACCACGGATCCATGGATAGACACGAGTATCACAGCAGGTCCCGCTCTGCAGACCAGCGGCCCACTATAGAGCGCCCCACATCCCGCTCACGCTCCACTGAACGCCCCCACGACTCTTCGCTCATGAGGTCCATGCCGTCTCTGCCATCTGGGAGGTCCGCCCCCCCCTCACCTGCCTTGACGAGGTGTGACCCAGATTAGAGACGTTAACCAGTTTAGCCCAGACGCAGACTGGAGCTTGTAGTTGTACAATCATTTCCCCAAAGCGAAGCTGCTCTGGAGGGAGAAATAATCTGAACATCAGGCTAAAACATCAATGAGTAGACCAAAGAACCGGAGCTTTTTTATTTGAGTTGAACTCGGTGAATACATTAAACCTTATTTTATACTGGTACCTGGGAAAATGCAATATAGACATTGAGAGTCCAGCAATTTGTAGTATCTGGGTTGGTTATTTAGTTTAGAGCTTCCAGGCTGGCTTTATCCAAATAGGTTCATATGAGGCTCTTTGGATAAACCAGGTAGCTTGCTCATGCCACGATTATTTGATTAACAAATTCACAAAGTAATCCTCTTTGCTAATCTATTGTTAATCAGCTACTGGCTGGTGGATGAATACTCAGTGAAAGTCTCTGGTTCTTTCATTCCCACTCTGAGGTTTAAATCAACCAGTAGGATCATTTCTGCCTCCGGAGCAGCTCTGCCTCTGCCAAACGTTTGTACAACTACAACCTTTAGAGCTAAACCAGTACAGACCCCGTCCCATGAGCTCCCACCCACCCTGAGCCTGACTAACTCACAGAATGAACCAGAGAGACTCCATCACTACCACCTCCCTCCCCCTGTCCCAATACCCTGCTCCCCTGCCTCACCCCACCTCACCTCACTCCCCCCTCACAACTACCCCACCACCCACCAGCCACTTTCTGTTTTGTCCCCAAAAGCAGTGGTGCTGTATTTTCTTTACACATGTCCCAGGCACGACAATCCCGACACCGTAGATAGCGTTCTAACTCGTTTTTGATTTGGAACACACTGCTCATACGCTTGCGTGAGTATAGCAGTGTTGGACCGACATTTTACTTTGATTTCATTACTAACATCAACTGATGCCGTTTATCCTGTGATGGCATTCTGCTTTTCTTTTCTTTTCTATTTGTTTGTTTTCTCTTGATTTGAAGTCTTTTGGGGACAGTATGAACGCATGGTCGCACTGGTCTGCTGGTTTCTGCATTGAACTCTTCTCTCTTTGCAGCTTGATGAGTCGACTGTACATGCGATTCACACCTGGCATCTTTTATTGCAGCTCAGTTCCCAACAGTTGATGTTTCCCTCCACTCCCATGCCATGTGCCAAACATCATTGCTGTGTGCATTGGTTTTATATTTGGAGCTTCAAGACATGTTGATATGTTTCAAGTAGTCTTCTACTGTTAGTTAGCCCATGCATTAATATAGTACAGTTACAGTCACAGAATACCACGATGAGCCTGGGACTCACTGATATCTAAACAAATATACAGTGTGTGTGTGAATTAAATTGGTAAGTGATCCTAAATACCTTAAATCATGTCACTGTGCCACTGTAGCTAATAGCTTTAGTTTTTTGTTACACACATTTATACTCTCACATAACACATATCTCTTTTTTTACTTTTCTCACACTGTGATGTGGGTGCGACATGGCCTGGCCTGGCCTGGCCTGGCCCATCCACCATTAGCTCTTGTCCTAATTTGTGTCTCACAACAGCATCCACTGCTTTTTGTCGTGTAGGGCGCATCCTCGTAGTGGATCGGTCCAGACGAGTCCCACCAGTACCCCGATGTCCAGCAGACGAGGACGACAACTACCACAGCTTCCACACACAGGGAAGGACAGAAGTAAGTCCCCTGGCTGTGTTCTATTCGTATTACATGGTTACTGTTGATGGAGAGACTTGGATACTTGGATTCATTGAGGAAATATTTTTATTAGTGCAATAGTGTGCTTTTGGTCAGCATCTTATAATGATAAAGTTGTTATTTGGTGGCCCAGCTGTTTGGGTCTGAGGAGAACTCTGGTTTTTGGACTCTACTTCACTTCTGAAGTCTGATTTCTGCAGAGGAAGAATTATTATTTGCTGATGGAATCTCTCAGTATGAGCTACAGATCATATCATATGCAAGAATTTTTTGGTTTTGTGTTCCATTGGTGTTTACTTTGACCTTCCATCAGTAACATCTCTACTTGGTTCCTTTTCCATTTCTCTCTCAGAAGATGGAGACGAAGGAACAGAGCCTTGTGAAGGTCTGTACCTGAATGTGCGGGTTTAGTCTTTCAGACTGGGGGGTGGGCTTTTGAGCCACACTTTACTCTGAAGGCCAAAACCCTGTCTGCAACAGCAGGTGGCTGGGTTCACTGGAGGCTCAGCTCGCCCTGTGCTCCTTGAACCCTCCCTCTGTTGCGGCTCTTGAGATGTCCTGTGCCTCTGTGTTGTACTTACCTGTAGATCTGTCTGGATCCTGCTGTCGACAGTGCCAGTGTTGTGTTCAAATGTTGCCTCCTCGTTTGTTTTCATTATTTGTGTGGGAGTTACGTTGCTTTATTTAAACTTCTAGGACTGCTGAGACACTTCACCTAAGCTAATGCAATGCTTCAGAGTCTGCTAAACAGGGGATACTCCAGGCTTTGAGCAGTGATTAAGGCACGACAGTTCTCCACATCCTCACAAGTACAAAGTGACGTTTGAAGTCAGTTCTGTTCCTCAGCACTCCTTCATCAGATATATATGTTGTGCCGTGTACTGTAAACGGCCCTGTGATTATTTTTCCTTATAAACCAGGTGCTGTGGAGAAACCAAGACTGTTACTTTACATTGACTAGAGCAGGTGATGGGGACAAAGATAGAGAGGGAGGGAAAAGCTCAGGCACTTGTTGGCCACAGCACTCGCAGAACTCTTTCATCATTGTCAGAGTTCATGAGGGATTTCTCTGTCGTCCGTTCAGCCACCAACCAGCCCCTCTCTCTCTCTCTCTCTCTCTCTCTCTCTGTCCCTCTCTCCCCATCTTCCTAAAATGCTCCCGCTCTGTCCCACCCTTCTTCTTCAGTATCTGTGCCATCTCTTTTTTTTATCACTCTGAAGCCCTGTCTGGACTTTTCTGCCTCTTCTTTCTACCACCCCTTTTTCTCTCTTTCTTTCTGTTGCTGTTTATCAGGTCTTTTATCCTTTCCCACTTCCCCTTCTCCCTTCACTTTCTCTGTATTTGTGTCTTTCACTCTCTTTTTGTACTGTAACTTTCAGGACAGTGGCAATGTGTGGGCAGTGGGGGGAGGTATTGATCTGACCTTGTGCTGAAGCTCCCTCAGCTTATGTAATGCAAATGTGTGTGAATGTGTGAGTGTGTGTCGGTGCGTGCGTGAGTATGTGAGTGTGTGTGCTTTGTGTTTATGCAGCTTTTTATGCACTGGATCGATATTATTGCCCCTTGCTGACTAGCTGGACTGATGATAACCCTTGCACATTTTTTGTCTTTTTGTCTCACCACTTGCACAGAGCTAATTTTCTCGTGTGTTATCTGTTTCTGTGTGGTTAATCCTTAGAGGGAGCGAGGGAAGAACTTGGGGCATCTGAACCCCAAAATAGTCGCCCAGGTGCGTTCATTATTTAAACTTGTCCTGAATCATGTCTTTTCTCCATTTTCCTCAGATATTTGTGATGCTACTTGATTCTTTTCTTTGGAAAAATGTCCATGTTCAAGTCGAGGCAGAAGATGTTTTGAAGTTTAAGTCAAAGCCCTGTTTAGGTGTTAGTGTGTTGTCTTGTGTCGTGGATGAGAGTGATGTACAGTGCACCTTGATGTAGCCTCCATTCATCCACAGGCCTGAATGAGCGGCCAGACTGTTGGCAGTAACTGAAGCTCCCCACAGTTTGCACTTCCTAGTTTCCCATCTGTTTCTGTGGCCTGCTTCTGTCCTTTGACTGTGTGGTGATATTACTCAACACTGTAATAGCTGTTGTGCTGACTGACTCAGTGGAGACTCATGTGAGCTCCCTAAAGAGCCACATTCTCTTTTTTAATTGTCTAAATACAAAGCACCTACATAGTGTTCATTTACATCACTAATTGTACAGTATAATAAAAAAGTGCACAACATTCTTAGGTATTAGCCTCAACTAGGACTTGGTGTTAGCTGCTGGAAAGTGTTGTTGTGCAGACACACATGCACTCTTTGAGTGTGTAGTAGCATGCACTGTGTTAGCTGCAGTATTCATGTAATTCACAGTACTGTGGGTTTCAGAGCTCCATCATTTCATGAGCGTCCATCTGTCTCTCTACTAGCAGCAGACTCTGAGGAAAAACCCCAAGGCCCACCGGTAAATGGGAGGAAAGGCAAGTCCAGTGTGATGGTGTGACTTTGCTGTGTGGGTGATCTCGCTCAACACAAGATCTTTTACGTGTGACACTCACTAGTAGCTGTAAATCTCAATACTTAGCCAGGATTCTGCCCTCTTATTTGCCGTGGCACATTCAAATAGTCATTTTCTTCCAACTTCCCTTTGTTCGAGTTTGGTTCATTATTTTTGAGTTAATTTGGATTGGACAAATTAGAGCGTTGTACTGAATGAAGTTTGAGATGATGTTAATATGTACAGGCTGCTGCTTCTGTGATCTCTGCTCTGTCCTTCTCTTTAATAGAAATTAATTCTGCTCAGCTCCACCTCACACACACACACACACAGCTCTCAGTTTCCATTGTGAAATTGCCAATCATTTCAATTCGACATGGATTATTGAACACATGGACACACAAGTCCTGTACAGTAAGACTTGTAATCTCAGTCATATGGAGGTCATGTCCATGAAACTCTTTTGTCAGAAACTTCAAATTAGTTATCATTATTTACAGAATAATCTCACTTTTAATGACAAGGTACATTATAAAAAACAAATAATAATGTAGTTGTTTGTCTGGATTCTGTGCAGGTAATGTTGCTGTTGAAGTCCTGCACTGTCTTTTTTGTCGAGCCTTAGATACTGTTACCTCAGTTGGCCAGCAGATGGAGCAAAGTTCATAATGTTTGATGAGGAGCTGTCTGTGATTTCAGTGCTGAAGCAGCAATCTACACTATCACCAGTACAATATATATACACGGTAGTTTTAATATGTAAATTGTGTTTTAAAGGGTCAAGAGATATTTTCTTTTAGAGAAAAAACTTTTTGCACTTTGTTCATCGCTATAATTTACAAGAAGCTTCCTTGACTTTCCAAGGCCCTCAACAATAATATCATGTCTAAACCAGGGAGTGTTTGTCTGTGTGTGTGTGTGTGTGTATATATATATGTGTGTATGTGTGTGTGTGTGTATGTGTGTGCGTGCGCGTGCATTTCTTACGGTAGAGGTGACATGGGAGGACCAGCAGCGAGGGCTGAATGGCTCTCTGTCTGATGGAGGGTCACAGCCACACCCCTCCCTCACAGACCCAGGTCAGTTGGTGTCTGGGTGTGGAGTTCTGCCTCTCTCAAAGCATGAACAATAAACAACCCATCAATTTATAAAGGGTATGCAACCATGTGAGTGTCCGTCAAGGTCATCACACCTTTAGCCTTGTAATAGTTACATCTGAGTTCATGTAAAAATGAGTTACTGCTTTTAAAAGACGCCAAGGGTACATGTTGTAATAAATAATGTTGTAAGTTATGATTTAGTGTTCAGACCATAACCATAACATCTCAAATTCAATCAGTCTGTTGCATATCGTTAACTGAATATGTCACTCATTACAATTAATATGCACCACGAGTCACATACGTTCATCAACCAACAGTTAAAGGCCATGTGAGTGTAGACATATCTAAATAAAAAAGATTTTCTCTTCCCATCGTCAAATTTTAAACCTGAAAATTCCTCCTGTCTTTCTTCAGAGCCACAGCACATAGTGGGTTGTTGGTTGTTCATGCAGAGTTCAAGCATGTTCAAAATCCAAATCCATACTTTGTGTGGACTCTAAACTGCTGGATTTCAACCTCACCAAAGGGAGACCTGGACAATGTGCAGCTGAATATTAGACAAAAATAAAATAAAGTACAAACAGAGCTCGATTTATTTATTTTGTATGAGCAGGCAGAATTACTCAATATTTATGATTGCCCAGGTCAGCCTCTGGGTGGCGCCCTTCTGTATTTCTGTCTCTTTCTCTTTGACGTGGTTTTGCAGTGCAGCTCGGAGCTGATGTTTGATCGAAAACTGATGTTGGACAGGTTGTGAGACATTTCAAACCCAGCACAGTGTCCTACTTTCAACCATCTTAATGAAGTTATGTCTGATGAGATGCTGTTGCGTTGCCATCCACGAATGCCTGGCAGACAGGATGTGTTGCTAAGGTAATGGTACTTGTGTCTTGGAGGCTGTGTTTTCTGCACTGGCTTAATGTGCTCCCATGGAAACACATTTTCTCCTCCCTTTAAATTAAGCCTCATTTATATTTACCTGTTAAGTCACTAGGTGATCTTTCATCTAGGCAGGATCTGATTTACAGTGGTGGATTGTTTTAGACCGTAACCTTATTACATGTTTTTCACTGATTTACTGCTTCAGAAGTGCTTGTAATGTGTAGTCTAGAGCTGAAGCCAGATTGCAGCTGTAATGACCCCTCAGCCGGCCCAGGCCTGGTCATCAGTCTTTGTGTCTTCCTCCGTCTCTCCCTTGTCCTCTTTGTTTTTCAGTTCAGTCTCTCTCTCTCTCTAAACGCCCTAGCTCTCACCTCACCACTCTCGGTGTTTTGGTCTTTACCTTCTCCTGCTTGACCAGTCATGTTACCTTCAGACTGAGAGTTGAATAAGTGTCAGTTAATGGCATTGATGATTATTGATTGTGCATGAAGAGGGGGTGTGGGGGTTAATCCCACTCCTCACTGCCACCTGTTGTTCACTATTGTCCCGTGTCATTCATTGATGCTGTTTATCTCTGAACCTGCACAAACTACACATATTCAGAAGTGAAATGTGGCTGTGACGATGACTCGGCTCATTTCATACACATTTTGAATAACGAAACTCATGAATCTTTGAATCCACTGATAGTTAAAAACAACGTGCAGATCTTATATGAACCAAAGCTAAATGCACACATTTGTGATGATATTGTTTTGAAAATCATGTTGTATGGATTTGATCGAAGAAGCAAATATATTTATGTGTTGAAATGAGATCTAGTGTTTTATCACTTATAGTTGAAACTGAATGTTACGGACAAAGCAAAGCAAATTTAGTTTTTTGGCTTCTTAATTCAATGAGTTCTGTTTTTTACTGTTCTTCTTACTTGAGAGTACAGATGACTTTATTTCAATGAGATGAAAATGGAAGCTGAATTTTAAAAACATGACTGATACACAAAGACTGTGAGGACATTTCACATTTGACACATTTATATGATATATGTATATGTGTACCACAGAATGTATTGACCCACTGACCACAGGGGACTTTTTCACACTAACTTTCACTCTACACCACCCACCCACTTAACCTGGTGATCTACATGATGCAGCTGAAGTTAAGAGAAAAATATCACCTGCTCTCTTTATTATCATTTGACTCCCTAATGAGGTGATGTTAGCTGCCACGCAGAGATGAAAGCTGCTGAGACAGATGTCTCACACTGTCGTTTCATTCATGTGACACTTCATTATTCACCCTAATGGAGAACTAATTGAGCTAAATGCAAATGATGTGTAAGGGGTATGAAAATGAGCTCTGATGGGTGGGCTTCTTTTGTCGTATACCCACTGTCACTGTTGGTTTTGGACTTAACATTAAGACCCCAGGATGGAGATGAGACTAACTCACTATACTAAGGAAACAAACCCCTCCTCAGAATGCCCCAGGGGCTCAGCAGGCTCAGGAAGGAAGGATGAATGAAATGAGGGGAAGAAGAATATGTAATCGGAAGCAACAGAGAAAGCAGGCAATCAACGTTGTTACATCTTTTTTCAGAGTGATACTGTAGCTGTGTGTGTGTGTGCGTGTGTGCGTGTGTGTGTGTGTGTGTGTGTGTGTGTGTGTGTGTGTGTGTGTGTGTGTGTGTGTGTGTGTGTGTGTGTGTGTGTGTGTGTGTGTGTGTGTGTGTGTGTGCAGCTGAATGTGCACTCTACTCGTTTTTTTCCGATTTTCACGTATCTTGCTGGTTCTCTTTAAGGTAGTCCGCTCTCTCTTTTGTGTGCTCGCTGCTCTGTGCTTTCAGATTTTCTTTTTCTTTTTCCTTTATTTCACGTCAGTTTTCCAGGCTGTCTTCTCGCAGTTGCCCCATGCAGACTCAAGTGACATCCTCTTTTCCTACCCTCCTTTCCTTTCCTTTCCTCTCCTCCTCTCCCCTCCTGTCCTCAATGGTCTCAAGTTTATATGGTTCAGAACATTAACATCTCTTTACCGTTTCAGCTCTTTTTTTTCCTTTAGAGCACAGAACATCACCGCCAGGCTTTCTAATTTCTAATCATTTAACCCGTAGCCTCTACCTCAGCCTCTCCCGGCCTCGCACCCTCTTGCTCTGTTTTGACTTCTCACTGTGCACATGGTGGAGTTTGTGTGTTCTCGGTGTACTCTATGATTTTGTTTGTGTTGTTCTGTGCTTGTTGTTTTGTCATTGTCGTGTCGTATTGTTGTTGTGTTGTGTCCCCTCGTCCTCCCGACCCTCCATCCTCTTCCCCTTCACCCTGACCCCCGCCAAAACCTGCATTCTCAGTGACCTCGGTGACGGCGTCGACCCCCCTCCGTCCCTCCTCTCCTCCTCTGTCTCCCCTCTTACCCTTTGTGCATCCTCTCACATCCATCTTCCTCTCCTCTGTCTGTGTCTGTCCATTCTGTAATGTGATCCCAGAAGACACGGACTCACCAAGTTGGACGAACTCAGGTCTGTCCCCTCTCCTTCTCCTTCTTCTTCTTCTTCTTCTTCTTTTTCTTCTTCTTCTACCCCTCTTTCCTTTTCTGACTCGGCTTCTTTTTCTACTTTTAATCACTATATGTCTTCCTGGCTTTTCCTCATCCACCCACCTCCCCTCATCTCAGTCGTCTTTTCTACTTCTGCTTCGCTTGCCTCTAATCACTTTTGCCGTCTCCGAATTGTTCTGTAAACGACTCTTCCGGCTTTTTTGTCATTTCACACTTTTTATTTTGCTGCGGACGGATGGTGTGGGCTTACAGTTCATATAATCATGGTCATGGTCATGCTGGTGTTGTTTCTTCGCACAAGGTCTTGTCATGAAACACTGAGTTATTTTCTACCCAGAAAATATAAACTTGCTGTTAGTGTATGAATTCTTCTTATTGGACACAGATCTGCAACATTTGCGCAGGATTTTCCTGTTTTGGGGTCTATTTAGGTATAATTAGATTGCCAAAATATATGATGATGAACATCATTTAGAGTCCCTTACAGATGGAATGGAAGATACTGTGCAGTTGCAAAGAATGAGTCCGATTTTGATTATCTGGTTCTACATCAGCACATTTGCTTTCTAATGAAAAATGACCGAAAGCTGACTTTGTGGTCATTTTTAGGAAACTTCTCCAAGTGTTGTTGTCACTGAGGTTGTCAGGTGATAATCAGTGGAAGAAAAAATATATTTAATATGTTACAGTAATATTATAATATTTGGTTCAGGCACTTTCTGTCCCGAAGGTTTCAGGGGCTACATCTAAAAAACTGCACTGTTCATCTAATGCAGCTGTGAATCTGAGAAATGTTGCAGCTGAAACCTCAAATACCCATCGTCTCATTTCAACATCAGGCACATGGGGGGTTTCCTAATACTCTTCTGACTGCACTGTAACTTAGAAAAGCAGCATAACCACATGAGATGATCAACAGGATGAAATGGTAAATAGCTGACAAAGCACTTAACATGCACCTTTCTGTGTAATTAAGAGAAAACGGAAGGTGTGGAACTGTGGAGGTGCTGAAATGTTACTTCAGCAGCACAAACAATTAACCAAAAGAAGCAAAACTAACATGTTGCCTCACCTGTGCAGTCACTCATTAACTCCCAGCTTCTATTGCTTTTCTGGCGTGTGTATGTGAAGCAATAAGCATTATGTATGTGCGCATGGCACTTGTACGTGTGCAGTCACCTCGTCATTGACATCATATGACACAAAAGTAGAGACAGAGAGCAAGTGGAGAGAATGGAGCTACAGCTACAGCAGGGAGTCACTTGGTGGCAGCTGATAATTGTTTGATAAAAAGGTTTTTGCAGAGAACTCATGTAGCAGTGTTTGTTATGATACGTATTCTTGGTCTTTTAGTTTCTTTTTGGTTACATCCAATGTGTGTAGATTTTAATGCTGTGGCCTTATTACCCCCCATAGTGTGTGCTGATTATGGCGTGATGTCTGTGTAGTGCAAATTGTGCTTGCAACAAGAACAGAACAAACAAAGAACAGAGCTGCAATTTAGGACAAGATGAAATGGGCAAACATGATGATTTGGTGTTTTAACAAAACAGTGAAATGAGACATTTGTGTTGGCTAATTAGTCCGATCATACAGGGATTACATTTGTTGTCAAAGGATTGGGAGTTTTTTAGAATCGAGTGTAAAAACCCCATAAGGGTCACAAGCACTGTTAGAGGTAGCACATTTTGTTTGCGTCATTTAGTTTTGTCTTTTACTGTGTAGTAGGGTTCATTACATCTTATAAAAAACAACATAGTGGTCACAATGTTTTATAAAGTTTATTCAGCCTGGTGTTGGGACGTGGTTACAAATGAAGCTTGCCTTTACCTGTCAGCTTGTTTTGTTTGTGTTTTTGTTAATACAGCCGGCCATTCAGCTTTTCCCCATTAGATCTGTTCTCGTCATAGCTCATGGCTCATAGCTCAGCAGAAGCTTGTCTCTCATCATAGCAGTGTGTCCTCCCATCAGACCTCCCTCACTGTGTCAGCCGCCATCTGATCGTCTCCTGTCTCTGTGCTCAGGTATGGACATGGAAGAGAGAACCAGGCAGATGAAGCTGAAGATGAACAAGTACAAGCAGGGGGCTGGCTCTGACTCCAGACTGGAGCAGGACTACCACAAGGTAAAAGCAATTCTAGATATGCCCGATTTATGCTTCAATACTCATACAACATGTACCTACGCTCGACTGTTTGCATGGTTGCACTGTGCAGAAGCCATATGGCACACTTTGAAAGCAGTCAGGCATGTACACATGCACATATCAACATCGCACTGCGCATGTGCATTGATGGTTGCGCAATGTACACACACACATGCAAACATAGTTGCACAAACCCAAAAATCTGATAAACACTCAATTCACTTAATTCAGGCTGGGTTCACCTGTTTTTGCTAAGAAGGTCACTTCACTTGAACTGCAGAAAGCTTATTAAGTATGTGTCTCTACTTACTCCTATATTCATGTTGATTCCTGCTGATAGATGATTTTGCTGATATTTCAGTTAAAAAATACATTATAAAATGGAACATAACATATAAACAAATGTATCAGAGAGGGGGGGGGGGAACGGACCTTCCCCTCCCGTTCACTTCCATTCTGTGTGAGCAAGGAGGTGAATAAAACATGTGGTTCCTGTTGAAAAGCAAATTGCAGTGTGGCTTCGCATGGATTTCAATTTTGATGAACTCTGAACTGCGATATTCGCTTTGCATTCACGTATGTGTGACCAGGCCTAAATTTTATTATTTTTCTAAATTATTTACTGAAGATGAAGACAACGATAATAATAATTCATGCTCACAGGACAGTCTGTGGATTACCTGGTTACCTGGGACAAGTTTTTTGGAAAGACACAACGCTCATGAATGTCACAACCTTGGTGGTCTCACGTGCACAGCTACTGCAGAAAAAAATGTTTTTGCAATTGCAAAAAATGCCTTTTGGGCATACTGAGCCTTTAAGCCTCTTGTTTTAAATGCAAGGAATGTGACAGTGAGCGTGTGCAGAGTCAAGTGTGTACTACTCTGTGCTGGAGCGGTGCTCAGCATGTTTAGAACGCTTGGCCTCTGTCTGGCGTTTCATTGCAGTCTGGGCCAAGACAAAGGCTCTCTGTCCAGCTCTCCTTTTAAGTCAGTGTTATGAACACTATTGCATTAGAAGCTCCCGATGTGTCTGCTCAGAGTCTATAAAAAGCAGATTAAACTTGTCCTTGTCTGGTGAACATTATCCTGCTTGAAGATGCCATTGGCAAAACAATGCACTCACTATTATTAAACAAGACGTTTGAGTGCGTGCTCTTAAACTGCAGTGTAATGCAGAACAGTTACAGTAACACTCAGTTCAGGCTCTCTTACTGTAAACATTCCACTTAAACACACACACACACACAAAGGATGTTTTATAGTCAGCGACTATCACAAATTGTCTTGAACCTGATTCGTGCCAAGTGTGTTATCCAAGTTGTTCTTTCAAGGAATCCTCAAAGTAAAGCTATAGTTAGAAAAATCTATGTCATACCATCTGGCTTCCAGTGCAGGAGGTGCTCTCATCCAAGACACAGTCAAATTCCTGCATTTAAATCTTAAAAACATAGATAACTGGATTGGCACTCAAGGCCAAACAATCCTATTCATGTCTGTCCAGCTTTTAAAACAAGAAATAATAAAACAAAATATTAATTTAAAATATGAAGTAGTCGTATAATCTGCACCAAACTGTACAAACTCACAATATTGGGAATGTCGCTCATTTTTTACATTATTACCTGATAAAACCACAATTAAAAATCAAACATTAAAAAACCTAATGATCTTATAATGGTAAGGAAAGTGATTAAAACGTCTTTTAACCAGATCTAACCAGACCTCCACTAAGCCTGGTACCAGCAAATTCACAAATACACAAACAGACAAAGTAGTATAAGTAGTATTTACTGTATACTGTATAAATATATCTTGTGAAACGGTTTTGTAGAGACCTACTGTGTTATCTAATTTTAAGATTTCATTTTAGTTTATGCTGTTCTTAAATTAGTTTTTTTAATCATATTTTTTTAATCAGCTTCTTTCAGCAGGGATGGGGAAGGTGGGCCTCACTTGCTCATTAAACAGCTAAAGACATTAGCTCTGTGAGTGACCCTATCTGCAAAGTAACTAATATATGTTGTTGTTATCATAGTTGAGTGACTAATTGGATATTCCCCCTAATAAGTATGTTGCATTGAAATACTTATGTAAAGTAGTGAATTTTTAAATAAGTTAAAAGAAAGTAAAAAAAATGAACAACCATCGTCAATCCTAGTAGATTTTCTGGTGATGTCATCAGTGTGAGCCGGAGCCGAGCAGGCAGGTCTAACTTTCTGATCAGCAGCACTAATCACAAATTGATAGATGCTCATTAGAGGGTGTTTGAATCCAGCATGTGTGTAAGTGTGTTCATGTGGCCTGTATAACTGAAAATGTGTACCCTTTCATCACGTTTATATTAGTCTAACAAATTATATTAGATGAGTGTCTGTTTTTACAATTGAATATGAATAACCACTGAACACGTAAAAGCAACTATGATCTTTGGATTTGTGTTTGCAGCACACGTTAAGCCCCAGCCAGGTTTTTTTGTGTTTTGTGTCGAGTCATCATTAGAATATTAACCTTTAATGTGTTTTGTCTATGTTTTGTACACTCCGCAGCGTTCGGGCAGAGATCCACGGGGCTCCGACAACCTGTCGGCCAAGTCATCGGACAGTGATGTAAGCGACGTGTCCGCTGTGTCGAGAACTAGTAGCGCCTCTCGGTTCAGCAGCACGAGCTACATGTCTGTCCAGTCCGAAAGGCCGCAAGGAAATCGCAAGATCCGGTAGGCTGACACCCACACCAGGGGACAGTTAACTCTGTCTTACTCATTAGACTTCATCGAGCTGTTGTCAGGAATGGACACATCCCCTGAGCCATGAACTCTGCTTTCATGTTGTTGCCGCGTCCAGACAATTTCAGCTTTGAAATCGTCTGCACTTGGTTAAAAGAGGAGAGCGCACCCTTTTAGCGGTGTCTGTCATTTTCTCACTGCGGTGAGTTCAGGTTTGGCTCCGTTTTAGAAACATCTGGAACCAAACGGTTGAACTCTACCCCTTCAGGCTGTGGGGGAAGTTGGTCCATATCTGGCAACACAGAAACAGAAAACACATTCCATATTTCTGGGTGTTGTCTCATATCAAAGCGGGGGACGGGGGAGAAACGCATTTGCATGGCGCCTTGTTGTAAGTCTACATTTCTGTTTTGGGTTATTTTCACTCAGTCTGCTTTTAAACTTGGCTGCACTGTGTCTCTGTGTTTGTCTCTTTTTCTCTTCTTGTTTACATTATTCATTCTTTGTTTGGCTTTCTTTCTGCTTCGCATGTGCTGCTCTCTTTGCTTCTGTTTCAAGGAGCCAGTCTCGGGAGGGGGATGAGCAGTTAGGAGAGGTGCGAGAGGAGGAGAAGGCGAGAGGGGGAGGAGGAGGAGGAGGAGGAGAGGGAGGGAGAAGGGCCAGTAAAGAAGGGAGATTACAGGAAGGGAGGAAAGGAGCAGGGGGGAATGTAGACACAGACAAGGAGCATCGGGAGGATTTGGTGGAGACAGAAGAGGACTTGCATCAGAGGAGTATCTCAGAGACTGACCTCAGGTAACACGTGTGTGGCAGCCTCTAACTGTAGACTCCTACTAACAAGCTGTAGCAAAGCACAGTGTGGTGACTATCCTCCACCCTTTACCTTGATATTAACACAACTTCAATCCTATTAACCCTTTCCAATACTAAAGTAGAGCAGCATGAGCTGACAACACTTAGTTAACCCATGCAGCCTGTACACACTTAGTGATAAAACAACACAACAACCATTTGAAGAGTAACTTAACACCCTGTGAAAAATCTTCAAATGCTTGAACTGACCTCCATGCAGTGATGTGCACATGTACTCCAGGTACACGTGGGATGACACCACTTTCAGGCGTGATTTACAGGTGCAACAGAGCACACTTCTGACCACACCCAACTCCAGCCATTACCGGTGCTGGCTGTGGTCAGAGGTGAATCATTCTCATATCCTGAATCTCTAACCACAGAGGATGAAAAAAACAAACAGCTTTTCAGTCGGGTTTTAAGCTACTCTTCAGGATCAGTTCACCCAAATCAAAGACACAAAAAAACATTTTGTGGAGAGAAAGAGGTGGAAGTATAAAATAGAAAGGAATATGAAATAGCTTTCCCTATTCATGCCATGGTGGGTGCATTAGATCTGACAAATATGTATCCTCTCTAAAATACAGAGGAGGAGTAAGAAATTGTGTCTATGGTGCATGGGGGGAAAAATTTATAAAATTCAAAAGTCACTCATCCAGAGACATCACTCTAAACAGTGAAAACAGAGAAAAGTGTTGACAGGTCTGTGGATTATTCTGACCAACCTGGACTCTGTCTCTGGAAAGACATTCTGCTTTTGAAAATGGCTAAGACCAAACCTAGAAATCTACATGGCAAATATAACTGCGTGTAAGCAGACAGTTCCTTCAGTAGAGGAATGTAACACCCACTCAGAGAGTCCTTTGCATCACAAAACTCAAGTCAAACACTATTTGCTGATAGATAACAGTGAGTTGATGCATTTCTCTTCGGCACATGAAGCCACACCACAGTACAGTCAACTTTATGTCAATCTTGAAGTTTGTCTAGTGTAGTGCAGGGATATGATTTTCTATTCATATTTCACCTTGTATTGTACTGTTGTATTTCAGTGTGATAAATCATACGGCTGAATGTATAGGTGTAAACCTTTACTGTTTAAGTTGATGCATGCAGAACATTTTTGTTCTAAGACCTTCAGACTATATTTAACATGACACAATTTCATTGCGGCCACAAGAGACTATATGGTTTCATTTCTGAGCGCCGCTGGACCAGCAGAAATAAAAAGTATGTCGAGCAGATTCAAGAACAAAGTGATTTGGAATCCCACCGCAGGATAAAAGCTTAGCTTCTACTCCTAATAAGATGGCTTCACTATCAAATCACACTCACAGCAGGATCCAAGTTAGTGCTTCTACCCATCTTTAGGGCTGATCAACAATCTCCTTGGACTTCGGAGAAAACACATTAAGATAAAAGCTGTACCCTCTTATGTGCGATTAAAGCTGCACCAGTGTGTACAGTCTGATTAACAAATTACATCCCACGTGTGCGGGAGGCCAATGCCCACTGTAGAAATGTGAGCAGGCCCATTGAAATGTACACAGGTGTAGCACCTTCACAGTTTAGACTTGATACAGCAGCGCACAGGTGTCCATTGGTTTGCTCTGAGGCTGCAGTCTGTGTTGCTTTACTGTGTGTCCGTGTGGCTCCCTGCTGGAGTGTTGCATCAGTATGTTGTCTGTCAGTCTGTGTCCGTCACACGCTGTCTGAGTTCTGCAACATGTCACCCAAACCTCCCACACTCCTCCAGCTTCTTCACTCTCTCTCTCTCCGTAACACCACACTCCTCATACGAACACTGTCAACCTGCCGTTTATTCACCTTCAGTCAATGGAAACTCTGATCATTGTGATTGACAATAAAGACGGCTTGAAAAGATATTTGCTGAAGATATCTTTAAATTCAGCGGTAGTATTCACATTTCAGTGTATTCCACCTTGACTGAAAGCTGAGCTGGATTATTTCCATTTTTAACACACTGACAGCTCCTATCTGTGTGTTTAACCCCAACTCCCTCATGACAGCTACAGTATAAAACAAGAATTATCTACTTTCTAAGCACATGTGAGTCATTCTGCTTCTCTGGGACAACAACAGACACATACTCAGTAAGAGCTGAGTCTAAAACATTCTGAATTAGATTTCTCACTCAGATATAGTGAGGATGTGAGCTGCTCACAGTACACAGTAAATAATGAGGCAATTTTCCAAAAGCAATTCAGATATTTTATTTAAAAAAAATGTAGAATGGTAGCCTATAAAATAGCTTCAAATAAACCAAATGTTCAACAATAACACAATTTTAATCAACAGTATTTCTAAAAATAGCTGAAACCCAATTATGAGTCACTTCAGATTTTTGATTTGTTGCTGTGTATGAAGCTTTTTTGAGTCACATGTTGTCAGGACATGTCAGCATATAGTGTTTAGGCCACACAGGAGAGGAACAAGTCAGTGTACAGTCACCACACAGGAGGTAAAGAAAGAAATGTTATCCATTGCCAAGAAGTAATTTAATAAGTTACATTACTCACCAGACTTAAATGAGAAATAAAGAAAATCTAGTTTGAAGAACGGTATATGCACAGACCTGTTTCAACCTCAAAATTCAAATGTTTAAAAATATTTCCTTTTGAAGTGGAAATTACCATTTTTGGTGAGGTTTACTGTATTTTCACCTCAGACATCAACATGAGCTTGTTCTCACTCCTTTAGTTGCAGAGCCAAGACGCCCATTTGTTCTGCCCTCGCTCGAAACTGTGCGAAGCGTCATTTCAGAATATTTCCCTGACCTTCATGCTGCTGCTCAGTGACATGCTCAGACTTTCAAATAAGTCCTACATGCATGGCCGTGTGTATCAAAGCCACACATCTCAGCTCTATAAAACAGGATAATCAGAGCTCCAGAGTGCAACCATTTTAATTCTAATTCAAATGTCAGACTGAATACTCTTTAGAATTAAAAGTTCATTGCTCTTTGAAAGGGTGGACTTACTTCATTATGCTGTGATATTATCATCATATCAGTGGTTTAAAATGGCTTCACAATGAGAGACAATAATATCATTTATCGCAATAATTTCTGGGACAAAGTATCGTCCAACAAGATTTGTTATTGAGGCCTATTAATCGTTATTAATACAAGTTAGAGGTTTCCTTCTTCAGTTTACAGCTTTAGTTCTATGAGGATTTCTTTCATATCCAAAAACTGGTATCGTACAATGAAGTATCCTTAAATAATATTGAATCGAAATCGTTCGCTTAGCCTGAGTTAAGAAATTACCAATACACATGGGAATTGTCAAACAAAAAATTATAATAGGTGTATTATTGCGGTGCCAAAAGGCGCAGTGAAAAGTTCTGGTTGCACCTAAATGAAAAAGTTAGTCTGGAGCCTTGATATTATTTCTGTGGAATGGAAAGAGAAGAAGACTTTATGTCTTTTGTCTTTTTGTGTCATTGACTAGGCAGTGTGATATGTAGTGTATGCTCTGTGATAAGAAAAGGGACCTCTCTTCTCCACGTACTGTTATGTAAGCTCTGCCAGTGACGACACACACATCCGCCTGTACAATGAACCCGAACAGTTAAAATACAGCCTCTGCATGAGAGTGCAGAGACTGATGCCATAAATAATCAATTGAAAAGTGAGCAAACAGCTGTGTAATGGATAAGATGCTGCCTGCCCCAAATGATAGGAGGTTCAATCATACTCTGGTTATCTATAAGAGCGACGGAGCGCTGGGATTCTGCAGAAATATCCCTGCCAGCTGCAGTTACTTATGACTCATCCCCGATGTATTGAGGTCACATTGTAAATATACATCAGCACACATTAAACAGGCATGTTCAAACTGGCTTGATGCACGAGCATCATGTGTGTTCTTTGTCATTGGGCGCTTCCTCTGCACATAGAGATACATAATCACTCGGCTCAAGGCTGATGTCCAGTCTTCTTCAGGACGTAAGGAGCTTTCCATCAGCACTTTTAAATCCCACATCACCTCCCCTCCTCCATGCCTCTCCCCTCTATCCAATATTGTTGCCCAGGTAACGGCTCATTCATGTGAGGGAGAGTAACGACCGGTGTTTTGAAGGACAGGGGCTGATCATTACTAAAAGGAAGGAAGGAATGTTTACTCTAGCCTCCGCTCCACCCACTCCACTCAACAACAGCTGGTGCAGTGAATGGAAGGAGAGACCTGAAGCTGCGTTACCTCTTCAGCCCGTGATAACTTATCGATATGAGACTCTGACTTTAATGGAAGACTTCACTTCTGCTCACTCCACTCTCTGACAGAAAACTTTGTAGCTCTGTTGACAGGCGTGTGCGCATGCTAATGCTGAGGCTGGGGGCATAGTTGCCATGGAAACCCATTTTTTCCTGCCTCACCTGATAAAGACGCAGTGATCCTGTGTGCGAACAAGCGAACAAGAATAGCGGATAAGAGGACAGAAGGCCCCTTGCCTGACAGTTTCATACATTGTAGCTCTCATGTTTAACATATCTGTTACTTCTTAGATGATTAAGTTAATTAGCCCTTTAAGTGAATAAATAAAACTTAGAAGTGAGTCTTAACACTTCCGTCTGTGACCAGATTTAAACTGTATATATACAGTATATTTGGCTGATATGAAGCTTCAAAGACCAATTTACTTGATGTACTCAACACAGCAAACTTTCGCAATACAGAACATTTTCCAGGTTTTGTTTTGGGAACATCTTGGCCTGAATGAAAATGCATGGTCTGCAATCTGCATCTGCAACACCGTGTTCTGCGGGCTGGGTTTGGACATTAGAAATCCCAGGAGGGTCCCTGTTTTCCAAGCAGGCACATTTATTAAACACACTGAAATCGGGTGCCAAGACGTGTACAGAGAGGAGAGATACTGTAATGAGAGAAGGTGTGGAGAGAGGCTGGTGTAAATTCATTCCATACAGCTGCTGTCAGTCAAGTCAAAGTTAAGTCACTACAACGTTCCATATTGAACGAGCTGACATTTAGATCTGTAACATGACGTCATGCACTGAGAAACTTACCCAGCAAGAAAAATAGATTGCCAGTGTGGATTTGAAAGAACAGGATGTTTGTTTACATATAAGACAAATTAACATTTTAACTTTTACTAGAAGGTCATTTGTCCCTTTGGATGAATCAATGGCATCTAATTTTAAATCAATTAATATGTTCTATATATCACAACATATTTATTTGAAAAGGTGTGAGCAAGCTCCGTGCTGATCCATTTTAACCTTAGTGGGAAATAATTTTGTTGAGACAATGTGTCCCTGACCTCTCTCTCTGTTGAAATACAGCCTCACTGTGACGATTGTGAAAAGGCATATTTCAATATGTCACCTGAAGCAGATCAGTCCATATGTTGTCTGGAATCAAGACACTTGAAGTCGGGTTCAAAGCTTCTAGGCTGCATTAACTTATCAAAGCCACTAATCCCCAATAAACATTCAATATTTATGGAGTGAATTAAGTTCAGGCTGATCCATAACAGACGCTGCTGGCGTTAGAACTGGCATAAACACAAGTTTTTCAACGACAGGCTAAGATACAGGGTGTATGCTTCCTGTCACAGCACATCTGCCTTACTTCACCACTGGCTGCAAAACAAAACGTGTTATTAACTTGAGGACACGGACCAGGCAATACATGCCAGGCAGAAGGACAGACTGCTGAAGCTGTAGCAAGGGAAGTAGCAACACTTAGATCAGAGGCATCACTCACCTTTCCCGTCAAGGTAGTGCAACATTTTTGCCGACACTTGGAATCCTGTGACAATGTCAGAAGTAATCTCCTATATATACTTGTTATTCTCCCAATTCGAATACAATGGCGATGAACACTAATGTCTCATGTGTGAAAAAGCAGAGTTTGAAGGAGCCTAATTGAAGTAATTGATGGAATCAACTGTCACAATGCATTTATTCTTCTACAATTTCAGTTAGGGCGTCTCGCCATAAGTTCTCTTTATATGACACTTTAACAGTGGAGGTCGGACACTTGAATTAATGAATAGTAGCCTGAGGGCATTTCATGTAACTCATCCCATTAAGAATACAGGACCTAAGAAACAGAATGTAATTTGTCTCCTGAAGATAATTTTACTGGCAGAGCTGAAATAAGGCCTTAATAGGGCCAATTCCTTTCAAATAGCAGGAACTGTAGAATAATAATAATCCGGCAGTGTGGTGATAACCCAGGTTCAGAGAAGTTGCACATTATTTTCTATCTTCATGTAAAGAGCACTGGTAGAATAAAACTGCTTTTCTTAGTATATAGTTATATACCTTCAGCATAAAGACATTAATAGCATTAAAACAAGTGTGGCACATAATGTAGAATTTATTGAAACTAAAGAAAAACAGTGTTTTGAAATGTCAGAAATAGCAATCTTAAAGATGTTGAGCTTTAGGCAACTAGAGATTGAAAGTTCAAACAGAAGATGGCATCATTCCACCAAGTGCATGATTAGCTGTTCTGGAGTTCTTCCTAAATATTCAAATGTTGACCATGTTGGCTCAAGAGGTAATATTATGCAGAAGCGCACCAGCAAAGGGATTAAAGAAGACGATAGATATAAAGACATTGATGTAAAAATGTATGATTCCAACTTTCAAGAAAGGTTTTATATGGAAAGAAAAGCACACAACACAGTTGTTTGACCCGTGATCCAGTTTGACATGTTTACAAGAAAGATATAGGGCAAAAACAATAAAGATGGAGACCTACCAGGTGCTTCAGTCAGTGCTGATATTTGTTTTCTTTTAAAACTCTCAGAAAAGGCCTCAAACATTCCTCAGCATTTAGGAAGCACAGCATGCAGTGTTCCCTTACGTTTTGTGTTGGTAAGAATATAATAGAAGTAAAAACTTACGGTCAAAAAGTCATAGAAAGTAATAGTTCTCATCTTCTTAAGGAGCTAAATACAGTTGAATATCTAATGGTTTATCTGATAAACAGTATCTCCACTTTAAAGCCTAAACTATACTGTAATATACTGTCATGACATCCTGTACCTGAACTCTGTCCTTTTCTCCTCTTCACCCCACAACCTGCCATCTCCTGTCCTCTTTTCTTTCCTTCTCCATCATCTCTTCTTCCACATCCACTGGCCTCCTCTCTCCTCCGTCCTGTCCTCTCTCCTGTGCCCTGTCCTCTCTCCTCTGTCCTTGCCTGCCCCCCCTATCAATGGTGGTGGCTGACAGTGACTTTGCATCCAAAATGAAAAACAGGCAAATGGGCTCGACAGGCGGGATGAACATCACCAAGAGCACAAGCATCAGTGGCGACATGTGTAACCTGGAGAAGACGGACGGCAGCCAGTCGGACACGGCGGTTGGCACGGTAGGCACTGACGACAAGAAGAGGCGCTCCAGCATTGGTGCCAAAATGCAGGCCATGGTTGGCATGTCGCGCAAGAGCCGGAGCACCTCTCAGCTCAGCCAAACAGGTAGGACAGCCATTGAACTGTAAGAGTGTTCGTATGTGATGAGCATCTGTCGCTGTCGTTTTCTGTCCTGAATGTTGCGTTCTAATGCCGCGGCTCTCTCTTCTCCAGCTCCTTCCTTCTCCCCACCTTTGTTCTAATCTAGCAGGGACCCTTTTCTGGAGGTCAAGACAGCAGAAGGCCTTTTTCTCTCTTTTTTTCTAGGAAGCAACTCTCCTGGAAATTCCTCTTTCTCTACCCTACCCCGATTTCTTTCTTACCTTTCCTATTTCACCACTGCAGTTGTGTTTTCTCATTTCATTTTGGAAAACGTGTTACTGCTGTAACTGCCATCGATGTCCTCAGCTGCTTGTAGCTGGTAAAGTTGTGTCACCTCTCTCGTGTTGTGATGCTCTCTGTGATTTGTGAATGCAAAACGCTACTTCACATGAAGGGTGTGTTTTTGAGTGCATGTGAGAATGCGTGCACATGCAAGAGATAGACAAGAAGGGGTGTGTTGTGTTGGCGTTTTTTCAAACCTATTTTCCTTTAGCTGAATGTAGGAACAAGTATTTTTATGCAGAAAGTGGGCTGTTACGTTTGCTATCCTACTTTCTTCTCAAAAGCGCTCAGTAACCCTTTTAGAGGGGTTGGCTGCTTCACTTGCTGCCAGACAGTGTGAAGAAAAAAAAGAAGCCTAGCAGGTGGCGTGCAGTGATGTTTCTGGCCAACAGATCGGGCTTTGGTCTTTTCATATGAAGTGCCTTTTCATCTCGATCTATTCAACCTTAAAGTGCTCAATAATCACTTCGACCCATCAGCACTCTCTCTGTCCAGATCTGACTCAACAGCCTGGCGGAGGGACAGAGAGAGATTCATGGAGAAAGACATGTTGGATGAGATGAGTCCAAGTGGAGCAGGGTTGTGCTCTCACGTGCCGCTGCCCTGCCCCCCACATGTGCTGCTGCTTCCTCATCTCTTTAAGTGATAGATTTCTACTAATTGTAAATCATGTCAATTGTAAACCAGTTAATTTTTGTTGCCTTGAAATATGATTCATTTATGATATGGATGTTGGAAAATAGAGGATGATTTGGTTATAAATGTGTTATCATTTTGACTATTTTTATCTTTGGATACACATTTGAACAGCGTCACACAACAGGAACAAAGTTACACACACATGCACACACAAGGCAGCTTGAATCCCATAGAGCTATCAATATTTCACTGAATGCCTCTGAGTGCCTCAAGTAGAGCTTGTGAGAGTGTGCATACATCTGCCTGGAGATCTGTATTTGGTTCTGCGTGAGCATTAACACTGCCAAGATGCATTCTGCCCTACTTTGTTGTGCACCGTCCTGGGAGGCGCACCGCCGTCTATAAGGGTGCATTCAAAGGATGGCCGACTTTAAGAGGCTGTTCAGCACTTTGTATACACTTTTTGCAGTTCTTGGTTTGAACTGCTGAAGGCACTTGACTTTTTGGGAAATACAAATGTATCACGTTGTCTGTATAAACATTTGTCGAGCTGTGATAAGGAAACCGTACTTTGAACATAAGTTCACACCAGGACTTGACACCGAATGCAAGGAGGCAGAACAAAGCAAAATTGACAAGAAGATGGCCTTCGTATGCATTCAGCAGAGCATCCAGCCGTCTGTTGACAAATAGCAGTGAACTGTAATAAGACACTAAAACATAACCACG
Source organism: Hippoglossus stenolepis (assembly GCF_022539355.2). NCBI lineage: Eukaryota > Metazoa > Chordata > Actinopteri > Pleuronectiformes > Pleuronectidae > Hippoglossus > Hippoglossus stenolepis. The sequence continues at coordinate 2,238,801 of NC_061490.1, read as the reverse complement.
ACTGGAGCTTGTTGCTGAAACTGATTCATGATTGAGTTCATGGGGTTTAGATTAATCATTCACGAAAAAGGACATGAAGCAGTTCAAGCTGGAGGCAAAGTGCAGTAACACTTCTGTGACCAAAAAAAACAAAGCAAGATTCAAGAAATGATTAGAGTAATACATTTTCTAATAAGGAAGTTCGGTAATTTGCAATGTGGTTGCCAGGGAACAGAGGAGTTTTACAGTCAGTGCTTAATTTATCTGACATTTTACATTGGCTTTAAATTTGACTTGAACAATTAAAAACAATGTTCACAACATAATGAAAATGGTGATGAATAATACTCACACATGATCATTTAGAGGCATTAAAGTGGTCATCGTGAGCAAGCTGAAGAATCAGGTTGATTCATTACGTTTATTGTCTCATCCACCATTTAGCAAAGCTCCAGTCCCTGGCACATTATCTTTAAACTCAGGAGAGAGCAGATTTTACTGCTGCAACACAGTCTGACTCAGCTGGAATATACAGTAACACAAGAAAATGTTGCAAGTCCGTTGAAAATCAATTTACATATGCTTATCTGCACACGTCTGTGTGACTGGCATCTAAAGACAGACCTGATTTTCTGATCTGCTGTTCTTATTTTTCAATAGTTTTACTGCTATTCATACACAAAAACACATGTTCTATCTAAAAATGAGTTGGTCAGCAGTACATGAGATACAAAAACATGCCGGTTTTGGAAAACATTATTCTCCAGTATCACTAATGGTGAACACACCACAGTGTGGGACCTTTTACAGTATTGCTCAGGACAGTACCATTGTTTGACTTCTAGCGGATTTGTGTAGTTGTATTTGCAGAGAGGGATTTGTTGTGTGCGCTGCACTGTGCTGAGCACTCTGCTCCAATTCTTTATGTGAATTATTGAGGATTATTTGTGATCCTTGGGAGGAACAATATAATAAGTCTCCTCCCACTATGTACAATAAGAATATCAGGAAAGCAGCTCTTTTAGTCCAATCAAGTATTGCTTTTTGCTTTTTGCAACTTATGAGGAATATGAGGTCTCTCTCTTGTTCACAACAGAATCATTATATCCAGAAACCTTTCTGTAGCTCTACCCCATAATAGCCTCTGTTTACCAGTCCTGATGGTGTCCCAGAAAAATAATCGACAGCAAGATTTACAGCTCAGCACCAGCCACTGACTATTAAGGCTGAGGAGGTGAACAGTGCAGGAGACGCAGGAGATTGGGCCTTAATAGGCCTAAACAGGCAAGCCTGCCTGCAGTGATATAGAAATGAGAAAAAGATGGAATCAGTGGGGAGGATTCAGAGTATGTGGTGTAATACGCTGTAATTGAAAAACCCAGCTTCCTGTTACCCTGGGTTCAACCTTGAGTATTCTATGATTCTTCTTACGTTCCACTTTTTGTTACCTGAGATGGATAAATGGATGCTGGCCTCTGTAACCTGAAAGAACCCTGTCACATCAGTGTCCTACTTTTTTTAATAAGACCACGAAAGGTTTGATCAAGGGCTGCTGCCGACACTCGCGCTGTTAGGTAACTGCTCCTACCGTACACACACTACACTGTTCAGCTATTTCATACATGTAGTATTCAAGCATTCAGCATTTACTGACAGGCTTCCTCTGCTCCGAGAGCAGAATGTCCCCTGGTGAAAGAGAGAGCATACTACCTTTCTTATTAGGCCGACAATATCCAGATGTATACAGGAGAGAGAACAAATCATTGGCTCCTTTCTCTCTGCTCTCTCACCTACACCAGATACTGACGTTGTTTTTGGACCTCCAGTCTTCACACGGACTGTTTTCTTTGTAATAAAATAGCTGAACTTTGATCTTTCAGCCGAGGTAATTTGTCTTCGTGTTGACTCGGGTGCCTATCTCAGCAGCTCTTCCAATTGCTGAGGCCGCTAATTAATCTCCTAGGGGGCCAGAGCAGACATGCTGCTCTCAGGATGATGCATGAACAGAACACAGCGGCACAAGTACAAGCGAGGAAGAGGGACACGAGAGCCCTGCACTGCTTTCTTCTCATCCTTCTCTCTACCTTACCTAGCCTCTTATTGAGTTCTAACTGATATTTGTCTTGTATTCATCTATCTTCACATCGCTCCTGTGTTCCTCTTCACATTCTCATCTCACCTTCTCATCTCACCTTCACTTCTCCCACAGGATTTAAAGAATCATTTCCTGTCTGTCCTTCCCTCCGCTACTCCTTCCCCTCCTGTTCTTTTCCTCCAACTCTATTACAACAATCCACAGAGGGACTCGTGGCTGTTAATCAGCCTGAGCTCTCAGATGAGCATCTCTGCAGTGACCTAAATATGTGTGGCTATAGTGTAGGAGATGTGCTGCTTTTAAAAGTTTATAGTTCTATTATTGGATCCATTGCAATATACCAATGATGAAGATGGTCAGCATGAGCACGAGTAACCTACATACACTTATAAGTATAGAAAATCCTTCTGATACTCTTCATAGATTCTTCCCTTTCACAGCTTTTCTGTTGCTGTTGTTGTCCTTGCCCACTGAGGTTGACTGGTTGTTGTATCCAGATATCCCAGTGTGACTGTCACTGAGGACTTGGATTTAGACTTGAGCTCCCTTCATCTGCGAACAGCAGCCTCCTACATATACATCTTTTCTCGATGAAGCATCTGTGATCTGATCCTTTCATTGTAAAGCTTTGAGTCTGTGTCCTTTAAAACACATAAACTTCTAATTGCTAGCATTTGCAATATTTGCCTGAGTCTATTTCTTTTCCCCTTAAAGGCTGTTGTAGGGAGCTAGTGCATGCACTTGTTCACTCTGCACAGTGTAGCATGTTATTATAGTTATTTATAAGGTGTTTAGTATCTGTTTCCATGGTCACCATACATCTTCTCTCAGGCTATGTGCACCTGGAGCAGAATCAGCACTGTATAATCATATGGAGTGAACTGTATGTTAGGTCCTGCAGTTAAACAATGTCTCAGTCAGAGTTAGGTTCTCAGAGTGAAAAAGAAAACGCCTCAAAAAAGATGAGTCTAAATAAATAGGTACATGTAAAATAAATAATTGTGGGAATGGTGCATTTATCAGATAGGATACTTGTGTGGAGACAAGTATCCTCTTTAGATACTTCACTCTGCACATTATTGAAGGACTTCCCATGGTATTAGAAACACAAGGCTCTCCGAGACTGCTCAGTCTTTATCTTTTGTAAGTGCCACATTAATCACTGTTGACTCTGTTTATTCACGAGCTGGGATGTGACTGTCAGATTTGGTGGTCTAAATAAATTGTTTTCACACCGAGCGCAGCACATAGTGTGTCTCCTAGCAGGCAGTGTACTTTGTGTAATCCAAGAAATTAACCAATGTTCTTGTTTTGAATATGATTTTTCTATTTTGATGTAATTATGCTGGAGCATAAATTAGCTGTCATACAACTCAAGTGTACAAGTGTACAGATCTGTAAATTTGAGCCTTGATTAACATGAACAGTATGACAGCAGGCTGTGGAAATCACATGGAGGTACAAACCTTTGGTCGGATGATGTTGCTCTCATTGCCACTTGACACAAACAATATTTTTTGTTGCTATTGACGAGGGAAGTGTGCTTGACACAGATAGGAGCATACTACATTCTCTGAATAAAATCTTTTTAAAATTATATGATTGTTACACTCATATTTTCTATCTAACATGTTAAAATGCATAGTAAGAGCAGGTCACAGCCACCATGCTCCATGAGGGATGAGACATGCTCACATATTAATAGCTTAATCTGAAACCTTCTTTAAGAGTTTATTTTATGAAAATACATATTTTGGGATTTAATATTCAGTCAGCATCTCAATGAGCTCATCTTAAAAGCTGTTGATTCATCGTCTCAACCCTGCCATGCTCCACCAGCTGCTCGCTGTGTTTATGCCTGCAGAGGGGCTCGTCTTCCTCAGCCATATGTCTCCTCTGCCTGAGTCTGAGGCTTGGACACAGTTAAGGATACATTTCTTGCATCCCATCTAAATTGAACTAAAAATGAACTTCCACCCTGTATTTTTAGGTTTTTAACTCCTACTAGAATGACTGAATTAGACTTCCTCTTCAAATCTTGTGTTCAAGCACTCCGCCATAACTGTCCGTCAAAGAGGAAGCCTGATGAGACGTGCGCTTGAAAAGTGCTGTGGTCAGTTTAGTCATGGAGCGTGAGAATGATGTGTCTGTTCTTCATGAGGTTGGTTAAAACATGCTCATTTCCTCTTTGAAGCAGGCGATGTATTCATGCGTTGGGGACATGTTTGTGTTGCAATTTTCCACACACAAGGGAAGTCTTTATGTATCACACTAGTTTGTTGGGGCTGGATTGATGTCAGCAGTTTGTATCATGATTTTTTCCTACACATCAGTGTTTAGATCCCCTTTCTCTCTCTCGTTAGCTCTCCATCTGTTGGAGCCTCGGTGTTTGCACTACTGAGTCAAGGGAAGCAGCCAGGGGGGACGGACTGTTCCAACTGCTTCACCGCCCACATTTCATGTTTCAAATATGCCTCTCCTACCTCACACCTTCCACTGAAGGTGTGAACCCTTTCTGTGGAGGTGTGAAGTTAATGGCAGGACATAGTGTGTCTACATGTTTGGGTGTTAAGTCTTTTATTGTGTATATAAAACAGGCGCTGTCACATCATCAAGATTGATTCTTACTTTGTGCTTTCAGTTGGATTCCATTTACAAACAGGACATGTAGAATTTGAAGCTCTGATTAATATTTTATTTGAACATTCACTACAAAGATGTGTCTGTGTCTTGCAGAAGATGTCTGCAGTGCCATAACAGTGTGTTTTTAAATAAAAAGTCTGATTATTAGACTTTATGCTGCCTTATAGCACCAAACAGAATAGTAATGTTAATAGTCTGTTGTGATATTATTCTCTGTAGTTGGCAGAGCTAGACAGAGGAAGGGACTTGAACACAAGCAGGATTTCAACACATTAGCTATAACAACTTTATAATGCAGTTTTATGACTGGACTGTGTTAAACGTTTAGTGGTTACAAAGTGGTGGTTAGCACTGTTGTCTCACAGCAAGAAGGTTGCCAGTTTGAATTCCAGTTCAGGCAGGTGTTGTTTTGTGTAGAGCTTGCATGTTCTCCCTGTGTTTACTCCAGCTTCCTCCCATAGTCATGCAGATTGGGGTCAATTTAATTGGAGACTCTAAATGGATCATAGGTGTGAGAGTGAATGACTGTTTATATGGTGGCCCTGTACACTGATGACCTGGATGTACCTCGCCTCTGATCCACTGTCAGCTGGTCCAGCTCCCCCAGCAACCCTTAAGCTTAAAGGATAAGCTGTATAGATAATGAATTGATGGAGATTGAACCCTTATTATTGTTTTACACCTTATTTCAAATTAAAGCTACCTAATTCCTCTCTTCATATTTGACGCACAAGATAGGAAGTAACACTTCCAGACGACAGGACTGGTCTTCATCAAGGTATGGGCTGCAGGGAATGTAAACTGAGGGATGAGAAAGTGTTTGCCTGCGTTTGCGCTGTACTGGTGTGTGTCCAGGTTTCCAGGTATTTAAGTGCTTGTAAGTGTGTGTTTGCCTACATCCGTGCGTGTGACTGCTAGGGTTAGAGCCCTCCATTAAGCTGTGTTTACTGTGTGTTGGACCAGACGCACCGTCTGACGCTTGGTCCGGCCTGCTCTCATCAATTAGAAAGACTTCCGAGGGCCTGAGTCTGTGATCCTGCCGACTGCCAGGCACATCTTCCGTATGACTTCTGGGACAGGACACTCTTTTGTTGTTGTAGTAGAATTGGTGAGATTCTTCACATTCCTGCCTTCTGAGGTGCCTGTGATTTCCAGTCATGTTGTCTTTCTCATGCAAGTTTGTCATAGTTTGGAGGGACACCAGGTACTATTGCACAGTGTTAGTAATGTTAATCTGTACTAGCCATGCTGTTGTGAAATCAGAGTATCATCACCTAAAATGGAGATTCTCTACAAAAGGGTCTGAAGACAAGAGTTAAAATGAGTTCAAAGATTAAAGGAAAGGATAATGATCACATTTTTCATCTCACTAGTAACTCCCTGACGTAAACAATCTGATCTGTGTTCCTGACGTGACACAATTTCTTTAAAGAGATGCATGTCCTTATGAAGAGACCTTGATTCTTTATTTTCTTTGGGCACCATTTTGAACTTGTTTAATAAACTCTAATCTTTAACGAGTAGATTTTAATGTTGCTGATAAAGTTTGGTATTATATGAGGCAAATGAAAGATTTATCATCGAGTTCATGTGAGGTTCCAACTCTGTTTTATGAGTTCATAAACATACGACTGTAATTAAGTTTCTTGTTCTTCACTGGGTGGGCCAGGTGTAGTTTGTGCCTGACAGTGAACAAGTATTGAGATAGCGCTCTTCTTGCTGTCGTTGTGCAGTGGGTGGATGGTTGAGAATAAACGAGGCCATAGATTTGAAAGTTGAAACAAGCCACACATGCAGAATGTGTTGTCAGAGTGATTGCCATGTATTGTGCCAGTGTAATGATGCATTAGCTTTGACTAAGATAGAGAAGACATGGAAAAAAGTCATAACTTTCTTTGATAATTATTTCTAATTACTATGATAATTGTAGCTTGGCATTGTGCTACCTCAGAACACCGACCAATTCAATTCTAATCATACCATCATTTAACAAAGAGAAGTTTTGTTATCTGAGGACTACACAAATGATGGACTTTGTAATTTTGCTGCGACATACATTGCAAATTACTCACTGAAAAAAACACGTTATTGAGATGAGGTGATGATTAAGAGTTAAGAATCTACAATGGTGTTAACTGATTTATTTTCAATACATTAGGGTTAAGGTTCGGTTTACGGGTTAAGTCGATGTGTTTTGTGGAACATTATAAAGATTGTCGTTACAAAACATCCATTACAGGTCGTTCTTGTTGCAACTGTAATTATAATGTCTTTTATTTTCCTGACCCCTTGCTGCTGTGAGGATAATTGTCAGTTTTCAGCTTTCACTCTCGCTGACTGAAGGCGAAGAGACCTCAGTAACAAAGATAATTTCCTGTTGCTAGCTCATAACAAAGTTCACATTGCATGCAGGATTTGTGTGTTAAAAAGTATAGATAGTGGATCTACAGTAAGTATTCATTTTTCCACCCAAACATTTTGCTGCACCTTCCAAAGTATTGGACCATTAGAGTGACAGAATGACTTTAACACCCCTAGTAGGCTACCATGCAGCTTGTATGGTTAAACACAACCTATAAGTTTACAACAGTACACAATGCTCTCAAAGACAGAACTTCTTTAACTGAGCTACGTGTTTGATTCATTCATGTCATGTTTAGAATTAACAGAAATTTAAATTCTTCTGAAAACTCGGAGGAAACTCGGAGAACACCCATTAAAACTGACCCAATTGGTTTGATTTGTAACTGGACATGGCCCTGCATTAGAGTGGCTCCTTCATGGAAGTAGGTTGCAGTCTCTCTTAGATGTGAACTTTTGTCTCAGCGCTAACACCACAGGGAGCTTGCTATATTTATCATGGTGCAGAGAAGCACATTATTGTCTTGTGCTGTGCCTATTCTGCCACATACATATCCAGAACAAAGGCTCCACAGTTGGCTCTTTAGCTGCATTTCCCAGCAGCATAGTTTCACTAGATTTTTTTACCAAGCTGCGGTGGTGACACTCACCAGAAGTTTACTTTGAAGTGAAGCTATACATTTGCTGTATGTATTAACCCGTCATTCGCCAGTAGAGGGTTCAGAAGTATTTCAGGGACCACCCGTGAAGAAATCCTTTCTCTGAGGACTGCTGCTTTGTTTTGGCTCTGGACTATTTACAACTTCAGGCGTCCACAAATGGTAAAAATGGAGTGAAAAATGTTATCATTTCGGTTTGACAGTGATTTAAACAAGGAGCCTTCCGGATTGATTGATAGTGTGTTTTTGTGAAAGTGTGCGTTGTAACACGACACAGCTGCATACCAGAATATGTGACAATGATCATCCTCTTGATTCTCTAACTCTCAGCTACTGTGAATTCACCCCGACACAACACAGCTGTGATACTGACGTGATGCAAGGAAGAAAACTAAAGTAGCTCTTTTGAGTGTGAGTATGACAGGTGAATTTTGAGCGACCACCTTGTAGCTGAAGCCCTGTCAGAGAGAAGCAGGGCGGCTGGCAGACCTAATAACAACTTGTTTCCACTGTAACCTGTGGATGAGATGAGTAGACAGAGCAATGATGGGACAGAGGATGGAGAGAAGAGGGAAATAACGGGATAAAGAGCACAAATGTAGAACAAGTAGTGTGTGAAAAAAAGAAAAGCTGAATGGTGAGAAACAGACTGGGGGGGGGCTCAGTATCTCTGGGTAGAGCTTGTTCACCCGCAGAGCCAGCCGAGATGCGCCTGAGCAGCCTGACTCTGTGATTGGTGGAGCGCAATGCAGCTCTCTCCCCTCCCCCTGCCTGAAAAAGAGGTGCAGCAGAAACATCAGAACCAGACAGCACAAGACTCAGCAGCTGAAGCCACATTTCTCTGAAGCTCGCTATAAGATGCAGTCTCCAGAGCAACTAGGGACGAACTAGATTACAACACAGACCTGATCTCCTACAGCGTAGCAGCATCCTCTACTAGGAATCTATCAAATTCAATCAGTTTAGAATTTCAAGTCAAATTTGGCTTTTAGATCTTTATCGACAAGCTGACGTCTAGTGGATTCAATTCACCGCATTGAGAAAATCGGCTGCGGGTCAACATGGGCAGGCAGGGGCATGATACCTCTGCTCCGGCTCCAGGGATGCGCATCCAACACTCCCAGAGCAAGATGAGCCTGTCAGCATCGTTTGAAGCGCTGGCTGTCTATTTCCCCTGCATGAACTCCTTCGATGAGGAGGACGGAGGTAAGATGACGACCGGGGAAACGTCCCAGCCTCGGCCCCTGGCCGGAGGCAGCAGTGCTGGTTAAACTGAGGGATGGCAGTTAGGGGGGAGATGGGTGCAGGAATATTGGGGAGATGCAGAGCTATTGATTGTGCAGGGATTTGAAAGATGTTAGTTTAATTAGGATGGCAGCACAGTTCAGTGTGGATCATGTGAGGCTTGAGCTGTGTGACACTGATACTGAAGCCGATTTGTTGTGAGACAGTAGTAGTGCTTTTGTTTTTGTTACTGTTGCCAGTGGTATTGTTCTGTTACATGCTACTTGTGTTTGTCTAACCAATCTGTTATTTGCCCTTGATGAGTGTAAAATATGACACTGTACATGGCAAGAAAAATAATTTGGAAACTGCAATGAATTATTGTTTTGTACTTTAATGTAGTGTTAATTTATCTTTGGAACACAACATTGTTGTCTGACTGTCACTTGGCAAGTGAACTAAATATTAACACCTCCCAAGATGAATCACTTCCTATTCTATCAGGGTGCCTTTACAAACAAATAAAAGAGTTCACAGATTTGCAGTGTAGAAGATTTTATATCTTTATCTATCTGCATATTTCCCCCCGAGCACACCACCTTTATTTAGCAACAACCTCTAGCTCACTTGTACTCACACTTCTTGTGTTGGCCGCCCAGCAGCTCCACCAGACTCTTGTCATTGTCTTGTCCTGTCTGGCAGAGATGAGATTTGAGGGCAATGACCCTTTTTGGCGTTCAGCCAGTTTGTCCAACTTTTAGTCCAGTGCTGCTTCAGGCTCGCAAGATAATTTTCAAAAGTGCTCCCCGCCACAATGTACAACCAGTGGTGATGATGTCTCTATGTCTCTGACACATACCTCATCTGCCAGTACTTTACATTCAGGTGTCTTTGTCGATAAAGTACATATGTGTGTGATATATATGTGGGCAGAGTTTTTCAGATTTCCGGCTTTTAATTCAAAGTCAACACCATGGTCTGTTTGTGTATTGGTCTATTACAGTGTCTTTGATCATAAGCTGTTATTTTCCTGAGATTCATTGATATTATAATAACAGGGCTGCATATCAGTGATTTAAATCAGCAGCTTGTGTCAACGTATGAGTATACTTGTCATAAATTCAGCCACAAAGCCAGAGAAGTGGTGTATTACCTTGAAAATGGTGGGTTTTCAGTGTTCATTGATAACATCTGACTCGCCACTGATTGGCAGCGGAGGTCGTTGAGCTGCGTTCTGCTGCAGACGTAGGAGACAACCTCTGTGGCTGCTTCTCCTTTTGTAATGTGTGTACAGCCGGAAGAGGAGGCGGAGGACAGCTGAATAGCTGAGATTTCATGGCTGAAAAGGCTTCATGTCTGTTTATGCCTGTGTGAGATAGGACACAGGATCACCTCTCATCTCCTCAGCTCCTCCCCTGACAAGACGAGCAGGGAGAGTGAAGACAGCAGGCGATAAGAGAGGGCCCTGGATGATCCTGGAGTAGTATTGATGTAGTCCTAACATGATTCATTCACTCAAACTGGGGAATTAGAGGGTAAAAGTTTATAAGATCTGAGAATTAACAGCTGATTGTTCATCTTTACTTTGTACCTGAAGGTTGAACTGAGGGCAACTCAGCGTTATTAATTTCATCTGGCTTTTCAATGATTACCTGACATCTGGGAAATAACCTGATGCCCTCATTTTGCATTCATTTGATTACAGATGAGAAATACAAAATTCCTCAGCTGTAATAGATTCAATAATAGTTAGTAATGTTTGGATAATTACTCTTTGCTTGCTCTGTGGTCATGCACATCATTTCATGTTTTTAAACTTATAAAGGTCTCAGCTGCTAATACACCTATTCAGCAGAGCTTAATGGACTCATTTGAAGTGAAATATCTAGTACACACTGAACCAGTCTGGAGTTTTTGAGCAACCCTACATTTGCATCTTTGTGAGAACTTGCTCGATCCTCAGAGTGAAGACTGAATTTTTTAACTCCTGTCTTATTGGAATATAAAATAGTGAAGCTGGCTGTTGTGTTGTGTGTATGCTGATCACCAGGTGTGTTTGGACTAGGGAAGCATTCATACTATACTTCTTCATGGTAATGTCTGCCACAGGCTCATAGCCACGTGGTCCGTGAGGCTGGGTGGAGGGGAGCAGCCACAGGGCTAATGGGGGAAGTCAGCTGTCATGAATGTGGACTCACTATGGTTCCTACAGGACCCATGGAGACAGTCAGTAGTACTGACCTGAGGAGGTCCGTACAGATGCACAAAGAGCCACAGTCTTTAGAGCTTGTTGAGTTAGTGACCTTGTTTGACTGTCACGGTGAAGTGATCCTTCCCAGAATAACCAATCAGCGTTTCTTAGTGCGGGATGAATTGTAATTCAGATTGTCCTTGGTCTTTTGTTTTCCCTGTCAAATGATTGAGGCGGCTTGGCCAGAAAAAAAATCTGTGAACGCAGCTCGATGCATGAGTCACAAAGGGATTCAATGTCATGGATTGACAGTCTATATCCCTCTTTCTCCCCCTCCCTCCCTCTTTGTTTGCATGTGTCAATCTGTTTGCAGAAGCAGGAGGTAAGAAGTTGCGCAGCACTATCCAGAGGAGTACAGAGACGGGCCTGGCGGTGGAGATGAGGAGCAGAATGACTCGGCAGGCCAGCCGGGAGTCCACTGACGGCAGCATGAACAGCTACAGCTCCGAGGGAAAGTAAGGATCTGGGCACTCTGAGGACATTATAAAAGCCGCTACTCACTGGGAGCACATGCACAATATGTCTTTGCTTTGTCTAATCCTCCTGACATTTAATAAGCTGCAGCCACCTGCTAGCCCTAAAGCAGCGTCTTTAATAAACATGCAAAGACTCTATCTCTGTGGTAATCATGTGTGTGTTCCTCTGTTTCAGTCTCATCTTCCCTGGTGTGCGGCTCTCCTCAGATGCCCAGTTCAGTGACTTCCTTGATGGTCTGGGTCCCGCCCAGCTGGTTGGACGTCAAACATTGGCCACTCCACCTATGGGTGAGAACACAAATCTCTTTATTTCACTGGTTTTACATGATAGCTTGTCAATCCTTGGAATCTCTTTGCACTTCGATTTGTAAATGCTAGTGAGGTGATGTGTTCCCTTATGTACTGTAAAGTGTTTATACATTTTACTTGTTGTCCAGGTGACATCCAGATCGGCATGGTGGATAAGAAAGGAGCACTGGAGGTGGAGATCATCAGAGCCCGTGGCCTTGTGGGAAAACCAGGTTCCAAGTCACTGCCAGGTAATTTAAGCTCTGACAGTAGGATTATTACAGGCAATATTAATCATCAAGAATTATGACTAATACAAGTTGTGACACTTCCTCTCCTCTCAGCACCGTATGTAAAGGTCTACCTTTTGGAAAACGGAGTCTGCATAGCCAAAAAGAAAACAAAAGTAGCAAGAAAAACCTTGGATCCTCTTTACCAGCAGCCACTGCCGTTTGAGGAGAGTCCGGGAGGGAAGGTTTTACAGGTAAGAGAATTATTTCTTCATACACTGAGGTCTTACAGAAATGAAATCGGAAACTCTGAGTCAATTTAAAAATAACAACCTATTTTCAAGATGTCTGAACTTTGAGTAAAGCTGAGTTTTTTTTCCTGTGTTCTTCCTGCAGGTCATCGTATGGGGGGACTATGGACGTATGGACCATAAATCATTCATGGGAGCAGTTCAGATACTGTTAGACGAGCTGGACCTGTCCAACATGGTGATTGGCTGGTTCAAGCTCTTTCCTCCTTCCTCACTGGTGGACCCTACTCTGGCCCCACTGACAAGAAGAGCTTCCCAATCCTCACTGGACAGTTTCTCTCGATCATAGCAGCGTGTGGACTGATAGCGTTGTTGTAGCAGCCGGTGTTGCGATTGCAGGTCACGCCCCCCTAGTTACACTGCATGCTTGATGTTGTGTCTTCTGAGCCTGTTTCTAGGGGTGCAAACGTGATCCTGTGTTTTGAGCAAAAGCGTTGCGCACATTGTGCACTTGGCGAAGCGTGTTGCAAACGCCTGGAGGCCGGGATTGCCGGGTGTTGTTGTTGTTGTTTGGAGGAAGCTGGAATGAACTCCTTAGCACGAGGAATCTGTCAGTTCCAGGTTTTCATCCAATTCGAAGCCATGGGGGTCAGTACTGGGAACCGCTAAATGAGTTCTACAGAAGCCCTTTTCGAATGAAAAATAAAAGTTGTGCTTTGAATTTTTTTGTTTTCTTTTTTTGTTTTTTTTGTTTTTTTCTTTAAATGTCTATGTAATTGTATCTGAAGGGGTGATAGTGTTTCTAATCAGATGCTTGGTCACGCCACGCCAACAGACCTAGCTGTGTAGATGGAGTTGTGGAGACCATCACTCTGGGTGAGGTGTGTCCCAGCTTATATCCACACTCCCAAACCCGAAAGAAATGCTTGACATACTCAAGGTTTATGTACTGAATCAAACTGTACTGGTAAATCACCAGAAAGACAGTAAATCAGAGGCAATATTAAAGTGGCTACCATCAACACTCCAGAATATACAGTAACAACCCAAACCCCATGAAAAGATGTACAATCTACCATCATTCTTTCTCTGTTGATATATTGTATGAAAATTAAATGAGAAAAAATATTTTTTCCCTTTTTAGTTCATTTGCATGGACACAAATTTAGCTGAATAAAAAAAAGAAAAATTATTTTCTTGAGGCTGCAACTTGCAAAAAAGATGAAAAATAAATAAAACAGATCAGCCATTTTCAACAATTTATATTATTTTTAAAGATAAATTTCACTAGTGCATGGTTTTCAAGGGGAGTGAATGCAACATCGTGATTAAAAAAAAGACATTGTTTATCATTCTTTAGACCATTCGTGAGTCTGTGTTTTACAGACATACAGATAAGGGAAACTTAAAGGAAACTTTTGGAGTTATTTAACAGAAAATGTTTATGTGACAAAAAGTGATAATGAAAATAAATGTAAATTATTTATTTCATTGTAAAAAGGCTCAGGCCTTATAAAGATAAACATAATGTGCAAATTGTACATGTTTCTCTTTTTCTTCCTTGTCCCAGGGTACCTCTCATTGTACTATTCATTGCTACCATTGTTCAGTCCCCTGATATTGTCCAGATTTTAGGACTGTTGGTTATTTTACAGTTCTGTATTGTTTCAGTATGTATTTTATTTTGGATTTGATTTGTTTAACAAGCATGTTGAAAAGGATTTTCTGCAACATGGCTTGGGCACACCTTACAGTAACTCAGCATGTTTTGATAAAGATGATATTTGGAATTTTTGCAGTTTCTTGTACAGTGCATGTCAACTTCATTACTTTTCTCCCTCACCTTAAATTGAATTCTACAGCAAATTAGTTCTTGGTCTTCCACGGCCGATTATTGAAGTTTTAACAAAAACATTCCACCCCCAAGGTCATATTTTCTTTCAGGTTTTTGAGAAAAAAAGTGACAAGGAAAATATTTTATATTTAATGGAGGTTGATGAAACAGTTGTGATTGCAAGTGTATTTTATTTCAGTATTGTTGACGAACATGCAAAAATAATCTCTATTGGTACAGCAGGAGGTCTATACCTAATCAAGAGGCAGCAAACATGCAAGAGATGTGTGTTGCTGTGGTTTAATTTTACAGGCACTGTATGTGAAGAAGAGCTAATCACAAGTTCAAATAACAAGGGATATTGCCACAGAAAATGTTTTGTTTTTCTTGTTTTAATGAAAATGAAATTGATTTACTATATTTTTGTTAGTTTTATTTAAAAGCCAAGACCAGTTTATTTTTTATTTACTATTTTTAGTAATTAAAATACTTCTCATGTCTGGGAAGTATATGAATCTTATAGTTGCAGTATGTCTGAATGAAATTGAACTGAGGCATTATTCCTTTTCCACATGACGATGATGTGTTTTAATGTCCAACAAAACCTTGTTGCTGTAACAGGCTACAGTATATATTTTCATTTCAATTTCCATTGTACATACCTTTAGATGTCAGAATTTGAATAAACAAGCTACCATGAATAGATTACTCTTTTGGAACAGGAAGAATGCCTCATGTGATGACAAAGACATACGTTATTTATCCTTTTGAATGCCTTTTCATTTTCTCTTTTTTGGTGCAATGTGTTAATGCCAAGGCTATGTCTTGGTTAAGTATGGTTGAGTACAGAGATTTATGTAAGTTATTTTTCAAATTAAAAATAAAAAAATGATATTACACTGATGGACAGCGTTGGGTGATAAGATGAACACACACAAAACGATATGCTCTCAAAGGAAAAGAAATATGTAAACTAGCAAAGTTAGGAGGTTTTCAGAAGACATATGTATAACTAGTAAAACTCAATGAACCAGAAGACTTTACTTTTAGTCCGGAAGATGTGTTAAGCTACAAATATGCTGGTTACCACATTACCCATTATCCAAGTCATTATCTTTTCTTAGAAAAACATGGATGCATCCCTAGTTAACCCGTGGTCATGCTGAAAGTCTATGACATCTAAGTCAAATCTTAAATACAACCTATGGTTCAAACAACACTAGCCTGTTGCTAATTAGCGGGTGGAGGGGGACTGGACCCATGCAGCTGACTATAGACGATAGGTGAGGCACACTTTGGACAGGACACCAGCGTATCGTAGGGTGAACATATATACATATATATATATATATGTATATATATATATGTATATATATATATATGTATATATGTTGACCTTACAAAAAGCTACAGTGACAAGCAACCATCCACTCTCACATTCACCCCATGGACAATTTAGAGTCTCCAATTAACCTAACTCCATTCTACAACTCCAAGCTGGAGGACTTGAACCGGGATTTGAACCTGGTACCTTCTTCATGTGACAGTGCTAACCACAGCACCACCGTGGTTTAAATATTAACAGTAAGTCTACAGTTATGGTAGAAGCTCAGGTCATATGGCACAAAAGTGCTTTGAGCTAAATGCTAATGATGATCACAATTATTTTGGGGCGATGATGAAGAAGATGTTACTTGTGACAATGGTAGAACGCTCATGTTAATTCAATTCAGTGTTATTGAAGTAGTCCCACATCATAACATACGTTATCGCAACATTATCTTACATAGGAAAGTCCAGACCTTAAAAATGATAGCGATCGTCAACTGGAAGAAACCTCGAACAGAACCCGACTCATCGTGGATGATGGCCATCTGCCTCGATTGGTTGGGGTGAAAGGAGAAAATGGGAAAGAGAGGAGAGGTGGGTGGAGAAGAGAGAGGGGGGGGTCTGACTGGTTGTTATAATGAAAATTATAATATGATATGATATTTATAGATGTAATGATGTTATTAATGATAGCAGCTCCAATTCATTCATTCACCAACAATGTTAAAGAAGAAATTTCTTCTTAAAACCAACTTACGCAGTTTTTATAAAGATACAATTTTTTATGTGGGAGTTGTTCTCAGGTAAGAACACAATCTATGCACCCTCAAGAGCTAAAATGTTGGATAAACTGAAACTTTGATGTGATCATGGTTCTAATAGCACCGTGCTATATATGAAAACTCCATCCAGTATAACCAAAGTGATTATATCATCATCTTAACAGTGACCTTATTTAATTGCAAGTCATCCAATAGTTCTTGGGATTTGGACCAAAGTGATAGGCTGACGCACTGACTGACTAATCATTTTTAAGTTGAACATACGTAACAGTTTCACACAACTCTCTTCAAAAGTAGCTTTTCATGGTAAAGCTGCTGACGTCAAGACCCTGTCATCAACTTCTAAAATGATTTCCCCTTTTCAAAGTTATAAATTCCATTATTTAAAAGAAGCTGTCTTTCCAAGAAGTAATTATGGATTCAAAATATTCCAACCTCTTTTGCACCCCCTGTATTTCTTTATTGTTTTTTATTGACATTGAGTCCTATTAAAAGGTATTTTATCATGCTTGCTGTAATTTGTATTGTCTTGTGCTCTATACATCGAATGCTATGTAGGCCTATAGCAGCCTTACAATCATGAATATAATGATTTTGACCAAAAGGACTATCAAGTATCTCACAGTGTCTCACACAGCCTCATACTTACCTCTTTTTACTTCTGCATTTGGTTGAAAATAGGGATGACTGTGAAATGACTAATGACTGTGGTTTGTTTTCCTCTTTTGGACGTATTTAAGGCATTTGCAGACCACATTCACAAGACTGCATGCCCTGATGTACAACAGGTTCGTACTTGTATTTAAATGTACAGCTTTCGGAACTGAAATGTTGTTGTTTTACACGCTGGGTCATTGAACCCTTTCTTTCTTTAAACCTACCCTTCTTTGTTTCCCAGGGTCCAGGGTTTGGACATCACACAGTGTCTCCTTTAATATCCAAGATGCTTCTCTCATGGGTAACAATAAAACAGAGTCTTGCAGATTTTGGGTTTCTGGTCGTGGATGTTTTCACAGCTGGTAAAAGGGAGAGCTTTCAAAGAACCATCATCCTGCTCCTGACCTGCAGCTCCTTCAGCCTGCTGCTCAGCGCCCTGCTCTTCCTCTACCTGCTCTACACCCTGGACTATGACACAGCAGTGGCTGGAGGGATTACGGGCTGCTTTGGGGCGTTGCTTACCGGCGCTCTCTTCTTATCAAAGAGAATAAGATGCTTAGGGACTCTCTTTGTGATCTCTATTTTCATGAAGAAGAGTCGGAGCTTGCTGCTAACTGCTGGGACCAGTTTGGTAGTTCTCAAAAACATCCGCAACACCTTGGAAAACCTCACAGGCCTCCTCAGGAGCATGGTTTGCAACCTCAAGGCGAAGAAGTCGGCCATCACAGCCCCTTTCAGTAACTATGTCAACATGTTGAAGTGGATAGGAAACATGCTGAAAGGGATTACAGACCTGGGAGTAGTGAACTTTGACTCCAAGCTGAAGGTTTCACCCAGACTGGAATCAGAAAACTTCCGTGTGAAACTCAGTGAAGCGGAGCAGAAGCTGAATGAGACCGTGAAATTTGCACAGTCCCTGGTGAAAACAGTTTCCTCTGTGGCCGACAGGATGTTTCCTGCCATCAGCTTCCTCGTGCTCATGATGTTCATAGCCTTGCACATCAGGAAATACCGCAGTGACATGAAATATCAAAACAGGTATATCGGCGGCAGATTTGTCCGTTTTGACGAGAGGCAGAAGGCAGAAGGAAAGCCCCACCTCCTCCCCCTCACACCAGAGGAGGGGAAGCTGTACACAGCTTTCCTCTCCGCCCGTCCCACCACCAGGGAGAGGAAAGCTGTTCTCAACTTTGGTGCTTCAATTGTTTTCCATTTTGTGACTTGGGTCATATTTATAACTGTGGATGCTTTATTGTACTGCTTTGTGGATATTATAACAACGAAGTTATCAGAGCTGGAACCCTTCAATGTCCCCCTGTTGATGAGCATCAAAGTAAGTATGTCTGTGAAATTGTTTTAAGAACTTATTACAATCATTTCAGTCACGTAGCCATGGTTTACTAATTCTTCATCATTTCAGGGGATTGCGACTTTAATTGGTATACCACTTAGTGAGGAGAGTCATCAAAAAGACTTTTCCTTCTCTGTGACCTTGTTCGAGAAGAAGTGCCTTCCTAAACCCAAGCTGCTGCTCTATAACTCCATATTTCCACTGGCTGTCATTCTGCTCGTCCTGCTCATTATGGCCCTGGTGGCTTCCAAAGTGACCCAGCTCAGGCTGATGGTCTGTGAGCGATTCTTCTCCACCGCTGCGGAGGAGCGAGTGGCGTACCTGCACGACAAGATCCTGCGGAAGAGATTGAAAAGGAGGAAGGATGAAAACAACTCTGGCCTCAGATCACTAATTCTTAAGGTTTGCATGGCTAAATATTTTAAAACCGAAGTGATGAAAATGTATTTTTTAATCCTGGGTTTTTCTGTTCTTCTGTGATCAGCCACGTTTCTGGTGCCCGCTGCTCTTTCGACCCAAACAGAATCCACAAAGTGTCGTGTGAGGACATCAGGATATCACAGCCCTGCTCATGGCTCTGGGGATGGAAATGTCATTCTTTTGGACAGTTGGACCAACAGCCACTGGATGGACACATTTTATACTGCCATGATGCTAATGACTTTGGCGATAGTCTGACTTTTCCTCCATGTACCACCATGACATTGACATTTTAAATGACTCTACAAGTCGGGTGGATGGACATGAAACGGGGCACAGGCCCCATTCATGGTGTCCAGAAATGAATCCAGGTGATTGTCTGGCCTTTTGTGGACCAACAGCAGGAGGTCAGTGTTTTCTCTTATCCACTGTGCCATGTTGATTTGTTGCCTCATATTATTAACTTATATTTGCATGTAATGAACTTTACAGAGGGAGGTATATGAAATAATATATTCACTGTTATAGTCATATTGTAATTCAGTATACAGCACTTCAACTTCCTTAGTCTTTATATATATATATATATATATATATATATATATATAAAACAACAGTCAACTGACAATAATGGAAACCATGGAGAACCACGTAGAAATGTCATTTCATAATAATGAGACATTTCATACATATTACAGTATGTCCATTATATAACAGACAATAGTCTATGATCTACCTCAAACTGTGAGTATAATCCTGAACAGTTTGTACGTTACACTTTTACATTAGATTTCACATTATTACAAAAACTAAATAACAAGATGTAAAATACTGTAAATATCTCAAATTTTTAGGATTTGAAATTAAATATGGATTCAGTGAATCTTATAATTTATCAACTGCTGTATTCATTTAAGACAGCTTCTAATAACCTAAAATACAGAGTGAGGATTTGGTCATTTCCCCCCTTCAGAGTGTAGAAGAGCAATATTTGGTTACATAACCACAGACAGACGTCCCCCTGTGTGCAGTGAACCACAATGTCCTCTTTCCAATTACCTGCTGACAAGTGTTACTGTCTTCAGCCAGCACAGGCAAGAGAAGTGATGGGTGTTTTTTAAGTTGAACTGTTTATTTTGTTTCTCTCTTTAAAAACAGCTTCATTATGGGTTGGTAAATAATTTATAAATGGTATTAATATTTTATAAATCAGCTGTATATCAATAATAACGTCAGGTAACTCTATTTATCCTATCTAGTTTTTTACCTCTGAGACCGTTTCAGTTGTTTGTTTTTTGTGAGCATATCCACTCATCATGTTTTTCTTTTCATTGCTACTTATTTTAGTCGCTTCCTCTTCCTCTTGCTTCCTCTTCCTCTTGCTTCCTCTTCCTCTTGCTTCCTTTTCCACTGTTCATTTTCCATCAGTGGTTCTTGCCATTGGTTTGTATTATGCACTATTATGCACAAAAAAGTCTTGCTCGCTTGATTTTGATCCTTTTGTCTGGTGTTTGTATTTATAAAAAAGAAAATTATAAAATTATTTATCACTGCATTAGGAATATTTGAACATAGACATTTTATGTTTGTCCTGGTGTTATTTTGTTTCCACAATTACACTGTATGAGTTTAGAATATGAGTGATATTATTTACATGAATATTGACACATCCATGTGCAGGAATACTTGAAGTTGACGGCTGGGAATGCATTACCTATAGATGACTGGTTCAAATCCAGTGGGGCAAAATTCTTGACTGTAAATTCCAATACCGCCAGCCCCACACCATCACTTCCACTGCCAGGGACGAGAGGAAGTGGTGCAGCTCAAGGATGAGTAGGCCTTCTGTGACTCACACGCCGCCACTGACCCGTGTGGCAACCTGATAAGCTCACATTATGTCTCAACTGGCCCTGTGGCATAATACCACGCCAGCATGCCAGCCCAATAGGAAGCTGCCTCATGACGCTCGGTGACAGCCGCAGACCTTTTTTCACCAGGGAAGGAACGAGTGCAGTCCATACATGGACAAGGATGGAGCGCGTATGATAATGTGTGATGCTGCTGAATATGAAAATAAAGAGTCAATCTGGGTCAACAAAGCAAACCTTAATACTTTCACGCATGTCAGTGCATTTGAAATGAATATTTCATCAAAACTGCTTTTGGGTGAGAAACATCAGTTCTGTCGCCAATGGCAACAAACATTTTAGAAAAACCAGGCAAATTGGTAAATATCTTTTTTTTTATTCCACAATTATATTTATAAAATAATTTGCATAATATAAAAATGACAAAAATCCTCTTATCACAACAGTTTTTTTAAACCATTAAATGTATAAGCCCTATTTATATTCCTTAAACCGAATGACGTGATATATATATATATATATGTTAGAGCAACTATCACTTTGAGCAGCAGAGAGATGGCTCTGCTAACCTGTGTACTGAGCAGAGATGACCTGGAAACCTCACAGGGTTGAGTAAATATAACAAAGGTATTATCTGCCAACAGGACATAGACCTGAGTTGTCTGAAAAGGCCCCAAAGCTTAGCAGCACACAGTGATTGAAATGACTGAGTAGAATTGCTGTGTCAGTTGTCTTGGAATTGACAGCTTCTGGATTGTACTGGAGACACACAGCTGGAGCTCAGGAGCTTTCATGCTCTAGTTAAGCTGTTCATAGAGAAATGACTTTGCCTTCATAGGGTTTTCTGATCACAGCTGCAGGTTTCCCCACCTGCAGGTCAGATGCAAAGCAAAAGAAAGGTTAAGTTCCTCATCAGGTCCAGGCTTATTCCAACTCAACTAAGCCTGTTAAATGTGCACCTACCAAAGATTTTCATTTTCCTGCATTTCATTTTATCCTCTTATCTTCCTTCTGTCCCACTAACCAGAAGGTCGGCAGGTCGATCCCCGTCACCCTAGTTCAGCGTGCCTAAGTGTCCTCGGGCCAGATACTAAACCCAAATAGCCCCTAACAGCTCTGCTGGCAGTGTGTGATGTGTGACAGAGAAAGTGCTCCACATAGAAGCAAGCAGAAGTGTGGGAGAATGGCTAAACTGTACTGTAAAGAGCTTTGAGTAGTAGAACACTAGAAAAGTGCTTTATGATTACAGACCATTTACTCTACTATAACCATGTATTAAAGTAACCAGTAAATGTACCTTTAAATTTTAAGCAGCAGACAGTGTTTATCAAGGCACGGTTTGTGTGTGTGTGTGCGCACAAAATAACTGCACAACACATGGATGGATTTTCATCAAACTTGGTGTGAATATCACTTGGGACTGTGTCTCCAGAAGATTACGTTTTGGAGCTGTGTACTTTATGGATGGCCACCTACCACAGGCACTGCTGATGGTCAATCTGACTGTGACAGATGGTCAGTGTGTTTGTGTGGAAGAGAGTGAGTATTACAAATCGTCTAGTGCCTATAGTACAAAACACTGGGAATACTCTCATTTGTCTCCTTACTTTGAGTTAGATCATGAAATCACTACTACTCTCATGTCTCTATGGTGAATATGAAGTTACAGGTTAGCTTAGCTGGGCTTAGCAAGAAATATCGGCTCAGCTATGTTTACCAGCTAGTTGCTAACAGCCTCTTTCATTTATGATTATGAAGGTTTATCACTCCAGGTGGCTGACGGACAGGAACTTCAGACTTGTGTGAGATTTATTTCTATGTTCTTCAGTGTAATAGTTATCTAATGATCTCTTTTATAAAATAATATGGATTCTAGCTGATTTACTAAATACATAAATGGATAGGTATTGCATGTTCTTTATACTACATATTGTTTTCTTATCTTAGTTTTATTTTTCCAAAAGTCACACCCTTAAATACAATGTCTGAAAGCTTATTCTGTGCACCAGGTGGAGTGGAGCACATGGGAAAGGAGACTAAGTCACATTTTAAAGAGAGGGGTGTTATTTCTGAGGACTGAAATGTGTTGTATGGAACTGACCTGCTCTCTTTGCTTGATTCTTTTGTAAACGAACTCGGAGAAGGGTTTCCTGTGGATGAATCTGCCGTGTCCTGGTGACACCTTCAGCTGCCCCTCCTCATAGACCACTTTTCCTCCAGCGATGGTGACGACGGGGACACCGTGACACTCCATGCCCTCGAAGATGTTGTAGTCCACGGCCTGGTGGTGGGTCTTGGCTGAGATTGTCCTACCAAGACACAACCACATGTTTGCAAACACTTAGGTTCCTGATCACATGCAGCCTGTGTGATATATATGTGAGGTAATCGCCACATGCTTTATACCAGAAAACAGAAGCCCACAGTGAAGTCTTAATGCATTGTGTTCCAATCTGAAACAGACTGAATCAGGCCAAGATGTACGCATACACAGCATCAGGTTAGTGCGGCTCACTTACTGTGCAGCAACAAGCGCCGTAGTGTATTATTTATTCAGCGTTTGCTCATGTAATGCTCTCTTCTCTAAGAAGCTTACTAAGCTTCTTTTAGTCAATGAAAGAGACACCTCAACATTTGCAGTGCTGCTTATTTTCCTGCGTGCTGGCACAGTCAGCAGCAGGGCATTGTTTTCACCCCTCTGCCTCAGTGTGTGTATATTTGTGTCGGTGTGTACAGTTTTTAAAACCTATTTAGCGACTCTGACCTTGTCAGGACCAGTAGACCTCATGGGGACCAGAACCTGGCACAACGTCATTACTGAGCTCCTGGTTAAGTTGGGTAGTCAGACGTGAATTGTAGTCTGGTTAAGGTTAGGGATGAGGGTTTAGTTAGGCTGTCCACAATGAATGAATGTAGTGTCCTCACGATGATAGTTGCCCAGACTCAACAGGGCATGGACAGATTTTTACCAAACTTGGTGAGAACATTACTTAGGAGGGTATCTCCAGACGATTATCTTTGGAGCTGATCGGTCAAGGGGGGGATGGACAACACATGCACAAGTAAGCTATGCCTTGGGGCTTTAAAGGAGCAAGTCCACCTGCTGGAAAGAGCAGAGCCAGCTCAAGGAGGAGCTCAAACACAAGGACGAGTTCATCAGAAAACTGACACACTCACCAAAGCCCAAATCGACTGCCTGGCTGAAGAGCAGTGAGGCACAGTGGGGGGTAATGTGTGAAACCATGGAGGGGCAAGAGGTGGAGAGGCAGAGTAAACTGCAGAGTGAGAGATGGATGAAGGAGGAGGAAGAGGGAAAGAGGGACTGAGGATCAGATCTGCTTCCTGACAAACCAGCTACAATATAAATATAATTGTAAATATTGTCAAGTAATTTGCTGCCTTCGAGGACAAGCACATTTCTAGGTTGAAAGAGCAAGGTAAGAGCATCACTTTACAATAACAGCTTTAAAGGGCCCATATTTTACATCTTTCTGGGACTTAATTTGAGGTATTGGTTCCCCTAAGATGATATATCAGTGGTTTAAAGTCAAAAAAACTGCTGCAATGTGTATTTCCATGTCCTCTCTTCTGCCTCTCTCTGGCCCTCTAGACAGAACGGGCTGTTTTCGGACTGGGACCGGCTGAGTGGGGCTGAGAGACAAGTGCAATCCTGAATGACATCATACGGGGGAGGAAGTACTAAACGTGACGTTTCAATAACATATTTCTTCGAATGGACTGAGTGAAAAAGTCATCGGAGCGACTGTTTTCATACTTTGAGGGTCCCTACTGACCCCCTTCAAGTCATTACGGATAGTAAAAGTCCAGAAAATGTATTTTAAACAATATGGGCCCTTTAAAATGATTTTAACTGTAAACAAATTAACAATGAGAATGGCCTCTCTGTCATTGCCTCAGTGTTCGCCACAGCTTAACACCTGGAACTGCACTATGGTGTATTGTGCAGCAACGTGTGCCACATGCTTCACCGTATATTTCACACACCAACAACCCAGAGCTGGGGCTTAGCCGTTAGCAATAAGAAAAACCTAAGCAAAAAGAAAAACATTAAAATTGATATACTGCTCATGAATGGTCAATAAGGGAAATTTCAAATAAAAACATGTACAACTGCAAACCACTGTTAAAGCAGCTTGAAACACAACTTGTGGGAAATGTAGGAATCTTAGAGAAAAATCCTATCACAACGTTTGATAATAAAAGGATTGAAAGCTTTACACAGTACTTGATGAAGTGTAACATATTAAACATTCTTGAGTGGGGAACAGAGAAATAAATTTGACTCAACCAGATGAAACACTGAATAGATTTTTTTTAGCCTTCTTCTCCTCCATTCACAAACACACATTTCCTGTTGATTTGAGAAGCCAGACACTGTGCACTGAGATCTGTCCTCATTATTCAAGTATACCCAATTACGGAGACACAAGGCAACTGACTGAGCTTCCTCTGCGTTTCTGGTTATGCAACTGTTTGTGGCCCCTGGTCCCGGATGTTATGAAGCGACACTTGCACTGAGGGCAATTAATTGCACAGTTTCACAGATGAATTCACGGCTGCAGCAATCATACACGAGACGCTCTCATGCTTGAAAGGCATTATAACATCTGCAGACACACACACGTGGTAAAGGCGGAACATACATAAACAATCACACACAGAGGTGATGTCCAGGGAGGACGAGCCTGAGGAGCTTTAAGCTGTAAACTCATCTACAGTCTGAACTGTCAAAGTCTCAGGCCTCACACAGGCTTCTCCTGTGTTACCAGTGGATTCATTTACAGCAAATTACACCATGATGCACTGTGTTCGTCTCTAATTCACATCGGCGGTTAGTGACTTCCCTGAGGGGCTCAGCCCAGATTCTCCAGCACACAGAGCAGAGCAGTGGCGTTCTGCGTTATATAAGTCTGAGTGTGCTACAGTATGCAAGCTACTGGAATACAAACTGTCCTCTGTACCTGCATCTGCCCATGTGCTCCACAGTGCAGCATACTGTCCACCACTCGGGGACTTGAGGAGGAAAATAAGAAAATGCAAAGAAACAATGACGTGATCAGTTGTGATATCCTGGAACTGTTACTGAAAATAGCCTTAATACTCTGTGTTCAGTACTATGAAAATTGGTTTAGCTCCCACGTGAAATATTCGTCATCTTTAAGATCCTCACCATGAGCCATCGTCATTGTCCCACTGATGCTGTGTGCACCTAGCTTATGTAAGTGTATTTAAAATCCTTCCCCCCCAAAACAACATAACCAAACAGGGAAAATAACCAGTCTTTTTTTTAACTGACTGATGAACGTGTAAACTGTGTTAGGCTTTCATTTGCAGCTTTAGACAACACAGCACAGACGTCACCTTACACGCATGTGTGTGTGTTTGTTTGTGTAATGAAGTGGCGCAAGGTGAAAGATGCATTTCTTCTCGTTCTAGCTGCCAGTATAGACTGCATGATTTACTGCTGAGCTCAACAGCCTCATCTTATTTAACTGAATGCTTGACATGCTTTCAAGTATCCCCAGTACTGCAGCAGCAGCATCTGCATCTACAGCACTGGTAGACACATCAGACTTAATGTGGACGGATAAGCATTCAGGATGTGCATCGCAGTCATATACATATTAAAGTGCACGACACGCACGACACACACACACACACACACACACACACACACACACACACACACACACACACACACACACTGTCTGGGAGCTTTTCTTCCCAGCTGTATTTTAAAGGCTTACTCCCAGTATGCTGAATGGTCGGAGTCAGGGTCCTCACCTTGTCAGCTTAGGGTCCCATATAACCACATCAGCATCCGAGTTCTTGGCGATACGGCCTTTCTGCGGGTAGAAGTTGAAGATTTTTGCTGCGTTGCTGCTGGTGACGGCAACAAATCGATTCTCGTCCATTTTCCCGCTGTGCTGAGGGAAAGAAATACACAAAGCACCCAGTTTGAGTATGGAGGGAGGCACAGTGAAGAATTAGCAGACTGATTTGCAAGCTCTGTTGCAAGTGGTAAATCTTTTCCCGTGGCCTTGGGGTGGCCGGGCTGAAACACTGTCCTCACAACAATGGCAAGAAAATGCAACGTCTGCAGCTCCAAGAGTTTACTGCCTTTTCTGTTTGTATTGTTATTTCATTTATTTCAGCTGAGAAAAACAGTTTTTTAAAAGGGTAAATACATTCTTAGTCAGACATTCAGCTTTGTGATAAATTTTTGTATTTTCATGACGTAGAAATGTAAAAAGGCCCCTGCTCACTGTTGTCCCATACATGATGAGTAAGCAGCCATGACTGTGCGTCACAGTAAGAATTATCAAGCTGACGTAAGACACATAAAAACAGGGCTTTGTAAAAACAAATATTATTATTACATTATTGCAAACTGTGTAACGACAGGAAGCTCCGTAATGGCTCTACACAGCAGCAGCTGCAGCTCAGATGTCTTCTACTCAGACTTATATCTCAGTAAAGAGCAGTGTCTGATAAAGTCCAGTTAGTTATTATGAGTCGGACGTACCACTCCTTTCTCCCAGATGACAGACATCCTGTCCTCCACGCCGTTCACGCCGTTAGGGATCTTGGTGAAGTCGTCTTTTCCCAGGGCCTTCTGGCACACGGAGAAGGTGCAGTTGTCTGTTCCCGTCACACTGAGATCATCACTAGAATGATGAGAAATAAACGTGTGAAAAACAAATGACAATCACATTATCAGAGTTATTCTTCAAACCCAGATTCTATGCAAATTAGTTTTTATACATAAATTCTAGCTCATGTTATATCTGTTTCTGCTTCTTGCTCAAACACATAAAACTCGAATTGCAGTTGACGAATTAGAGTTTGATTTTCACATTTTCAGCATTTCATATTGTTAAAAACTCTCTTCCATAAGAATTACTGATATGGTTTGTTACCAATATGCTGCACCTTCAGTTGCACTTACTTGGCCAGCAGGTCCATGAGGTACCCAGGAGTGCTGGGGTCAGGTCTTAGTGGAGGACCCATGACAAAGCCAGCAGCATGGGACCAGTCCTTGTGCCAGTAGTTGGTGCCATCTGTACCCAGCCCTGCTGCAATGGGCTCCCCGAACACCACACGGCCTCAAGAGAGATATAGAAAAAGAAAAATATCAAAAACAACACCTGGCCAAGTTGTTATTTTTCTAAGTAGTGTTTTAAAGCTGGTCCACTATAGACAATGATTAAAAGTGAGAGGGGAAAACAATCTACATTTTAACCATGAAAAAGCAATTACATTAAAAACTGGAGTGGCACACTGAGGGTCCAACAGTCCCCATACGAAACAACATTTAAACTTACTACATATGTTTTCTTATTTGGATCTGCACAAAATTGCACAAACTCATAAATATATGTCCTGTAAACATGCCTGATTCTTTCATCAAGACCCATGAATAATTCTCTGAGAAATCAAAGATAATGTTGAACAATCTCACAATATTATAGAAAGTGATTTAAAACAATTTCCTGTATCTGCCTCCTAATCCAAATCCACACCGAACTGTAAAGGGTTCCTTCCACCAAGTTTCATGGTAATCTGTTTTATAGTTTTTGCGTAATCCAGTTAACTAACAGACAAACAAATAAACAAACAAACGCAGACGAAAATAATAAGACGAAATAAATGTTGACATTGACAAAGACAAACCTATCGTCTCTTACACTTGCTGTCCTCTATTTAAACAGCAGGTGGTAGCAGACTCCCACTCACCATCTCTGCGTGCATTAGACACCACCTTGGCAGCAGATTTGCTCATGACATGGACCACATAGAGCGGGCAGTTGACAGCGTGAGCTATGGTGATGGCTCTCTGGGTGGCCTCAGCCTCCACCTCCTCTGGCCGACACAGCTCATGGCCCTCGGGCCCCGTAATGCCCAGGGCCAGCATCTTCTTAGCCCCCTGTCGGGCCCCAGCAGAGACGACAAGGAAGGATAAAGGTTAAATGTGATGAAAGCAAAGCACAGAACAGTTTGTGTCCAAGCAGAGAGGAAACGGACAGGTACAGAGTTTGTAATGGTTGTGGTTAAAACACATTATATCCACAGAAACACAGTGTGTATGGTGAAAAGCTAATTTAAAAGGTTTCTACAAACATTAACAGTCCACACACATACTTAATAAACCTTAAACACACTTCCCAGGGAGTATCATGGGTTCCCCACCACAAGAACCACAAGTTGCTTTCCTGCCATTTGCTACTCCCTAGTGGTGATTTGTTGCCATGACATTCAAATTTAAAAAAACAAACACAATGAGAAATACTAGGCTTTTTCAGGGCAGACATTTTGACTCTCATACTGTTGCATGAAAGGCATACAATTTAAACAATTTTCATGTGCTTTTGCAAATGTAAGAGGAGAAAATATCAGTGGTGAAAAAATCCTATTCTTGTGACAATCCTTTAATACGTCCATTCATTGAGAACTGTCAGGATTGTTGATTTTAAAATGCTAATTCTGCACATATCACTAAATACACCTGAATATTCTGACCACTGTTGTGTCAATAGTGTTCCAGGTATTACTTGTGTTGTTGGGACCTAAATCTGTTCATACAGTCACATTATGGGGACTTGTCTTCTTAATGGGGACTAAAAGAAAGTCCCCATATTGTAAATCAATACATTTTGAGGCAAAGACATTTTTTAAGGTTAAGGTAAGTAGTAAGGTTCAGGTTAGAGTAATTCTCCAGAAAATCTATGTAATGATATGGAGAGACGACTATGTGTGTGTGTGTGTGTGTGTGTGTGTGTGTGTAATGTATTAAATTTGTTGTGTGTGTGTGTGTGGGGGGGGAATACATTTTAAGCAGTTTGGTGTCACTGTCCACGATGAGACAAATAAACACTGTTTCTATCATATTTCTCATTAACCTAATAATCCCTGATGCTGTTTTTAAAATGTGCTGTTAACAATGTTCTTTTTCCACACTTCATAGACACAACATCACATGTGCTCATACTGACCTCTGCGATCAGATCTCCATTCTCAGCATGAACCTGAGCTATAGCTCCAATCTCCTTACACTGAGAGAAGGCAGCGTAAAGCTCGGAGTCATCCAGCATGAAAACGTCTTTATAGGCCATAAACATCTTGAAGGAGTTCACTCCTTTCTCTTTGGCCAGAGTCTCCATTTCTTTCTTGACCTGAGGGTGAGACAAGTTTGGAGAAATACAAGGAAGAATTTCTCTGATTAAACGTGATTCTCATTTCTCCATTTGACAAAAAGGAGACAGACACGTCTGCATGGTGCCGTTTATGACACAGATTTCAAACATAATATGCATTGCCAAAAGAAGTTTTATTTTTTATCAACAATTAATTGCTCAGTCACCTGGTCACTCCACCATGTGACAGCGACATGCAGTGAATAGTCGCAGCACACTTTGGGGTCAGCTGTCTGCCGCCAGCAGTCGTAGGCCTCCAGCAGAGACTTGCCCTTGTGGGGGATGACAAAGTCCACGATCATTGTGGTCCCTCCTGCAAGAGCAGCCTGGTGGAACACAAACATTAGCACAGAAGTTAAAGACTAACTGCTTCAGTCAAAGCTTAGTGCTGACACAATCCATCCTCATTTCACCTTCTGTCAATTATAACATGATAAAAAACACATAGCTGAAGGTTCACGTATAGAATGGAATCATGAATAGATTAAGATCAAAGAAATGCACTTAACAGATTAAGACTACATATGTTAAACACAACAGTTTTAAATTCTGTGGATTTTTACTTCACATTAATTGACATATTGCAGTAACCTGCCATTATTATCTCAGCATCCAGGTGGGGGAAGAAAAGTAACAGGTTAAACAATCTTGTATTATGTTACACACTGATCTAAAGCACTTCTGTCCGTCCTGGGAGAGGGATCCTCACATGTGGCAGGTTTTTCTCCTGTAATCTGTTTTTTGTTGTTGTAGTTTTTCCTTACTCTTGTTGAGGGTTAAGGACAGAGGATGTTAAACCCTATGAGACAAATTGTGATTTGTGATATGGGCTATACAAATACAATTTGATTGATTGATTGTTATCCCAGCATGCACTCAATTGAATTTAGATTTAAAAAGTTGTTCTTAGAGTTTTGCATGCAGCATGAGAATTCAGCAGAATGTTTAGATTGAAGTGTATTGACTTCGAACTTGGAGAGAAGTTTAGAGAAATATTCAGAGTCACATAATGGAGAGGAGTGAAGTGGTTTGGCTCACATTTAATTCAAAGGTGATGCAAGCAGACCAGTGTATAATGGTGAGGATGCATATAAGACCAGTTTCCTCTGTTGTCATTGTAACAAGCTTCTAGGTTGCATATAGACCAATTTTATCCTGAGAAGTCTTGAAGTTAGTGAAGGTAATGAGGTTCCACCAGCTGTTTAACTTTTTCTATTATTCTCCTTTGTATCTGTCTAACTTGATGCACTTGAACGCACCAGAGAGCAGTGCTATTACGCAATCCAGCTAAAAACAAACCTTGGTTCCAATATAGAAGTCATCGACTGCCTTAGTGCCCATGAACGCCAGCTCCATGTGCGTGTGCGTGTCGATGCCGCCCGGGATCACCAGTTTATCGGTGGCATCGATGACTCGCACCCCCGCTGGGATCTGGAGGTTCAGTCCAACTTCTACTATTTTCCCTTTTTCTATGTAGACGTCGCAGATGGCGGAGCACTCCTCGTTCACCACGTTGCCTCCCTTGATCAGGATCCCGCTGGGCTCCATTGCTGCCGTGCGCCGTGGACACTTAATGACAATCTATGGTCTGACTGTGTGTGTCTCTCTGTGTGTGTGTGTCAGCTCCAAAGTTCACTGAGATACCACTGACCCCTCTGTGTAGTCTGGCCCTGCAACTGTGATTATTCAACTCAGCCCATGCAACGTATGGGATAACAAGTTAGTAAAGTGCAGTCAGAGCAGCCTCCTCTTCGAAATACACTGTCAAACATGACCCGTTGGTATTTCAAGTTGCGACTATAATTCAGGCATTACGGTAACAGCAAGTAAGAAATGATTTCACAATAAATCAAAGTTCACGTAAGGCGCAAGTACATTCTGTGGAGTAATTTCAAAATCAAAGCCTAAAAAATGCCATATAGAACTATATCTCCTCTAATTATAGATCATAATGAAAAGGACACCTCTGGTTTGCACAGACCAGTTTCGCCTCAGGTTGGTAAAAAACAGAAGTAGAAGTAGAAATGTGTTCCATTTACCGTAATATTCCATTCCCAGATCTCAGTTTGATTGTATTATTCTCGCCATTAGGTAAAATAACCAAATCTAAAAAAAAAAAAAAGATTATTCTACCAAAGACTGTTGGTGTGAGAGGTAGAGATATTTGTGAACAAAGCTTACAACACTGTAAATCCTCTACACATTACTTTACAAATACAGGCAGAGATAAACATGATTGTACAGGTCCCACACCTTCTCTCTCGGTCACATCCTCACTTCTGCCAAATAATCTGTTGATGAACTCGTATAGAAGTCATTGAAAAGGAAAAGTGTTCTGATCAATTAGATCACTGTGGGTATAAATCATTGTTATAGACTTCTACTGTGTGGCAGTTTGCCTGAAGCCCCAAACTGACTAAATCTGCTCCTGCCCCCGAAACTGTGAATTTGTGAATGACAGCCCAGATGCTGCTCTAATATTTTCAGATTGAGTTAATGAAAGCACTCATAACAATGGTCATATAGTTAACTCAGCATGTGGGCTCCAGGCTGCTGACATGCTTGGAGAGAAGATCTCTCTTCTACATGTTATCTGTAGCTATACAACACAGTTGGTGAGATAAAATGTGGAGGAAAACTTCTATAGGACATCTATTTGAATATTTTCTCCAGTACCGAGAGCATAACTGATAATGTTGGAGCTTATCAATAATATGGGATTTAATAATTTAACCCGGAGCCTGTTTAATACTGGGTCTTAGGACCAATCCCTTGACTTGAATGGACAGAAAAACATGACCTATCTGCCACAGACCAGCTCTGTTTTAGTTGTGTTATGGAGTTGACTAGTTTACCTCTCAAGATGCCTTTTTTCTGCAATGAGAGTCTGAAGCTGCTGCTGCTCAGCCTCCCTCTGTATTTCTACAAACTTCAGCAGGTTTGTGGCTCCTATCGCCTGAAGGAGAAGAACACAGAATAAACTCTGGCTCTAATGAGCAAACAGAGGCAAATACAGTATAGCTGAGAGCAACTAAAGCAAATTCAACAAAGATAATCTATTTCTGTTTTTAAGGCCAAGCATACCATCATCCACTATCATGATTACAACTATTGCTTGGATATACAATACACCTACTCACATATACAACCATTATTGGCAACTGTCAACCTTCTGGTTAGAGGATGGCCGCTCTAACCCCTGACCCACAGCCACATGCAGGGCCAAGTAATAGAACATTACTTTTGTAATATTTCCTTATGAAAGCATGTATAAGATAAATCAAATTGTGTCGAGCACAGAAACCTGAGGGACTCCATGATTAGCCAACTTAGAGCAGTTCTTTTAATGTTGATTAATTGTTCTAGTAGTATGTGTGTTTCAACCTGGTTTCAACCAGGTCTAAGCCAGCTTGAAAAGGCTCAGGGTAAAGGTGGCTTTCAATTCCCCCCCCCCCCCACACACACACACACTTCCCGGGGTCAAGAACTTAGTACTTGCTCTGCCCTCTCTCGCTGCTAGAAGGGACAGGGCCCCTGCTCCCGGCATGACTGTCAACTAGTAGACTGTTCTCAGTGTGCTTCAACTATGTTGCGTTACCAGGGCAGGGACTTGCTCACATACACAGGCACAAGGGGTCTGTGGCGATGTTAGCAACCCACTGAACCTTTCTTGAAACGTGGCCCAAGCAGTGTAATGCATGTGCGAGTCAGAGGGCTGATCGAAACCACATGGTTCAATGAAAGTGAGTTGGTGTGCTGGCTGGGTTGTGACCCCGGCCCTGTGGGGTTGGGAAAACCACTGGCCTGTCTCTTCCATAGGGAAATGGGAAATGGTCTGTATTTATCCTGGGCTTTTCTAGTCTTGCTGACCACTCAAAGCACTGCACAGTACAGGGTGTTGCCATTCACACAGTGTGTCTACAGGCTGTATGAGGGGCAATTCAGGGGTTTAATATCTTGCCCAAGGAAACTTTGCCATGCAGATGGGGAAGACTGGGATTGAACCACCGAACTTCTGGTTAGAGAACGACCACTCTACCCCCTCAGCCACAGCCAGAAAGTGAGCTGTGTTTACACTGTCATGGTTACTTTTACCCGCTGATTTGTTGCTGCAAAAGTAATCCTGCTGTACAAGAGGAACCACAGGTTCAGACATTTGATGTATGTGTTTCACTGAGGAGCCAATGGTCCACAGCTACCATCTGTGGGATCATCACTAAATGCCTATACATCAGAATCCAGCCTTGACATAACAATACTGTAGCACTACCGAACTTCAATTGGCTTCGGTTAGTTGTTTGGAAAACCAGAAGTATCTCCACGACTGAAGGACTGCTGAATTGTCAACTGCCAAGAAACAAAGGGTTACACCATGCTCACCTTAATGTGAATACAGACTTTATTCCTTTACTCAGGTTTCAAACTTTACTCACAGTGTGCTGACCAGTGCACCATGCACTGTTACCATTATGTTGAGGTTTCTATCATCTACTATTTTTACTGGAAATTCTACCTCTTTGTAAAATGTATGTTCCACTAGATTTATCTTTTATTATTTATCACAATGAGGCTTACCTCTACCAGGATCCATTACTGTATTCTGTATCTTTTATTCTTTTAAAAGTAACTAAAGTTTATTGTAAATTACACCCATTCAATTAATTGATTTAATACATTATCTTATATTTCATCATATTTCATTTTTTGTTGTTAGATAAACCATTTTTAAAATTAATAAAGTTTTTAATGTACTGTTAAAGGGTTTTGTGAAGTTTATTGATGGTATTTATGGAACATATCTGATACCATAAACATGCACATTATTCTAATCTTACATGAACAGACTGAGTTAATAATAAATTACAAGCCCATTTCTATGTTAACTTTAATTAACAGAATAGAAATCTTTATCAAATGTTGCTGTCCTTGAAAACTGATGGAGTATCAGACAATAGATATTACAGTTTGTGCTTTCATTGTGTGTGTCGATGTGTTCATAGATGTCAATGACAATTAGAACACAACTGTCTTGTGTGATTCAGTATGAGGAATCAGCCGCCATTTACTTCAATTGTATTGGATTTGGCTGCATAACTGTTTACCCCTGAAACTTCAGAAACTCCAGAGCCCACCCCTCCATCGGCATAGTGGTGTGTAGATAATGAGTGAATTTTCATTTTTGGGTGAACCCTTTAATAGTGTTTGGTCACAGAACAAGAGACAGACCAAGAAACCTGGATGACTGAGAATCTTGACTGAGATGTTAGGTTCACATTTAAAACACTCTCCTGTATTTATTAATGGGGTCTTATTACAAGTGTGTCTAGTTTCTTTACGTGTTTGCATCTTTGAGTTAACATCTCAACAGTGTTTCATTCTTTTTGAGTGAACAACTCAGTTTCTCTGTTTCATGGGTGACATATATTTAAGTGGCAAAAAAGACAATGGGTGTGGTCAGATGATTTTTGAATCAGCTGTTGATGGGGTACTGCATTTTCAATTTGGTGCAAATTGAACACCCATCACAAATTGATAATTAACAATATTGTCCCCAATTGAATCTTTATCCAAACAAAACAGTTCACTAAAATAAGAAATGAGGATTTAGAAGTATACCAGGTTCCTTTTTAGTCCTTTGAGTCCTCTAAATGACATGACATCAGCTAGGTCTGTGGTTTGGCAGGAGATTGTAGGGATAAATGTTGCATACAAAGTTCAGTATTTTGAATGTCAATTTTAAATAATTAATAAATGAAATTAAATGTATATTAATCATTTCAATTTGGTGTTTTGTTTCAACATTAAATAAGCACTGCTGGTTGCTGTAGGTATTCCAACAGGCTGCAACTGAAGGAAACTCTAACTAACAAAAGAACAGTACTCATACTTGTAATTGTTTGATCTCAATCATTTCACATCCTCTAACATTCCAAAACAACAAAAAATATCAGTTAGTGTTGAACTGTCCTCCACTGAAAGTGTTATTTCATCACATGACAAATCTGAATTTAAAAAGAGAATAAAGTTACTGATATAATGTACTCAAGCTATGTAATCGTAGTTTTCTCTTTGTTATGGCCTCTTTGTCTCCATTGCCCAATTGGCCCTTTTTCATGACGGGCCTTTTGACCCACAGTGGTTCCAAGTTCCAAACTTTCCAAACAGGGTCTTTCTGTGTGGAGTTTACATGTTTTCCATGTGTTTATGTGGATTTTCTCTTTGCCCTGCAGCTTCCTCCCACAGTCCAAAAACATGCCAATTGGGGCTAGTTTAATTGGAGACAGTAAATTGAATGTAAGCGTGAATGTGAATGTGATAGTGAATGGTTGTA
Source organism: Hippoglossus stenolepis (assembly GCF_022539355.2). Taxonomy (NCBI): domain Eukaryota; kingdom Metazoa; phylum Chordata; class Actinopteri; order Pleuronectiformes; family Pleuronectidae; genus Hippoglossus; species Hippoglossus stenolepis. Next base: position 2,202,554 of record NC_061490.1, on the reverse strand, counting down.
TGTCTGTATGTTGGCTGGCAACCAGTCCACAGTGTACCGCGCCTCTCGCCCAATGTCAACTGGGATTGGCTCCAGTTCCCCCCGTGCCTCTCAACAAAGAAAAGTGTCATAGATAATGGATAGATGGATAACAGGAAAAGCACATGTGTCATAACCACAAACTGACAAGTCAAAGAGTCCACTGGAAACATTTTCACATATTCTCTGCCCTTCTGCTCCATCATCGGAGAAATGATCATGACTCAGAGAACTCATGGCCACAACCACTAGTCCAATGACAACCTTACTACATGAATTTACTCCACATAACTGAAACGGAGTGGTCAAAAAAGTGGACTAGAATTGTTTATATCTATTATTTTAAAAATCCCCTCAAATGCAGCAGGCCACTGATAATGCTGTGATATCCCTGGAGCATGCCACTGCCTCTCTTTCATGAAGAGTTGTTAGCCACTGGGAGAGATTAGCATTTTACTGCAGTGGATTGGTTGTCTGCACCGCATCAGTCCAGACAACTTTTCTCATCCATTAGTGTATTACGAAAACAAGACACATTGGAGAGACAAAGATGCATGCGCTGGTGAGATAAGCACACGCACAGGGCTTAGGAACACCTAACCTTCACAGTTGCAATAAACAATAACATGTGACTTAAGAGGATTTACATAAGATGAGAGGAGTAATCAGAGGGAGGGAAAAAAAACCAATGAGGCAGCAATGGCATCTCCTCAAAAGTCTCTGTGTTGCTGAATGAGGAAAGTTGCCATTCCGCTGGATTTAGAGGAAGGCTGTTATCACTTTATTTCCTCAGCACTACAAACCAACACTGATGTCAGTTTCTTTTCAACCCAACTGGAACTCAGTGAGTTGACATGGTAAACCTCTGGCATTAGAAGAGCATAGCATGCAGAAAAAGGGACATAAGATCGTGTTCAGACATCTTATCAGTGCTCACTCTGCTCATGCAGGAAGAGGACTGTTTAGTGTGTTTGAGCTCAAACGTCACACATCCTCCTGCACCTACTGCACTACAGATGTAAAAAAAAAAAAAATCATATTCCTATTAAGTCATATTAAGCATTTGCCACTTTGTCATCTCTGTGACTATTTTAATTATTTTCCTCTGCAAACCAAAAGAGGTTTTTCTGAGAAGTGCTGCCCCATATTTCCCATTTCCTGCCCTCTTTTATGTCATTGTAATTAATTTATTTTCTAGTCCTGTCACACTTGCTTGTCCTACATTTATGTAAAACTAAAATGCAATCTATTTTTACTCCATATTTTCCTTTTACCTTGCTGGACCAAACATTAAACATTTATAAACTCAGCCTCTCTTACAAAACACAACATAGCTTCACCAGCAAGCTGTTTAAAGGAAATCAAAGTGCCTAAGTGGAGGTACTTGGAAAAATGAATTACCTGCATGACTGCATCACTGTAGGTTTTATTAGCCAATATGGACACTTTTCATCTGCTCCAACGCACTACACAACCACTAACAACTCAAACATCCATGCTAAGCTCCGCCCAGTTCACCCTCCCTGCCTCCATCCGTCAAATGATCATCAGCAGGAGGGGAAACCTTCATTCGGTCCGAGGACATGTGTTTTCCACTGCTCCTCTTCTTATATGGAACTCTTGGCAAATTGATCATTATACTCGTCTGATATGATGACAAATCTAAACTCTGGATGTCCAGCACCTGGTCTGTGCATCTTAGAATCTGGCTCAGAACATGCCATCAAGGCCCAACAGTCCCCCTATGAAACCACATTTAAATTCACCAGATCTGGATTTTTGTTTTGCACCATATTACAAACACTCATGAATATCAGTCCCCTAAACATGCTCTTTAAACAAATATCTGTGAATTATTCTGCATAGATCCAGAAAAGATTTGCACACACCCACACCAAAGCTTATTTGGTCTTCTCTCCCGTTTGACTGGCACCTACAGAGCGCTGTGCACAAGCACTCACAGGAGCAGTTCTTCCACAGTACAGTGCACTGATGAGAAATTCACTCATTTGTGTAGATGTGTCACCATAATCTCTGTAGAATAATTTTGCAAATGTGTGTTTATGACAGTTACAGACATGTATATACACATACACATAATAACTGTCACATAAAATACCCATTCATTGTGCTTTGCCTCGTACAGACACCCACCTCTACATTTTATTTTTGTGCACTCATGCAATTAACCACCGGATCTGCACAGGAAAGTTGATTGTGTGGATGTTGTCTTTGTGCCTATTTTTTTAACAATTACCTATTTCTTTACATATTTAATACAAATCCCTGTGTGTGTGTGTGTGTGTGTGTGTGTGTGTGTGTGTGTGTGTGTGTGTGTGTGTGTGTTTTACCAGTGCATGTGCATTATGTGTGGGCAGACATGACCAATAACATTATTCTGTTCCAGATTCGGATTCTGAATATTCATGCACATGAACAAATGGTTCAGGTTTGCATTACCATTAATTGCACCCAGATGGCACTGTTCTCCTCAGGTTGGAAAGGAAATGGGACTTGGAGTTGTGACTGCTGAAATGTATTATTGTACACACATGGAAATGCTCACGCAATGATGTGATGTGTCTGATAAATAATCTCTTTGTAATAAAAATACTTTTTTGTGATCTGATGTGGTTTATATTTGTTTGTAAAACACAACATTCAAATTCAGGGTTAGGGCCTTTTGGAATATATTTGTCATTTTACAACATCGGATTCTTATGTAATGTTATAAATTGTTTCATAGAGCAACTGGAAGAGATTAAGAGTTATGTCAACCACAAAAATTTGATGCATTATTAAACATGTTGCTTGGAACCAACTGAATGATTTGCTGGAATATGCAACCTTCAATCAAAATAATAGACATGTAAATATAACCATGTAATAAGGCTTCAAATGTGACATTAAGTGATGTAAGATTCCCTGACACTTTGCCTATAAAGACACTGGGAAGTCTTCAAAACATTTGTCAGTCACATTGTTGCAGCTCAAGCATCAGAAGGCAGCTGTTAAGCAGACTCTAAAAATGTTAAGCTTCCAACAATGGGAGGCAGAAAATGTGAAGGGAAACAATTAAATTACGCCTTGCATGAAGTTTGCTTTTCATTTTGTGAGGCAAATTTAGTGCCATGGTTAATCATTATGCTGTTGAACACGATTTGCAAAAATATTCAAGAGCTTTATGTGCCTCAGTGCCCCTTCTGTATTGAAAAATAATGGGCCTCTATCCAATTAAAAACTGCATTAAATCTCTAAAGTATTACATGTACTTTACTGGTATCTCTCTGATTAGGCTTTTGAGCATGTACAGATGCTGACAGCACACTGAGAAAGGGAGCTTTGACTGACTGCTCCCTTTTAAATCTAGTTCAGGAGTTCAGGATTTTCTGTGGATACGGAAGGTGCACACACGCATTTGTGAAATGTTGTTTTCATCAAAATCTTCAATCTAGGAGAAATGTTTGATGAAGGAAAATCATGTCGGACTAAAACACACAAACACTCACATGAATAAAACAAATTAAAGAGAAAACCTGTTTCGTGGCTTCTGAAAGGTAACATGTTCACTTCATAACCACTACTTTAACGCTGTTTTCTTATCACTCAGATTTAGTTTTGTCATTTATTTAGTCTAAATTGAAGTGCTGCTAAATGTGTCCACACAGTGATATTGTGTATTGGGATGTAACAATAACAGGAAGAGCTTTTTGTATTCATAACGGCTCTTATGTTTTGATTCTAGCATTGATAGGCAGTGATTCATTGTTCTGCAACAGAGGCAGCAGTCCAGCATGTGAATGGATGATTTATGTGACCATCTGTTTTATTTTCATCATAATTTGATTATCTCTTTTTGTGTGACGACTTTTGATGTCAAGACCCATTTTGTTACACACACACACACACACACACACACACACACACACACGCACACACACACGCACACACACTGTACATGTACACACCCACCACTCGCGCACAACACAACTTTGGAATAATTGAGCTGCCTCTCGATCACTGTCTCAAACCCGCAGTCCACATTCACACCCTCATTCTTTTAAAAACTGACCAAATTATGATTACAAGTAACAAGCAGGATAGTTGCACAACCGACTCACTCCCACTATCTATTTGTGTTAATTAAAAGATTTGCAACTACATGTGTCTGCAGATAATCAAAATGTCTTCTGCAGCAGCACTCCCAGATGCATCGGCACTCCAGAGCTCATTTGCTTGCTGCGATCTCATGTTTGTTTAGAATTAATCAATCTACCCACAATTGAGTTAATTAATTAGTGTTTTAATGCTACTCTTTATAATTGCAGTCAGATGAGTCTGCAGACAAAGCAATCACATTAATGCAAATACAACAGATAATTGTTATTCAAACTTCCTCAGCAGCGGCAGGGGAGAGCCGAGCTCGTGCCGGCTTCCACCCCGAGGAGGCACTAGATGGCACCATTGAGCAGGGTTTCTCCTCCTCGCCCTCTTGTCACTTCCTGGATATTGTTCAATTAACTGTCCTCATTGAGTGAATGTGCATATGCATTGAGGGGTAGATGACACAGGGGTCCCTGTGATACCCTCACTTGCAGACGAACGTCCATTAAGCGTTGCATCTGTGAAAATGAAAGGTCAGTGTTTCCCAACAAGTGCAACACATATAGTACATTCTGTTTAAAACGTGATATCTCCATGTATCTAGTGCAAATCCAAGGCAGCGTTGTCCGTGTGTCTCCTCGCTCCCCTGATAATGTTTAATTTGCTTTTTCGCAAGAGGCATCAACAGCGTGACCTTAGAGGCTTCTTTCTCTAAATGTCAGGGGCCGTGTTCTTTTCAGGAACATTTTCCACAAAGCTTTCCCCCACTGTTAAGAGCGTCGTTCACTCACTCTCATTGCATCTATGTGAGGATAAATGCTTGACAATGCCTTCTTCATGCAGGTAGGCCAGGATTATCAGGATTACTGCTGTGCTATAATAATTAGGTAAATAATGATTGCTCTTAACGGCTTGCTCAGGAATTCTGCAAAAACAAATGTCAAAGTGTGTTTTTATTGAAGCATCTATTCCAGTTACAGAAGAAAAGTTAGCAACACTGCTTTGTTTGTATTGTTACCTCTTAAAAACTTCCCATCACTCAAATTGTATTCATGGCTTCTTCATCATCGTTGTCATCACTATCATTAACCACAGCTCATTTTGAATTGCGTGGCTTTGTAGAGTACGTTTTTGTTTACCCAGTTTTTCAGGAATATGCCCGTGTCATTCAGCAGCCTCTCAGCAAGAGCCATTATTCCCACATCTCTTTAGTTTATCTCCTCTGATGATCTGCTCAGATAGATATGACAGCTGAATAAATATGCAAACGTCGTGCGCAGTGCCACACTTCACCATAGAATTTCTATTATGCTCTCAGATTTAGAGACGAACAGTATATTGAGATAACAATGGCACTCTTCGGGGATTCGGATGAATGGGGGTTTTCTTCTTTATCATCTTCCGATAAACTCTGGATATCAGCAGAAAGAATCGAGACACTTACTCATTTGCTTAGACTAATTAAAAATGTCTTTTCACAAATCTGCTGTTGATACTTTCTGAAGAGATCTTTGAAAATGTCAGAATAAAATGGGATTCATAAATCACACTTTCATCAATTAACTTAGTCAGCAGTGTCATGTCTTTTACTCTTCAGCCATGCGGCTGTGTCCTTCAAAATTAGTTTTATTTGATATAAAGATGGTGTGATTGCAAAACAAATGTTTTCAGCGCTGTGATAGAATTACCTCAGAGGTAATGACTATTAAATTAGATTATTAGTCTAATGTGAAGGTTTCATTGTAAATTTCATTGCAACTGACCCTAAATTATTCATCTAAAAATGTGTTGCTCTTTTTTTTCCCACTCAAATATGAGAGATGTTTTTTTTCTCCAAAATAAAACTAGGCTATAACAAGAAAATTAGTAAAAAAAAATAATTTTAATAACAATCTTCAGAATCACAGTCTACATGCAGTGATTGGTGCACTGCTGGACCTGTGGGCATATGTTGCCTTTTTATAGCATATTCTGGTGAGTATCTCAGCTTTAATACTTTGGGATTTTGCCGGGCCCCCAGCTCCCAGCATGCTTTGAAACATGTAAGTCTCTTTTCAATCAGTTTTTGAGCATGGCATCGATATTGGCTACATTTGTGGCAGAGGAGGCGCTTTGGCAGCGCCGTTTGAAAAGAATTGCCATGGGAGGGGTCGGCTTGACCCAGCTTTAATGCAAAACTGAAAAGGAGAGGAAACAAAAAAAAAATGCTACTATATTTAACCAAATCTGCAGCTTACTCGGAAAACACATGATAATGATATCCTCTTAACACTCCTTGCTGGAGAATTACAGCCCTCGCGGCTGCAGGGGCCAAGATTCAAGACCAGAGAGAAGATGCAGTTATTACAGCACAATCATTACGTTGTGACTGTTTTTCTGGCCCCGTTCACCTCACTTGGTCAAAAGAGCAGCACTGCAAAATTAGCAATTAATGGGGCAATGCTGACTCCTTCCTCAGAAACGGGTGCTTTACCCTCAGATCCTAAATAAGCCCTTGTAAATGTGATTATTTTCATGTTGGGTTATTCATTTTATGGGATTTGCTTCTGCACTTCAGATATGTTAATTGAGGTATAGTGTATATGTTAACATTTGTGCACGAGTTTGACTAGATTTCTGGTAGTTTACAAGAGCAACATTAACATTGCTCCCTCAAGAGGATTAATAACTTCTCTTTGCTTACGAGTGTCCACATGCAGCCGCTCCGTCCTCATAATATAGTGTGAAAACAGACACAGCTTCCCTGGCAGGTTTCTTTTTGTTTTCACTAAATCTTAATTAGCGATTAGTTCGAATAATTCTCAAACTGCCTCTTTTCCTTTTTTTTTCTCAGTGGAGGATGGTCTGTTATTTTAATTAAGCAGAGGTCGGATTTATTAACTCAGCAGGAGTGTGTCGAGTGAAGCTGTGGAAATCAGCAACGCTCCACATTGTGCCACTCAACGCACCAAATCCCAGATCTGCCCCTGCCTTCGCACCACACTGCGAAACAAGGGATGAACACAACACAACACATTTGGTTTTATGTTATGTTGCTCACCGATTCCTTTTGATTGGTTAATTGATGCTATCTTTCCCTCAGCTCCTGCTCTTCGGTGTTAAGATGATGACACAGCTCGAACCAAGCCTGTGATGCAACGTCCACTGGGTTAAGCAGGCGGTGTGGGGCACATGTATAAAAGTTGAAGGAGGGAGAAAGCTAGAGAAAATGAGGTTGTGTGAAAAAAAGTTAAAAAAAAATGAAAGTATGCTCTGAAAAAAAGAGGCAAAAGATGTGATAATTAAAGGCGAGTGAGAGAGGCGGTATCTTGCACCTCACGCAGAACAGAGCTGATCAGACTATAAATCAAAAGGTTTCTGTCATATCTTGGTTCAGATCTTTGGACAGTATATTGCTTGTTCCTCGTTCAACATGGCAGCTGGCTCCACATCAAGAGGATTGATGTACAGTAAATACAAATAACATTTTCAATCTCCTCTTAGATTGGGAAAGCTAAAAACACAAATGTTATCTAGTGCATCAAAATGACTTTGCCCACCCCCCAAAAAAAATTAAACTTTACAGAGGGTCTTGTTCTTGCAGATGGCTTCATTCATTCTGGAGTGTGAAACAAGTTAGGAGGACGATGCAGGGTAGATACATTATGACTTGAAATCCACAACCCACCCATTCAGTTAATACTCGTACACAGAGAGACAGATGCAAATTTACAGCAGCACCCAACAGTTTATTCTTGGGTTTTGTTTGTTAGAAATCTCTGCAGGGAAAGATTGCAAAGTGTTGTACATTCTGTCTGTGGCCAGAAGGCAATTACTGCCAGAAAGCTTTTGACTCCTCCTGATTATGTGATGCCTTTCAAAAAATTACACAGATTTCACATCACATGCTGAGCATACCTCGGCTACAGTTGGGAGCCTCAGAAGAAAATCCTGACATTCATGCACACCAACCCCAAGCCCCCGCATCTACTGTGGGCTTTATTTTGACTGTGGGGACGATGAAAGACAAAAAGGGGAGGGGGTCACTGCTTCCACTCCCTGGTCAGCGCTGCAAAAAATATCCTCGTCATTTAGTCTTGATTTAAAAAAAAAAAACATGTCTTCTAACACAAAGTGAGAGCTTTGGCTGTCAGGGTAGTTTAAATACAAATCATCTATTCATTGATACAATAGAACGATCACTACATTGTGACTTCTTTCCAGAGTTCAATTATTTTCTAATGTTATATTATTCACAAGCTTATATTAGATGGTGTGAAAGATTATGAACAATTTGTGTGGGGTTATTTTTAACTTGAATGCATTTATCCTGAAATTAAAGAAAAAAGATTTTCTCTTCACACTGATTTTTTAAAGGTTCGACCCATCTGTGTTTGAAATGTACAGTGTGACCTCCCTGCTCTGAGAGTGACGTTCAAGGAGCTGAAGAGATGATGAAATGTTGCTCAATCCTTAGTTGTGAAACCTTGAAATTGATGATTTTATCAAAAAATAAGTCAATGAAAATCATTTCTTACTTGTGTGAAGTCAGTTTAAATTTTGTTTGAACCTCTAAAACGACATTTTTACCATTTTCTCCAATAACAAACATCTAGTTTTCAAACGTCAACACAGCTCACCATGATGTTTGTTATTACTGTTCACGATCAGTGAATTAATGTTAAAATCAACTCATAATTTAAGGTAACCTCAGAGATGGCAGCATTAGAGGCGAACATCCGGTTGTTGTAAGATAGAAAACTGATAAACCCCTCAGGGCTGAATCTGATGCTCTGAGTTGTTCACACACTTTGTGTTTGTCCAGGTTTCTACTTTGTGTAATTCAGCAGTAATGACACAGACCTCATTCTCTCACTCCGATGTAAAAGTTGTGTTTTTTAGGTGAAAGAACAACAGTGTGTGCAACAACGAATCATTGCACAAGTGAAGCACGGTTGAACCGAGCTGAGTCCATTTTATTTTACAAATTAGTGGAGTAACTGCAGCTTTGCAACACTTACTTTCACCATTTTATGCTAAAAAAAATGATAAAGCATATGGAACCAGTCAAACATCTGGACAATGTCTAGTTGTTAATGTTAATTGCCAATTGTTTTCTAAAGAAACAGAACACAGCTGTCAAAAACAACTCTGCTCAAATTATCTCATTCATACTGTATATTCATTTTGACCAGTACAAGTTTGCTTGTAGTTGATAAATAAAGTTGAGATGTTTACTTCTTGTGGTGCAAGTTTGTTTGTTTCGCAATTGCACATAAAAATGAACACTTAACTCCAGACCTGTTGAGGGCCCTCCTCATGTTGGGACCCTGGTTGGTTGGTTGCACTACTCCCCTCACTACAAGCCCTCTGATCCTGAGAGGAAAAGGACAGACATCCATCTAGTTATTTAAACTGTGAGTTTTCAACTTGTATGTGTCTAGTATTTATTGTTTGGTTCTCAGGATGTGAAAACCTTTTAAAACACATAGTGGTTATCAATGGCTACACACATAGTTACAATATTTCTGAAATCTATCACATAGTTGAAAGATTGTAAAAACAACTACATTGTTCACAGTTCAAATATTTTATCCCAGTTGTAGACTGTCATTGGCTTTTATTTTTATTAGACCTAGTGCTGGGCTAATCTGGATATTTTTTGCAGCGTGCCCTGAGAGGCGTTCAGGTTGCACCAGCGTCAGTCAGGGGCCTCAACACTGACTGACACTCTGTGAATGATAGTGAAATCTAGCAGGTGCATTTGGCTTGCATACCTCTGATCAGTACACCACAGTGCTTGTCTTCTTAGCTTGCTCTGTAATAAGCTCCTTCAAAGATCAGTATGTACACCCCCCCCTCCCACCTCCCTCCTGATAAGATCTGGAGTATGTAGTTCTCTCCTTCCCTTTATTCCCAACTCTTTTCGTTTTCTTAAGAAAATGTCAGTTTAATCATATCTTAATGCTTTGATAATGGGGTTCTCTTACACGGGCGAAGAACAGTCACTTCAGTGTCTTAAAAGCCCAGGATGTGGAGGGAAGGAGAGAATGTCTCTAAATTAAATTTGCTCGGGCCCTGCCTCAGCGCTGTGTGTGTGTGTGCATTTGTGTGTGTGTGTGTGTGTGTGTGTGTGTGTGTGTGTAACAGCAGGAACAGAGGCTCTTTTTCACCCCTCTTGACAATCACACAAAACATGTAATTGTTTCATGTGCACAAGTGGAAACTATTAATATTTAAATGTCAACTTGCTTGATTTCAATAATTGTGAAGGTTTAAGTGGAGACTAAACAGGGATGTCAGTGTCGGCCAAATACCTGCCTGTTTAAATGTATGTAGCACGCTCTATCCTTACTGCCTTCACATAATGAGGTGCAGAGACGAGTCACTTGCCATATGATACTTGTCTTTTTCACTATATTTCTATCTGTGCCGTTTTTGGAATGTAAATTATTTCAACAACAAATCGCCAGAAGGAAACGGCAACAGGAGAACGAACAGATAAATTATTTGTAAAGTGTCGCTGCATGCTAACAAAGAAGAAGGGAAGCGCGCTGGTCCCTAATGGAAGTGCGTGTGCGGTTTTGCAGGTGTGATGCCAGCTGCTGAAACCCCCCCCCTACACACACACGCACACAAATACACACACTTTGCCTGTCACTCACAGTGACAGGCAGTTGAGACACCGAGAGCGCACACACTCCCTCACTTCAACTAAAACTGTTAAGGTGTGTGTTACTCAAACGCCATAAGGGAACTGAGCACTGAACTTCTGCTTCTCGGAGTGTTGGGGAAAAGAAAGAAAGTTGTTCGTATTAGGTAAAGGCTGCAAAAAAACAACAACTCAGAAATGGGTTTGCATTGCGGACGAAGAAAACTTATAGCAGCGCCACCCACTTTCAGCCATTTAGACAGTGTGAGAGGGAAAGACCAGAGGGCATATTTAAACAGCCCTGTGGCTCTTCCATGTCGCTGTCAGTCTGGGACTCTGCCGGCTGCAGCATTGTCTTGACCTACTTGTGACTCGTTCTCGTGCTGAATTAGAGGGATGGCTGACAAAAACAGCTCAACAAAGGGAGGGAAAAACAGCTTAAGAACAAATAGCCATTTCTGGTGGAGTTTCGAGTTCTAATCAGTGAAGCAGAAGCCAGCGGAGAGCAGGGGAGTCTGCGCACAAAAACATTATCTGCGTCTCAAGATGGATCCTTGACTAATCCCGCTGTCTGAGCTCAACGCTCCCAAGATGCTCGGAGAGGAGGGAAGGAATACTGGAGGAGAGGAGGTGGTGAGGGGGAGGGAAGAGGACCACAGATTCAATGAAAAAAAAAAAGAGCCAGTTTTGTCTTCCCACAGGCCAGTGTCAGTTCAGGGACAACATTTTGCCCCTAATTGCACTCTCCAACTGCAGCAGATTAGGGACGGCCACTCCCTTTTACATCCAAAACAGGACTCTCTCCGCAGATCCTTATTAGAGTCGCACTCACTTTGGCCAAGTATTGGAGACTCCAGCGTTACCACTCTATGAAAGAATCATCAGCAAACTGCGAGGAAGACGTCCCCCTTTCATCTTTTAATTAGTTAGTTTGCATTGGCTGGTACAGTAAGCGGCGGATTTGTTATTTATTTGCTGAAACACAGGCTGCCACATTATTGTGGCTCCACGCAGGCTGCTGTCCTCTTTGATTCCGGCTAATGGAGTCCCACCAAGCAACATAATATGTGCTGTATGAAAAGCCTCTAATTCCAAATCATCTTAAAGGAGCGATGCGTACAGCAAGAGAGAATGTCTTCACAATGACACACAAAAAAAGAAAAGGGGGGGGGGAAGAAAAGAGAACAACAAAAAAAATAAAAACTCCATGTGATTTTCGCCTGGACATGAAACCAATTTGTTCACAGAATCATTTTACTGCCAGTCACTGTAAATGATTAAAGGGGAGCTCCTTCACATTGATCTCTCGCACAAAGCTCAATAAGCAACTGTCGCTAAACAAGGCTGAGTTGCATTGTAGTGTTACAATTCATTGAATTTACTGTTGAATTAAATGGCCCTAATGGTGAAAAATGTATGTTCAGTACAATTTACGGCATTTAATGGTGCTCTTAATTTTCAAATAAAGGGGAGAGCTTTAAAGAGCAGGGTCCAGTGATGCAGTGAACAGCGTTTGAGCTGCTGCCGACTGCTGCTGCCGCTTAACAGGACTCTGTCACTGGCACTCTGTGAAACTGTCAGGGTTACCATTGAGATGAATCTAAAACTGGCCACAGGGTTATTTTTAGACTTGGCTGCAGGATAAAAAGTTCCTGAGCCCCATAAGTAGGTCAGCTCAAGTGCTGTTCAGATTGCTGTTATGTACAATTACTGAAAAGTAGCATCTCCAGTCCAGAGCAACTTTTAATCCACACTCCAGTGAATGAGCCAGTCGACTTCTCCCTCACCAACTTTTTTTTAGAAAGAAAAATCTTCCCTAATAGTTTGTTCTACAAGTTGGTTTTGTTTGCGTACCTGACTTGAGTTTTATGTAAAAAAAAAAGCTGCTATGAATCTGTACAGTAACTGCGGCTTTTCCTGTAGGAGACAGATTTTATATTACTGATCTTATTGTTTTCAACAGTCACTGCATATTTCTCTCTCTGTAACCCCCAGTATCTCTGCAATACTGGTGCTGCTAATGCACAACATGCATCAGGGGGAACAGTCTGTTCAAGCTTTTTGTTTTTCATTACTAGTTATGTTAGAACTATAGTACTACAGTCATATACAGGGACAATTTGAGTTGTTATTATATATATATTATTATATTTGAATTAAAGTATGCAGGGTTCCCTTTAAGGGTGTACGTATTTCCTGTTTATTCCTGACCCAGAAAATAATCACACACTTTCAAGCCTTTATCTTTCCAGTTCAAACCTTTTCACTTTCATGAGGTTCAAGGGCAGGTTTCCATATGGGTGCAGTGTTCCATATTATGAGAGCGAGCTGGGTCAAATACACCCCTGCTGAATAAAGACCCTATATCACAACTGTGTATTCAATTGCATTAATTGAATAACAGGAGGAGAGCGGGTGACAGTGTAGGAGTGAAAATGATGAGCGACCGCTACAGTGGCGCGGCCTCCATTCCAACTTTGACAGGTAAACAATCTAATTGATTTTCCATGGCGTCTTGCCGGACTGTTCAATGCCACATTTCCAGTTTAAACGTCGGCCGTTCTCAGTGTTTGCAGAACAGACAAGCCCATCATCTGTAGCACTGAAAACATGTCAAGTTAGGACGAGTAATTTGTGGTGATGAATGACAAGTGCAGGCTCCTGTTCAGTAGTCTGAGCGCTCATTAGAAAACACATTTTCAGATGTCACCAGGCTTCTGTGTTTTTGTACTTTTTGGGTAGAATAAACAAATATTGCTTGAATACTGCAGTGTCACAGAAATGAGCAGAAGGAACTTAAACCTCAATTGACATGTCTCATGCAGCCGACTTTTTTGAACGTTGACAGCCATCTGTGTGGATTCCTTTCACTCTCCACTAATGAGCTGTGGGTTGAGGAGACCCAATCTACACAGGCCTGTCCCTGGGGCCCTGTGCAGCTGCCGGCGCACACACGCACACACACACATACACCGACACACACACACACACACACACACACACACACACACACACACACACACACACACACACACACACACACACACACACACACACACACACACACACATACAGCTACCAGCATCCTTCTGTGTTTGAAATCACACTTCGGCTAACTAAGATCTGAAGTTGCACAACTTCACATAGACTATCTGTTTTTTGTTGTTTTTTGCACCACACACATTCCTGTGTGCCAACTAGAGTAAAAGTGCCAACACCAGCGTAAAAGAAATGTTTCAAAAAAAAAAGTATCCAAACAAATGATACACCTTATGCTTTGCTTGTGGAAGAAGCATAATACAACTGTTGAGTTTTTTATTTTGTATTTGCTGAGACATTAAATTGAATAATTAAATTACATTTAATTATTTAATCCATGTGTGTCTTGCTATACAATTGCGGGCATTTGTTTTTATATTCCCGGGCGGTTATGATGTAAGTATGAGAGTGGGAGTCAGAGTCAGAGATGTCAGACATGTAGGAATGGAGACGGCAAGAAAATGGTATTAAGTCAAAGTTAGCACGGCTATTCACGCTCTTCCTTCCTCACATTCCCGCACCTACAAATGTTGTGACAATGCGAGGAAATCTATTTGATCCCTATCACACACAAAAGAGGATGAGCTGGAATGCCACTGATACAGAGCATGAATAGGAAATGACAGCAAGGGCCTAATCAATGTCCTCCAGGACTGGCAACCGTCTCGCCTTTGTTTCTTTTTGTAAATACAAGCCTCTTTAACATCACAATATAAGCCATTATCTTGCCTGGCAAGGTAAATTTTGGGGGGAGCTGCACAAAAACATACATTTTCCCTCTGCTTGGAGCAGATCAGTCAGGTGAGATCTAAAGTCATGCAAATGTTACAACAGAAAAATACTGGCAAAACTCATTCTAATTATTCCATATCAGCACATTTGCATGGAATGGATTTTTTTTGAAGGGAAGAGTTTATGATCAGTGGAGCCTGGGCATGGGGGCTGTTTAGGAATTCACTGCATTTTGATCTAATCACAAAATCAAAATATTCATGAAACACAATGATATCTCCCTGAAGCAGGCGGCTAGCCATTAATTTTCAAATTCAGGTAATTTATTAACACTTATCAGAGGCTGAAAAAGCCTTGCTCTGTGTTTGTAAAGTGGGTGAGAGGGAGAGAGGAGTTCGAGAAAACTGATTCCAGATGATTTATAACGGTGTGCTGGGTGCATTTTCATCCAGGTATTCAATTAGAATGTATGTCCAATTTTCTATTCTAGATCTACAGTTAAAAACTCTATTAAAGCACCATTTTCCTAAGCATACATATCTATTATCAGCGTTCATGGCAAATTTGATAACTCTGGCTCTGGCTCTGTCATTGTGCTCCTTCTGTGCTCATTGGTCTCATTCTCTTATTAATTGGAAAGAGGCTTGACTATAGTCCACAAGATGCTGCTTGGACATATTTTTCTTGCTTGTGAACACTTTTCTTTAGTGTTTGTTCCTCTTAATAAAGTCATCATTATAGTGTAGCTTAAGAGTCACAGCTGCAACCAGAATCCCTCTGACCACAACTACTAAACAATAACACACCTTTCATTTGACCCTTCCTATGTTACAATAACAGGGACAGATGTACTGTGCAATATTCCTTGTAAGTTTTAAAACAACAATTCCTTGATTTCAAACATGGGTACAAAACAATGGATCCTCACTTCTAGTGGGACACTGGCCCGCCCTTGCCAGCTTTAGCTAGTTGGCTAGCTAACGTTATCCCCATGTGTTGGTTGAAAATGCCATCTCCAGCTGACCCCCATTGACGATCCCTTTATTACAATAAAGGCTTTCAGGATGAGGACTCACCAATGTATTTGGTTAAAAACTTGGTCAACTGCGTCCTCTGTACTATTTATTAACATGTCTTTTTTGAAGCCCATAAATAATGTAGTTAGTAGTATTTTAGTTACAAGCTTTGTTTAATTAAAGGTTCAGTGTGTAGAATTTAGTGACATCTAGTGGTGAAATTGCACGTTGCAGCTGAATACCCCTCACTTCACCCTCCACTTCCAAATATAAAAGAGAACCTGAAGAAGAATATAAAGTATTTAAATATAAAGGGACCATTCTAGGGTAAAGAAACACACTAGTGAAAACATCACTAGGATTTTTTTATAGTCACTTTCTGCCAATAGATCCCTTTCACCTAAATCTTACAACCTGCACCTTTAAGGATGGTTATTATTGTATTTAGTAAACTGTTGCAGGACATTTCAATTCATTCCAACTCATTATTATTTAAACTTATTATTACATTTTGTGTGATTGTAAACAAGATTACGCAAAATCTACTGGACAGATTACCACAAAACTTGGTGGAAGGATGTAGTATAGATCAGGGAAGAACCTATTCAATTTTGATTCGGATCCAGATCAGGATTATTATAGTTCATTTTTCAGGGAATAAGTCATTGATTGCGATGAAAAAATGTTCAGGGAACTGATATTAATGAGAGTGTGTAATTTGGTGCAAATCCAAATTAAAATCTGAAACTAGTGACTTTAAATGTGGTTTCTTGAGGGGATAAGGCTACTGAGTGCCGTTCTAGTTTCAACTGATTTTAACTTAAATTATATTTATTACAATTCTGCTTTCACATTTTTGGCATTTTACAGCAAACCACCCTTGAATGCGGAGGATGTTTTATATTTTAGCTCCATGTCTTCCTCTTCAGGACGTAAAGATATCCAAAGCTTGACAAACCTTTGATGCCTATACTTATGGTTCCTAAACCTTGTCTGCCCCATTACAATTAGAGTCAGTGTTCTCCATTAGCAATTTTCTTACAATTTGAACGTAAGCTTTTGTACACGAATAACAACACAATTTTCATCTATGTTTGCAGACCTCAGATTTTGCAAGTGAAAGATATTTGCAATAAGGTGAACTGTTGAGCAACAGCTTAAAATAGAACAGACTGACAACTCAGGCCATCTGGGTGTGTGTGTATCCATCTGGGTGCATGTCTCCTGAGGGAGGGAGTCAACTTCTTTCAACAGTGGCTTATATTATGATGATATAGTTCTTCAAAGTAATCTGTGGTTTTTGCTGTATTTTAAATGCAAAATTGCATCTTTGATTGTTTAAAAAAAAAAGCAAAGAATGTAAATATCAATGAGAATGTTCATTTGAAGCTGCATCTATTATGGGAATACTGTATGTTAATAGAGACAAAAACGTTTGATTAAGTTATTGTGAATCTTATCTTCCAGGAAATAAAAAACACATCTTTACATGTTCTGAATGAGTATGGAGACTCTCACTGCATCACTGGAAAATCATCAAGGGGATAGGGTGGGCATTTTTTTCTTAATCATTCTACTCCACTGTGGAAAGATCATATCTCATACCTCCCATTGTATATTTAGTCCGTGCACAGAAACAGCCAGTGACACATCTTCCCACTGTTTCACAGACAAAGTGGTCTGGGGAAAAGGATGATCCAAGGACAGGGCTTAAAAAAACAAAAGGCCTCGATCTCTTTGTCTCCCAGCAATATTGCTGGGTGGATTCAAACAGCCCCTGAAGCTGAGCTGAGCCGGGCCCTGAGCTGTGATCGCACCATGATAACCAGGTGGATCAATACATGTGTTGTAAAGGTTAAATGATGTTATGTTGTTCGTTGTTATTGGACATGGCATGTCACACTACATGATACTGACACCTTACCTTCTGCCCTTCCTCTTCCCTCTGCTGCAGGTTGGGTTGAGGTGGATGATCTCAAGAAGCGGGTCAAGTGTTGTGGTGGAGTCCCAGCTGACCACACAGGTTTGTCCCGGCTGCAGTTTAACGATCTACTAAATGCTCTCTAACTGTCTCACAATGACACACATTCATTTACACTAAATGAAATGTCTCACTGTCAAAATTATATCTGGCCCTCAATTATACACGAATAGTTACACACTTGTAGAGTTTGAGAATTTGTTGATATTTTCTGCTGCTACCAATTAAAACGGACACTGTTATCATCATTACTGTTGTAGTCTAGAAGCCACAGATGCTAATAACTTAGCAAGCTAGCAGGCAGGTTATGTGATTAAAAGATGAGGTCTCAGGAAAACAACTTTTTCCTCTGGCTTAAAATTCTGAAAATATATATAAGATGAATTCAGATAAAACATTATTAATCCTGAAGGAAATTCTTGTGCCAACTTAATCCAAGATTACACTAGCAAACAATATAAAGTAGATAAACACAATATATAATTAAATGTAAAATACTAGTGAAGATTAAATTATAAGTGATATAAGCAAAAATATAAGTGTATGGTAAATAAAATTAAAACAAAAGAGAGAAACTAATACTTAACTACAGTGGTAGTAGGTAATGATAAAGGAGTAAGTAATATGGTATACTGCAAATTATATTGAAATTGAAATATTGTACATTATATTGAAAATTAAAATTAAAATGAGCAAAACAGTATTGTTACACAAATTGCATGTGAATGGTGTTATTCCACATGAGTGGTAATATTGAAAAACTAAAATTACAATATATGAACTTACCATTTAATGAGTTTCAGTCTGTGATTTGTGGTCAGTGAACACACAACAACCCCTGAACTTTGAGCCTTCTGAAAAGTCCATGTTCCAAGATCTTGAATATCACAAAAGTGAGCTGTTCATATGGACTCTTCTTGGGAACTCTGTAAACATGATCCCATTTGAAGACAGGATTTAAAGCTCCAACGCTCTGAGGACTGGATAACGGTTATATTTAGGGCAATTAACAGAATTTCGTTGCAATAATCACTATATGTGGTCAGTTTGACATTTCTGATTCAATGCCTCCAATGGTAATTAAAAAAAAACGCACACACTCAGAAAGCAATGAAAACCTTTAGCACTTAAAGCTGGGTGCGAAATACGCTTTGACACTTGAGGCACCTTAAAAAAAACTCAACAGCAAAATTCGGGTGGGTCTCTAGAAAAATATTTACAGTCGCTTCTAATTTTCGTTCAAATGTCTTGAAAAGTGTACTATGTCCAGTATTTGGTAGGCAGGGTTTCCTCTAGGTTTATGTTATTCCCTGTCCTTCCTTCAGGATCAGGGCAGACACACATTAGTATCCTTGTGCTGTGCCGCATGTCCTCCCTCCTCACTCCCCCACTGACCTGCGCTCACTTTACACGTTAACAATTAACACCAACACTGATCAGAAATGATTAAGACCTGAACAGTACTGAAGTTTACTTTGTGTTTATTTCATTCCCTCTATAGTTTATGAGACACTTATTTAAACAATTGAAAAAAAAAAGTTTCACATTTTGTTAACAGCCAGGACATCAGGGTTAAAGTGACTGGAAGGATCTGGATTCATGATCCGACACCATCAATTAATAACTGAATCCATATGATGGTCAGTTTGTTGGGAGAGCGACAGAGATGGGACACACACACACACACACACACACACACACACACACACACACACACACACACACACACACACACACACACACACACACACACACACACACTCACTCCTGCAGACAGGAGAGAAGTTCCTCTCGCAAATTATGACACAACGCAGTGTTTGAACTTCATAGTTGCAGTAGAAGCATTGATCCAGGAACATAAAAATTGAATTCAGCAGGTTTTCATAAAGATCAGAGTGATTAGGAAAGAGCAGTGGAGTCACTCGTTGACCACCTGGATACTGTAAAGGCTATAATCAGAGTTTTTATTTCACTGGGTACTGGGTATTTCGCACACTGACTAAAAGCAACACAAACCAAATTTTACTGGGGTTTCTGTCAATTTTCCACAAGCAAAAACTTGCACCTTTTGACTGATTTGAAAGATTTTACAGGAATAAAAATTAAACTCATGACGATGTTAAGGTCAGGGTTAAGGCTTGGGTAAAATGTTGGGACCTTGGTGTGCGCAGACTTCCTCAGATTCCACATGCATCGCAGCACCTAGTTAATTGCATTCGCCTGGTGCCTGAGCCGTACATGGCTCACTGATTAGCAGGCGAGAAGGAGAACCAGCAGCTCCGGGTGCAACAGACCAGGATCAAGTAGGACGAGGTTAAAGTTGACCGACTCAACTATTTGTCAAAAGGGGTCCGCACAGCCACACAGGTGTTTTCCATTCTGGCTGATTAGAGCGCTGCTGATGGTGGAGGTGGTGGTGCCATGCTCTGATGAGGTCACCAAAACTCATGCTCCGAGAAAATATATCAAAGTTTAACTCGGGCCGACCGGAGGTAGAACTGAGCTAAACGAAGAGTCTGATGTGAGCCAAGCACTGTCCACTCAGAAGGAATACTGATAGGATAAGAGCTGATCTGTCAGATGACCTCTTGGTGCAGGTTTATGTGTGTATGTAGGTAAAGTGTCTGACCCTAAGAGAAGAAGGGTCTGGACCTGAAACGTTTACCTACCCAGCAGCTAGAACAAAACGTTTGTGGGCGCATCAGCTGGTTTACTGTCTGGTTTATGTTTTCCACCAATTACAATTATAAATATATGTATATATATCCAGATAGCTTTGGTGTGCTTAGATTTATTTTGAAGATGTCCCTACTATGTTCCTACTATATATAAATGAAACATCCATCTACAGCATTTATTTACAACACTGTCGTACTCTGATGTGAACAGTGAAGACATGGCGAACACAAACATATTGTAATTCTTGTTCAATGGTTAAAGCAGAATTAGTTCCTGTTTTAGACTATAGAAGCATAACAATCTGTAAACACAACACACATATTATCACTTTATGGAGTCAATACGGAGTGCATTAGCAAACAGTTCACCATAGTATTTTACACATATAGCAGAAAGGGAGCAACATTGCATGGATTAGGAGTCCTTTTGAATTCATGTTCTGTAATGACTCTTTTTTTTTGCCCTGCTTTGGTCTCCACCAACTCCTGACTTCTATCTAGTTTATTAATAAATCCTCCACTATGTTACCAAACTAGGTGCCAAGTGTGTCTGTCTGTTTGTGCTGGGCAAGTATTTAACATTTGGGTTTATCGGAGGTTTTTCACTAAAAATAGCTGTCTGCTGTCGATGGTGACGAGGTTGATGAGAACTGTGCAACAAACCCAAAACAATGATGTCACTGCCAATAAAACCCAAACAATCAGCTGAAAGACACTGAAAAGCTGATCATTATAATTAGATGATTACACCTTTCATCTCACATAGGTTTTTTTATTCTTTGCAAAAAAATATAATACACATATAAAATAGATAAATATAAAGTATAGATTATGTGAGCTTTGATTTGGATACAATCATTAACAAAAATCATAGTAATCATAATAATTAATATTGCTTTGCTGTCCCATTCAAAGCTGATTACCTGTAACTTACACAGGTCTGAAAACATTTCATTCACCATCAGTACCAGGTGCTTACCGTTAATACCATAGAGGACTATAGCTGACATTACCAGTCAAATTACCACACCCAGCAATTAGTAGCTTAGTCTGTACTTGGCTGCGTGTTGACGACGCAGACTCTTGTTTCTGAGGTGTGCAACTTGGCAGTCCTGGAGGATTATCAGTGCTCCAAATTACATAACTGAACTAATGAGATACATACTCACACAGTTTCCACCCGTATTCCCACCGGGTGCCTCACTGGCAGAGTGAAATATCCCACAGCTCCCTGTGGACTCCCTGCACATCCCTACTTGTCTGGGGAGAGGAGAGGCAGAGGAGCCGAGCGAGCGAGCGAGCGCAGGGAGAAAATGTAGAGAGGAAATAAATGGAGATGTACCGTCTCCAAAAGGTCTGACTGACAAGTAGCTAATATGCTGTAATTGTTTAGCAAGTGGATTGGAGCTTCTCTCACAGTGAACCAAGGTGAAAATGACTTCTTAGGCTAATTGTTTGTTACACTGCAGGTTCCTTTCTGTCGCTGATGGCTCATTAAATAGAGGCTGAAACAGGCTCCAGTTGCTGTGTGTATGTTGGGGATGTATTTCTATCAGCAAACCATACAGCAGGGGAAAATGGCTTGTTATAATAGTTGCCTGTGGATAGGCACCCTGAATATTATTTCTACCAATTCAATACGAAACAGCGTGATTGTTGACTCTGTGATAGGAGTGAAACTGAGACCAAACAAGCACTTTGGGATGCAATAGCACTTAAACCATTGGTTTCCTCCACCCTCTCACACAGTGCAGAAAATTGAGGTCATGCTGTCATTTGTATTCATGGTAATATGGCACTGCAAATAATAGTCGGGTTTGTTTAAAGTTCCATGCTCCAGATGTATGTTTATGCTTCTCAACCTGGCACCCAATTCATTCTGCACCAACGACCACTCTGCTTGTAAATCTCGGCTGAAAGCACAACCTACTGATTTATTCCAGATAAGAAGAATCCACCTTACACAATACTTTGGTGTTATTTCTCCTTAAATATGCCTGAGGTTACATTAGTTTAAACACAAGTGCTGCTAGTCAAACCCCGTATGTAAAACACTGGTCATACTCATACCTGTAGTCTAAATGATTGCCTGTTTTATTGACTCCATGTGACACCTCCATCAGGACAGACCACACGAGGACTTCACACGAGTGTTTTCATCAAGGGATGTAACTCTTCACAAGAAGTGAAAGAAGCACAGATTTGAAGACGACCCATATCTCTAAATGCCGAATAGATAAACATGTGCCTTAGAAGCCACAGCGATCCCCACTAAATTGTTGTATTCAATCTTTAGCAGGCTGATTAGAAGCTAAATGCAGCTAAATTTGTCTGATGCGACACAAGATGTAGAATTAAAGTCCACCCTAATAAAAAGAGACGCCAACCTAACTGGAGGGGACAGATTCGCAGCATTATTTATCATGTTACAATGAGCTTATCCCATAATTACCGCATGGTAATTCCCTTATGGATGTCAACTGTGTTTTTTCCCTCTCTCCCCATCCAAATTAAAATCTACACTGGCTTCTTTATCATTCTAACTACTGTATATTACCTCTAGTACTAATAATGAGGCTTTTAAAAGACACTTACCTCAAAAAGCTAATTGTTTTTGTTTGATTTTGGCGACACTTTATCAAGACTGGCTGTTAATTAATAGCAATTATACATTAACTATTAAAGGAGGCACCTTATTAATTAATGGCCTTAGATGCAATTAAATTACAGATGCACACACCAATTTAGCAACCAACTTTCCTTAATCCTGTGTAATTTCAAAGGGATTTCAGAAAGGGGGAAAGTGATTCTATTATTAAGGCTGCAGTAGGTGTTAATTAAGAAGTAACTAGCGGGTGCATCTAATATGGATGTTGTGTGTATGTGTGTGTGTGTGTGTGTGTGTGTGTGTGTGTGTGTGTGTGTGTGTGTGTGTGTGTGTGTGTGTGTGTGTGTGTGTGTGTGTGTGTGTGTGTCTGTCAGGGCAGGCGTGGATTCAGGCTGGGTTTATGGGGTACTGAGTATTTACGCAACAGAAACACAACATGGGAATTCACCTCACACAGCATGGCCCCATATTTCTGTGCCAGTCGAGATAGAGCTTTGCTCGCTCATGTTGCTGCTTGATTTGTGTGTTTCTCTCTGCACTGTCCGTCTATTGCTGTCTATAAGAAATACGAAACAGAACCCTCTGGTTCATGGTTGAAATCTTTTTTGTCTGTTTCCTATACTATACAATAAAGTGATGATCATTTTCTTTCAAGATGTCTTACCAAATAATTATAAAGCAATTATCCTACACAGATACCTTTTAGATTAATATTTAATTTGTTAATCATCTAACTGTTCTGCTGATCCCAACCAAAACCATGTCTCTGACCCTGTTATAGAAAGTTGTCTTTGCGTAGAAAATGTCTTTTGCTTTTCTTTAAGCCTGCGTGAGGAATTACACAACCTCCTCCAGTGGTCGGGCCGAAGTTAAAGAGACAAAGAGCAGCACATGGGACCTGGATGTACGTTCACCATCTCCTTGTATTAAGGTTTAGAGGAGCAATGTAGCTCATAGGGGAATATCCAAGTCAACATGCACGCTGTCCGATTATGTTAATAGTAAATCCAATTATGCACTTATAGCATAGTGCTTGGGAAGGAGACGTCTTATTGCCCATGGGGTCCTGCAGTAGTGGGACCAGTTGTGTTTCATTTAGAAAAATGGTGGAATCTTTTTTGTTGTTGTTTGCTTTTGGGTTCAGGAGACGTTGAATACACAGCAATTACCTCAGTCTGCATCAGTGTCAATGAAAGGATTATCTAATAGGTTGAAAATTCGAATATGTCTTTAATGATGATCAGTTAAAGGTCGACTCAATCAGTCAAATTAGATGATCAACAGAAACTGGATTTGTGTCAAAGGGTTGTTTTCAAAAATGCTGTTTCCATCTTCTCAAATGGAAATGGAATCTATTTTATCAAATCTAATATATCTGGCTTTTGAACTCACTCATGAAAACATGCGTTTTGAAGTCCACCTTGGACTGGAAAAATATGATGGACATATTTTCATTACTTTTTTATATTTTGTACACCAATGTTTTTAATCTATTAACTGGGAATAGAAGTTTAGTTGATAATGAAAATATAGAGTTTGATGTGGCACTCACAAATGCTTCTAATCTAGTGCAGGTTGTGTCTTTATTTCTATTGACTCTGATTTACCTTAACCGATCTCCAGTTATAATCCATATCATATCAGTTGTTTTTGTATGTTCCTGCAATAGAAATATGCCGAAGCAGCTCTCGCAGTCCTGATACATGTGATTCAGACATTTGCTGTTTCTGCTGTACATGAAATGCCCTCTAAAACACCCGACTGTCTGTGTCCACGCTAATTAATGTTTACTAAACTTGAAAGCCTGTATAGGCTACACTGGGAACCATAATTACAAATGTGCCTTCAACAACAATTTGTTTCTTGGGTGACAGAGAACATTAAAAGTCTGACTTGAATGAGCGTACAAAGCTAACAAACATGTATTTAAACTATTTCAAGCCCATTTTGATCCCCCAAGACATCCTATCAGTAACAAGTCCCTGATCGGAGAAGAAACTGCACAACACAGTCAAACCAGCAATTAGTGCAAATTAACAGACATTTTCAAAAATGTCTTTGCTTAGAAAATGGCTGCTTTGTAGTTCAAAAAATTCCCACTTTGGCCTTAGAGTGGGAGTGTTTCCAGCAAATGCTTAAATCCTAAAATAAGTACTGCAATCTTCTGGCACAGACACACTGTAATGCTTTAAAAACAATTTAGCAACTGTCATCGCTGTAATTACAGTAACTAATTACCATCCTCAGCAAACAAATAGCTTAACATAATACGCAGACCCAATCAATTTTGAAGAAATGCAAATTCCGAAAGCAAAAAAAAAAGGGGGACATTTTGGCAAACCTGAAAGAATTACAGGGAAATAATACACTTTGTTTTATCCACACATAATTCCCAGGGAATATCATATCATAAATATTTGCATTCAGTTCTTATCAGGACATTTGCATTTGCCTCTTATCAGTCGGCAAGCCAGGCACTGGCAGATAGGGAGAGCTGCCTCCACACCATACACACATTTCTAATGAGTCACGTCGCAGGCTGATATCATATTTTGGCTAGAACTTTATCACCAAAACGAGGAGGTCATTTTCTCCTGGAGTTGGCTCATCTTGGAACTGTCTTTGAGTTTTTTTCTCTCTGATGTGATTCAACTGAGATTCATTTTTTTAAAGCCCACAAAAAGGATTATTTCCTCTCCTCCCCCATCCGCAACAGCCCCATATCAGTGGCACGTATGCTTGCAATGATTATCATTCTGTCATAAAATATTTCAGTTTTATCTGAGTATTATTTTATTTGCCACAGCATCCCTCGGAACAGAGACTCTGGGGAAGGGAAGGGAAAAGAAGAGAAGGAGAAAAAAAAAGCGAGCTCATCTGCATGAACAGCAGTGGATGACAGGCAGGAAACTCAGTTCCACCATCTCATTTTAGTAGACGTGCAACAGTTTCCAGGGGGAAAAATTAAAGTAATTGTTTGATAACATTTTCAAAAAGGTATTCCACAATAACAATTTCATGGTGCATTGCAGAGTATAATTATAAATCAGCCTTTTTTTCTTGGACAGCCAAGGAACACTGGGGGTCAAGTAAAGTATCCTAGTCAAATTCGCCTCTCATTAGTGCAATCGCTTCTCTCTGCTAATTATTTCCTCCCTCTCTCTCCCACTCTCTCTCTTTCTCTCTCTCTCTCCCTCTCTCTCTCTGGATTATCCTGGGCAACATGGAGCATTAGGCTGAATGATGATTTTAAATATATACTAATGTGTATATATATATATATATATATATATACTGTATATATATTTAAATATGTTGTTCCTGCAAATATGTTTTGCATTAATTACAGCTTGATGTGACAAAATGTTAAACATTCTTTTGATGTAATGTAATCACGCAAAACTGCATTTATATGCATGCTCCGCTTTTTTATGCAATTGGGCAGTTGACATGTTTTTTTTCCTCAGTTTTAGTTTTGCATGTAATTAAAAAGCAAAGTGCATTTGCCTGCCCACGGTGAGGGGGGGAGAGAAGGGGCACGTGGAATAATTGAGAAAATTCAAACATAGGGTAATCATTAAAATGTGCTGTAAGGAATGGATGTGACACATAAATGATTTGCTCTCCAAGTAATTCCCATGTAAATCCCAAACCGAAAATACCAGCAAAGTGACAGGGACTTGTGATTAACGGTGGACAACAGCAGTGGCTACTCTGAAACAAACCAGGAAAACGATAGTAAAGAGTGTGACAAAACTAAAACAGAGTCATCCCTCTTCCTCTCATCTCTCTTTGGCTGTCTCTTTTTCTGGAGAGAGGATAAGCTGTAAGGAAATGCGAGAGGGAATGTATTCATCTGCGGCCCTGCCTTCTGGAGGTGGGTCCCTGAGCCTTTTTGCTCAGTCTTCATTATGGCTCTGTGCCTGCTGCAGCTTGGAGGAGGGCAGCTGGATCACCTTAAGGATTCTCCTTAAATCTTATCTCGGGCTTTGTTTAAACAGAGGAGGGGAGACATTCCACTAAGCCCAGCTCTGGAGATCTATCACGCAGCATTCATACAATCAGCAGCCTCTCTTTTCCAAGCAGCAGAAAAACAAGAAATCTGGATCCCTAATAGCACGCTGTGTACAATATTACTGTAGTGAAGGTGTCAGCAAATATGCACCAGCACATCGATTTCTTTGTTCGTTTTTCATATGTTTAATTAAGGACTGTGCTGCCATTAAATTAATGAAAAAGACACAATATGAGGTGTTAAAGAACAAAAAACTGTAAGGCTACAATGGAGCGTCTTTATTGCTAACAGTGGACATTACTGCCTCGGGCAGACAGCTTGAAGTATGGTGGTGGCCTGAGAGACACAGTCCAAGGCTGCAACACCATGATCTACTGTGTGATGCTCGGCTGTGGCCCACACCACACAGAGCCATCAACTGTTGGTCCAGCCAGTCTCAGAAATCTCTTTGTCTCTGTTGCAACCATTGAGCCTCTGTTATATTTTCCTTCCTTGTTTTTTTCCCAAACACTTCTTTAAAGTGTCTTTTTAAACTGATAAGCTGAGCCTCTCTCTTTGATTAAAGCAGCCTTAAATGTCTAATGACTCGAGGAATGCTTTGAATTGTTGAGATCAAATAAAAGATATTGATCCCAGATCAATGTACCAACATCGTGTGTTTACATCACATGTTCTGGTCTTGCTTTAGTCTTGCTGGACTAATTTATACCAATAACCATTCGTTTTTGAAGTGTGAGTTAAAAGAACAGGAACAGATATCTGCAGTTACCCCACTGGAACATTAGCAACCTTTCTGCTCTTATTCCCAGAAGATTTACCTCAATGGAAATATATCCAATCTTTACTGACTATTAAATTCGATGCATCCTAGTTTTACACACGAGGCAGCGCATGTCAGTTTCATGCAACATGGTGACTGGCTTTAGATAAGATGGACAAATCCTTTGATGATTCCATTGATTGAAGTTTGTCTTTGTGTGTTCTCTTGTCTTTGTGCGTCTTTGTTTGTGTTGTTATAAATGTGAATGTGCGGAAATTATGTGTGTGCAGGGTATAGAAAAGTATGTGAAGTATTTAGGTATGCATAAACCTGTGTTAATTAAAATGACATGCAGTATAACGGCTGGCTTAAAATTCAATATAAACATGTTATGTTGTACGCAGACATTATAATTTCAGTTTGTTACAAAACCAAACAATACAAAATAACTTGAAAGCAAGTCTTTTAATGTCCAAGCTCTTTGAAAAGACTTCTAATGTAGAGCAGTCCATGCATCCTTATTCTTCAGACATGCATGTTGAATCATTTGAGCTCAGTGTTATAATGACCCTAAAGCGTTTGTGTGCATCACCACATAAAGTTTTATGGTACAAGCATAATGAGCCATTTCCCATTTTGATATGAATATCCTTTTATATTCTGTGTGTCTATTGTCTTGCCCGAGAGCCAGTTGAACAAATATTTGTATTTAATAAACTGCTTATGTACTCACATGTTCTGACATTATACATACAACAACAGTTGTATGTATTGATTATTGACCTGTAATAGGCCTGTGCTACATTTATGTTCACATTTGGTGTAGTATTATTCTTTCTTTGTGTGGCAGGATACAGGTATGTGATTTTGATTGAAGCGAGCCTTTGACCTTATTATATCATGTGACAATATATCCGTCACAGAACATAGAGTAATGGGCCGAGGTCTCAGATATAATTTAGTTTAAGGCTCACCTGCCTTGATGTTGTGATCTAAACACAACAAAGTCCTTCAAGACCCTCATTCAACGTTTTCCCTGCCTCGTGGACTACACCGGTTCAATTCACATGAAAGTTGGATTTAATTAAATAGAACACAAGGAAACCCAAGGCAGACCCACCGAGCAGACTATGTGCCGAGACTTTCCACCGTTCTCAAACCAGCACTGTTGATGCTGTGACGGCCCATGAGCTGTGTGTGTGTGTGTGTGTGTGTGTGTGTGTGTGTGTGTGTGTGTGTGTGTGTGTGTGTGTGTGTGTGTGTGTATATATATATATATATATATATATGTGTGTGTGTGTGAGTCCCTCTCTCTCTCTTGCAGGTCCTTGATTGGTTGAAGCAGACTTGCCATTAAGGTAACTGGGAGCACCTGGCCAGTGTTCCCAGTTACTTAAGCCCGGGACCACTGCCAGTGCCGGAGCCCTGCATGCTGCACCCAGCCTGTGTGCTGCTTCTCTTTTGTGTTTGATTCTTTTTTGTTTCCACTGACAACATGCACCACTCCATACACCCACACTCACTACTGATTCCCTATTACCACATCCCTTGTTAATTCTTGACATTTTCTTTGATAAATTTCAGTTTGTATATAACATAATTCCGTGTGCATCTCCCTCCTTTGTTGCGGCCTACGAGCCGGTCGTAACAATGTGCCTGCCAACATGTATTACAATTACTTCACCTCTATCATTGCCATTGCCATCGCTGCACTGCCCTCCATGCCGCCCTCCCCCTTCATATCGGTCAGACATTTAGTTTTTAAATGAATGCTTTAAATATTGATAAAAGATAAGTCTTTTCTTTTGAACGTTGTAAACTTTGTTATTTTGTTGATGTGCTAAGTTTCGCACCACATCTATTGCACACTGTCTTCCGTCCTGGGGGAGGGATCCCTCGCCTGTGACCCGGGATTTTTCCTCCCTTTTGTTTTTCCTCAATTTTGTTGAGGGTTAAGGACAGAGGATGCCACACCTTGTACAGATTGTTAAGCCCTATGAGGCAAACTGTGATCTGTGAACATGGGCTGTACAAATTAAACTTGATTTGATACCCTGCAGAGTCATATTCATGACAACAGCCTTAAAAACAGACATTTGAAAGTGATTTATCCTGATTTTGTGGAACAATGCAGACAGCAGTGATGCGTGACTGCAGATGTCATCTTAACATCCATGCTGGCACTGTGTTTACATGGGTTTTCAACATTTGTGCAGCCTGTGGTGTCATTATCTTTCAAAATGCTTGTTGTGGAGCATTACTGCAGCGTGGTCCTGAAGCCATGGTTGGGCCCTGCCTGGTACATGTGGGGTCGGCGAATTAGAGGCCAAGTTACCAGCTGCTCTCAGAGGGGGGGGCCACTGTCCGCGCCGACTTTTACAACTGGTGTGCTGCCATCAAACCAAAGTGCTGCTAATCGCAAACTCATGAAGAGCTAAAGGCCTCGCAAATGAGTGCAGAGATGGTGTTATGGTGTTTGCAGAGTGCGGCAGTCGCGTGCCCGACCAAAGCAAGAGAAGTTTCGGGGCCAGCCTTTGTCTGAGGATCTCAGTTTGGCCAGCGGTCCGGCCCCAGCAGGGACCGGGATCTGGAGGATTTTAGTAGAGCTTCGGCGGCAGCTTTTAGAAATAAGCTTGTTGGGGAGATGCCGCTGCACTACAGCGGTGGATCACAGTAAATGGACGGAAAGTTTAGAGGGAGCGACAGTCACAGAATCCAGAATCTATGCAGCAGTTTTATCAGCATTAGTTATACTGTGGTTATGACACCTTGATAAGGTCAGCACCTTATTTGTTTTGACTTTAGTCTGTTGTCTGGGTCATTCTGACAAAAGGCTTAGTTTGGGTTTTTTCTTTTCACCTCACAGTGGAGGAGTAAGTGTCCAGATCCTTAATTTCAGTAAAAGTACAGCAGCAACAGTATTCTGTAAAATATTAAAGTTATCAGAAGTACTTATTCTGAGGAAAAATTGAACATGTAAGTTATATTTTACATTTATAACTTATGTCTTTTTGGCAACTCTGGAAAATATATTCAGCATCTTTTAGCTTTTTACTGGAAAGTATGATGACCCTTAAGGGGTTCTCAATTTGTCTTTCATCCTGTTCCTCCAGATAGTCGTAGAACAGCATGCAAAACCTGAACACCTAAACTAAACCTGTTTCCTAAAACAAAAGATAACAGGTCACATAAAGCAGATTTAGCTGGATCCGAAATGAATGTTTGTGGTGGAAAAAAATTCTCATAACATCATCAGCACTAAACAACCTCATCAGTTATCAGTTTCTTCTCATTCTTCTTCTAATTGTTATTTTTATTATCAACGGATGCAGCTATCATTAACAACATCATTAGATTTATTGATATCACTCTTAATATTTCCAATACAAAACCCATGTGACAGAGCTTAAATATTACACAACTGTTCCTGGTGCTTTACTAATAAAACTGAATTGAATCATCATAAGCAGCACTTACTGTTGCTGATGGCCCATTCATTGTACTTTGCAACTCTCATAACTCACAGATGATAGATCCAGAAGAAATATGGTGGAGTGAAAAAGTAAAGCATTTGTCTGGAGTGGAAGAATAAAGAAACATTAACTGGAAATACTTTAGTAAAGTGCAATAAAGGTAAATAAAATGTGTGCAACAGTGCAGCCCTTGAATAATATTCAATGTAAGAATAACTGAATAATTATTCATCTTGAATTAGGATTGGTTGTCGATCAGACCTCATTAGCTCACTTTTGATTTGTCGTAACTGCATTTAAACATTTAAAAAACCTTCAATCTCAATTTGCTGTACCTTGTTTCTGATTTCAAGTCGGAAGTGCTTTAGCTTTGGAAATGCAAGGCCACCCGGCGCTATGACAGAGCCATCAATGCTCTCTGTAACCCTTCTGCTGGGATGTTCCCCTCTCAGGCACACAAACACACACACACACACACACACACACACACACAACACCACACACACACACACACACACACACACACACACACACACACACACACTGAAAATTGACTGTTTGGAGCTGGGGAAATAGCATATGATGGAAGACAGGGACGGTGCTGGGTGGAGTCGGGCTGATTAAGTGATTGTGACCATTATGTTGCTGAAATGCTTTCTTCAATCCCGCTGATAACATCATCCTTGGGCTTTATCTTTGTTCTTGAACTTATTTTAAACATTCCCCTCTGCTCTCTCTTCATTACATACTGTCTTCTCCTTTTGGCATCCAGTTTCATCACTGGCGACTTATCTCATACATCCTTCCTTTCTGTCACTCTGTTTATTGTGTGGCAGGGATTTTGAGATTAGCTGTTCCCACATACCCCTTAACACTCCTGTGTAATGAAGACTCGATGCACCAAACCAGTTCTGGGCTGTGTGCTGCGCGAGAAAGGAACAAAATATGTATTTATAGTTGTAGTAAATTAATTAGGCCATCTAAGGAAAGATAGCAGGAAAAGGGTGTGTGTTTGATTTGAAATGCAGTGCATTTTCTTCTTTCTATAATCCACAGTTAATATGTTGTGTGTTCCATATGATATTACCAGTTGCAGCAGATTATTTACATATACAGGAGGTTGCAAAGTATGAAAGGGTGTCTGATGTTATTTTGATTGAAGAAGAGAAGTGTGCATTGAATAAACTGATACGAGGTCGTCATATTGAAATAAGGCCGGGCTGCCTGTTTGGGATTTAAGGCGCACGGCTGAATGCAGCTCCCTATTTACTGTAAAGAAATCAAGACCTCACCAGTCTCATATCTGCTGCTGCACACATAGGTCATATGTGTTGATAGATCAGGATTGCTCCTTTATAACACCCTGAATTCTCTATTACAGGGACATTTAAAAGCATCACTCAATTCAAATTTCAATGCAAAAAGAAAAACAAGTGGAATGTGTTGATCTCAGATTTTGCTTTCACTTTGGTTTAATGATAGTGAAGCAATCCTGCTGCTGTTGCACCACTGTTCTTTGTGAGCTGTCCCTCTATGACCCTTCTTTAAATGCAAGAGCAAAAGCAGAAATACACCTATAAACTAAGGGATAAGTTGGAAATGGAATGTATTCAACTTGTCCCCTGCATATTTCAGTTACTTATTAATTACATTAATGTCAATGTAATAAGAAAATGATCAGAAAGGAAAATGTTCACTCTCAGCATTCCCATTAGTTTTCTTCAGCTCTTGCAACATCTGCTCAACCACAGCATTATCAAACTTTGCATGGTTATGATCAGACACTCACAGCACTTAGTTAAAGTTTGGGAAGGATTGTGGTCATGTTCAAATGTTTTTTTTTAAAGTCAAAAGGGACAAAAGGGACTTTACAAGATAGGGTGTGTTTATTTTATTAACATTTAAATGCAACCACAGTATTTCCCTAACCTCAACCAACTGCGTAAACCCATTTCAGGACAGTGTCTACTATCAAAGTCCTTCTCTTCATACACTCATCATCCACCATGAGCAACTACCTATAAATTCTGGTCACACAGAATAGGTGCACTTCCATCACTTTAAAGAAAAAAAAAACCCAGGCAGTAATAATATTTCCTTAAAAAGAAATATATGTACAGTATATTTGTAGCTTTGAGAAGAAAGGGATGACATATAATGTGCTAAATACAATCAATGAATCTGATTGCAGTATTTCAAAATTGTGATGTAGCTGCCATGACACCCTCATGTATTACCTCCGCCAAGGAAGTTCGGTTGTAATTAGCAGGATTACGCAAAAACTATTGTACTGTTAAGTGAGATGTATTGGAGAACCCATTCAATTTCAGATCTGGCTTGGGGGGCGGAACCGGGATTCATTTTTCACTTTCTTTAACATTACAAGATTTCAAGTGTTTCATTGATTTCCCAAAGAATATTTCATGGATTTTCATGAAAAACATCAGAGAGTTGCAGATTAAAATCAAAATGTGGATCCAGTGAATTTAAATGTGGTTTCAAAGGGGGACTAGCCAGTGGTTGATATTTAGGAAAACAGTAGAGAATCACAGAGCCCCTATAGACAAAGCACGGTTTGATGAAATATAATTTAACTATAGAAGGAAGTATGAGGAATAGCTATACAGACTAGAAGGACCTGTGGGGAGAGGAGCTTCTGGGAGATACAGGACTAAGAACTAAATGTGCAAGTACATGGTGCATATGAAGGTTTGTGTGAAGAGGGCGATTGTTGGCCAGTGAAAGAACAAACAGGACAACGTGATCAATTCCTTCTGTACAGTTCAAATGAACACATCACTGCATTACCGAAACACTGCTGTTATCCCGTGGCCACTGCTTCACACCCACTTCAGATTTCGCGGATTGTACCACTTTTGTGGTCTGTCACTGATAAAGATGGAAAACACAAGGTCATCATAACCTCAGATGATGTGTCGTTGCTTATCAATAAGTGTTGCACGTGAAAAGCTTCCAGCCAAAGTGATAGGGTGTCTTTTACATCTACATCGTATCAACCGCTTTTCTGCACCACAAAGATGTAACTGCATCGCTCAACAAGCAGGTTAAGAGACGGGGTTGGAAGAAATTAACATTTTTTTCCTTCTTTTTTTTTATTGCAGATTTCCCCCAGTTGTTTTAATAACCCATCTCAAACCTGTGATCTAATCTACAGGAACAGTGGAAGTAATTAAAGTTGAAATTAATTACCGTCTGTGCCTGATATTCTAATAACGGCTTTGAGTTTTGTAGCAGGAAGTTGATATTTTGTCATCCGTGTTTTATCTCTCACGGCCGTGCGTGATTGTCTGCTCTTACAGATTATTAATGTAGCCAGGAAGGGAGCAGGAAATGGCAGATAAAGGCGGAGAGACTTTCCTTTCTAGCGCTCCTCCTGACCAAAGTGGCCCCTCTTGACAGCTCCAAGCTTCTCCTCCCCACCTCCTCCACCAGCCCTCTTCTTTTAACAGTCCCTTTATCACGACACTATTTAGAGGAGATACCGTAAGACTGAGCAGGCCTCATGACTGCTTTTGATAGAAATTATACAACTGTTCATTAGTGGCTGAGATAATGTTCCCCCCCCTCTCACACACACACATAGACACACTTATACACACACACACACACACACACACACCTCTGTCTTCAGCTCTGCTTTCCCTTTGGGACCTCATTTAGGACCCGCAGCGTTCAGCAGTGCATACTGCAGGGGCTATAGATGTGACACCACACAGGACCCGCTGCAGACAGTGCAGCTGGAAATGTCAAGTTAAGTGAAAGGAACTGTTGGGCCTGCACACTCTAGTAAGCAGGGTATGTACCTCCCGTAGGGGGTGGTGGTATGAGTGCCGGGCGCTCCTCTGCCTGGGTCCATCACTCTTCCAGTGGTTATCATGTTTTTAATGGAAAATGGTCAACTAAAATCAAATATTAAGCTTTGATAACCATGGTGGAGGAGCAGTGCCTTTTGAAGTGGAAAAAACCTTTCAGCTTCCTCTATAGTGTATCACTTTACACCAAGTCGGGAGCCTCAAGTTGCTTCCACACTCCGGTTTGCTCCACTTGCCTTAAAGATAAGTCCAACCATTGGACACTCTAGTCAACATGTGATTTCATCAACCTAAGCTCAGTGTTTATACTTCCTGAGTAAGCAGTAATTGGTGCCATTTTTCTATCGTAGCCACTTTCTGTCACATTGCTGGGGGAGTGAGCACGTCCGTACATTTCTGACAGAGCTTTGAAACCTCTTGCAAACTCAATGTGTTACAATCTGCATTCATAAATACAAATAAAGTACATTATAGTCATTTCTGCAAATTTGTTTCCTTATTGGTAATTTGAATGTCTTGTTATTTATGAGAGCATTAACTATGGTGATTATTAAGACCAACAGAACAATAATGAAGTGATAAGTAGTATTTTGTAAGACCTATAAGAACAATGGAGAGGGGGTGTATGGAAAAAGTAATATGTTAGAAATTACATTTAAATTAAAGAAAATAAATGACACCGGGTCACATATTAGATGTGTGTATTAAGGAACAGAATCACCATATTTAGAGTAGTTAATATCACTGTTACCTCACTACTGGCTGTTAACAAAGACAGATACAGAGTTATGAAAGAGCAGCAGTGTTTTATTCTATCTTGGTGTCGCTGAAGATTCATTTGATTTTGCAGTTCATCGCTCCATGTATGGAGATTGAAGGTTTATATAAGCAGGGTTCACATTTGAATGACGAGCTGTTAATGCATTAGTGAGGTTTATAGAAAATGTATGGCGGATAAGACAGAGTACGCTGTGTCGGAACCGCAAATTGCCCCTGTGCCAGCAGTGAGTGTTTGAGGCCTGATAGAGAAAGTGCTGCACAAAGATGCCGTGTGTGAATGTGTGTGTTAATGGGTGAATGGCAAAACTGCACTTAAAGCGAGTGGTCATCAAGACTAGAGAAGTGCTGCAGACCATTTAACATTCCTCCCTCCTGATA
The DNA here is from genome assembly GCF_022539355.2 of Hippoglossus stenolepis. Taxonomy (NCBI): domain Eukaryota; kingdom Metazoa; phylum Chordata; class Actinopteri; order Pleuronectiformes; family Pleuronectidae; genus Hippoglossus; species Hippoglossus stenolepis. The sequence goes on along the minus strand of NC_061490.1, from coordinate 2,166,508 downwards.
TGACTGTCCCTTTACATCAGTTATATGTTGAAATGTTCTGCTGTTGAATTTGTGAAATTTGTTCATGATGATTCCCGGCGATCAGATTGGTTGTTGCTGCTGTCTATCCGTGTTAATGGTAATTAGATTGTTTTACTTTGAAAAGAGGCTGCTGAAGAGAGGACCCTTTAAAAGTAATAGCTCAGTGCCTTTTCTAGCATGAGTTTCATTATGCTTATAGTGAACACAAATGGAGGAACCTATATTCATATATGTGCTCTGTTTGTTCAGTTAAAAAACACGCCCAAACAGCAGCATGAGCTCATAATTGCAAGTCAGAGTTGTCTTTTATTATTTAAAAGTATTTACTGTTGGATTGTTTTTCAACATGAAATATGATTTACAATGTGTATTAATCATCTGGTGCACCAAAGAACAATCCATAAAAAATAACTGGCCACTCTGTCACATTGTAAAGTAAAAAAAAAAACCCACAGCAGAACTTGTCTTCTTTGCCAAGACTGAAGTTGGGTGACAAACAGCCACTTTCCCCCTGTCTCTTGGATCAGCTATAAGACGATTTCAATGACATGCAGAAGATCAACTGTTGGGAGAGTGAGGACTGCGAGACAGGGGCTTAGAATCGCGGCCGGATCAGAATGAGATGAACATACAATCAGAGGCAAAGCCACACGGGCTTATCTGCCCTTTCACGATGGCTGTCATCATTTGAGAGTTTCTTCGGCTGCTCCTCCGCCAAGATGAGAAGGCTTTCTGGCAGAACCGGAAAGTTTCTCTCTTCTGCTTCAGGAAAAGTTTTGGAGGAAACTTGCAGTGCCCCACAAAGGAACACATGAAAGTCACAGAGAAGTGGTAAAGCAGAAATGAGAAGTCAGGAGGTGTCAACCTGGGTGAGAATAACGGAATCAAATAGGAGCCGGGTGAGATATCAAGCTGCAGGGCAGACAGAGTAAGATTAAATAATGCATGGATTTGTGGTGGTAGAGCTTTAGAACCTATACAGGGTTTTTTAAATATAGGTTCTTTTTAATTACAGGCTCCTCTTCTCTCCCCCCTCTCTCTCAATTAGATCCAGTTTTCTGATATTCTTGAACATTAAAATCGACTTTTCCTTCCAAGGCTTCCCGCTGTGATATTCCATGAGAACATACAGTGTGTTGCTTAATGTAGCCTAATGTAAACCTGCCATATCCTTCCAAAAACAGAGCTCCATCCCTTGAGTGTCATTTTGATGTGAGCTACTGATGGACTGCCGGTGCACTCGGCATATGTCACATATACTTCATACAAAGCCCCATTTGGCATTAGCGTTGTCAGGCTGTGTGGGAGATCTGTAACATGAAATGGCTCCATTTCAGCGCACATCACTGAACATATCCCATACAAGGCTGCGGCCAGTGTTTATAGCTTACCCCCTGTGAAGTGTTGGCATCCAGTAGTGGCTCTGTATCTGAGACAGTATGGTGGCCGTGTTGTCTTTTCCCATGTGAGCCCTGCTATGCAAGGTGATTAGAGCATCTCTGTCAGTGGCTGAGGGGACAGATGGAGCAACAGAGGACTTGCTGGAGAGCCTATGGTAATTAGGAGTGAAAGGAGAGAAAATGGCTGCTTCAGAGCAACTGGGTTCAGGGAGAAGCTTTAAACAACACTATTCAAGTGGCACAGGGACTTGGATGCCCTTTGGCCAGTGAACATGGCATTGTTTTGTTCATGTTAACATGTTTCCACATGCTGTGAGGTTTCCCCCACAGTATCAGTGCTATAATACAAAACTGTTTGTGCTACGGAAACCATTCTTCCATTTTGTGACTTAACAGTGCAAATGACTTTATACATTCAAAGGTTTGTCAAATGGAAAGTTCACCCACGTTACAAAATGAAACAATAACACAAATGTAAAAACAGTTATCGTAACCACTGCTATAGTTGTTGCAGTTATTCATTATGATATTTATGCTGAAATAAGACAAAGTGATCAATGCCATTACAGGTGAACTGACCCTGTAATTTAACTAATACTTTATCATTAGAGTCCCCATTTTAACATTTCCTCCACTCATGCCCATTGACAGGACATTGTGGAGTTCATGTTCAGTGTCTGTTTTATAATGCAAAACAGAATCACTTTAAATTTTCTAAGCAAGCAACAAATTATTATACTTTCAGATTTCCTTTTCAATGAGCCCAAACTATCTATAAACCATTTTTTATTTAAACCCTTTCTTTGACAGAAAATATGAGTTAGTTATCTAAATGTTATATTTTAATGCTGTGAGCACCACAAATGACCACACTGGGAAGAAACCATCGAAACCTGAATATATAGAGTTAAAAAAAACATTCTGCATGACTCAGAAATGACACAGGAAAATGTATTACTGGCAATGTGGATTAACTGATCCTGTAAAATAGCGATATATATATATATTTTTTTTTTCTACTATCAAAAATCATTATTTTGAATTTGGTATAAAACACTGCATAAGCTCATAATGTAAAAACTACACACGTTAAGGTGACGGTCCTCCATGTGCTCATTCATTTTGCCAACTATCAATCTCCAGCTACATAAAATAGCCACAGGACCTGCAGCCAGCAGGTTGCTGGTGAAATGACGGCAGAGAAATGCCCATGGGGCACATATTAATGAGGCTACAACGAGAGATAACGATTCACTATTAAAATGTAATGCATTCTTTAATTAATTAAGCTTTCATTTATAAACATTCAGCACTTCTCTCTCACTCCAAATCTGACCTAACAATAGAGTATCTAATATTTTATGATGGAGGCATAACATATTTAAATACCATTAATACATGAACAGCAAAACTCAAAAATTCTATTAGCAATAATAACACTGAAATAAGAAATATTATGGGTATTTTTTATCTTGAGAGTAGACTATAGATACATACACAACATCAAATGGTTATCTACCAACACGTCCAGATATCAGCTAACTGAGTATCTAATTTCATGTCACACAAGCTTAATAAAAAAAATAAATTGGCTCTCAGATTGGTTGGTCACTCCAGCATTGAGAAATAGGTCAAAGTTTCTGCAATCCAAAGTGTCCGCTAGGCTCTATGATTGCAGATTGATATGTGGGGGAGGTTTCATTCCTGCCAAGGCAGGATTGGGAGATCCCAAGCACAGTTGGATTTTATTTATTTATTTTGGTAAATGTTCATTTCTAATGTATATTATTCCTCAGCTACAGAGGAATGTGGAACCAGTAGTAAAGAATTTGGTAAAACGGGTCTTACATTTTTAGTAACAAATAATTTGACACAGAATTTGTTATTAAACTGGTGTGTCCTGAGGAAATAACATCTTTAATGTTGTCATGTGTTCTTGCGGTTGTATGATAATGATGTTGTGTAAATGCTTCTTTTTGGAGAATGGATCTCGTTGGGCTCGTGTACAAACCCTCAAACTCTAACCAAGTTAAAGCAGAGCAGCCCTGGATTGTGAAGTGAATTGCTTTATGCTAGTAATGCATATGCACATGCTCCCAACTTAACATTGTCAATATGCAAATGTGAGTGTTCCAGACTGTGGACGTGGATTGGTTGGGCTCAGCTCAGCCAAATTGCTGTGCCATAATCATTTTGATGTTAATGATGTCTGCAGAAGTGCAGCGTCACCCCTGTGATTTAATCAAACCTAATATGGGTCAGTCCATTTTTGGATGCAGCTGAGCACCTCAACATCATCATTACGCTCCTTCGGCCCCACCTCTGTGCCCACGTCGCCTGCACCGTGTCCTGGACGAGCCGGCCCGGCCGCAAACAGCTGCTCATCATCTGTCTTGTCACAACCCGTCCTGCTTTCGGACATGGACTCCCACATTCTCGAGTTTTGGTGCTGAATTTCACCACGATCCGAATCAGAAATGAGACTTTGTGTTTAAGATTTCACTTCCAAGCTCTCTCTGCCTGTGGGACCTGCTCCTTGGGCTTTTCATCAGCTGCCATTTTCGACGGCATGCAGTAATTTCATGGCTCATTGCAAGCGCTGAAAACCTTTGAAACTGCAAATGTTAACTTTGCCTGGCCTGGAGCCATTTAGGAAGCGATTAATTTAGCAAACAGAAGTGAGCCACTTTCTCCTCCTAGCCTGCGCATAATTTTTGGGGGCTTCTATCTGTATTTGAGTAAGAGTGAGCAATGTAATGACGGTTCCTGTAATTGTGGCAGTGTGAAAATGGTTCCTACCTCAGCCTCCACTATCTTGCTCATCTCTCCTGGCTGAGCCTCGGCAGCCTCGTACAGTGAGAGCACACGCAGATTGAGAAGAGGTGGAATCACTTACAACATGCTTGACCTTATTTCTTGTTCCGCGTTGTTAGAGCGTGTTAAAAGAACGTGTTTGTTTGCTATTTCAGCACCTAGGCGTGCGATGCTGTGCTCATATTTGCAAGCCACTGACTGAACAGGCATTTTCTGATCATGACTCTGCCACATCTTTGATAGCAGTGGGATGCAGACGCAACAATTCAATTTAGAGAAAGAAGTGGAGACAGTACTAGAAGTGTGAATCTTCTTGGCTGTGGTGGACTCAGGAAATAGTGCGGATCCCAGTGAGAGGCTCTCAGTGTTTGCCCAGTATTCCTGGAGGCTTGTTTTGTCACAGACTCTGTGCAGCTAGGCATGGGAGAGGCAGAAGGCAGCGGGTCGGCCAGCCTTCCCCCACAGCTGTCCTCCTCCATCCTGGCACTCAGCTCCACCAAGCCAATATGAAAACAAATTCTCCGTCCTCTTCGCAATTAATTTTCCTTTGCCACAGAAAAAAAAATCAGTCTTGACAACATAACATATAGCAGGTTGTGTACAGAAAATCTGGCGGTACACAGGAGCAGAGAAACCTCACCAAAATCTGTTTGTCATCCAAGAGCAATTTTTCACTCTGCTGGGAGCAGTTGTCGAGCACATATTCCTTCTAATGTGCATATAGATCAGTGTAGTCTAATAAAGTGGTGGCAGTAAGGAAATGTATGATACATTTTCACTGAATGATGCTTTGAGTGTCATTGACTATTGTTACAAATAAAACATTTTATTCAGATAAACATTATTTTCTATATTCACAATAATTTAAGACCAGTTCAGGGGCATTTTCTAATTAATTTGTCTGATGTTAAAAATTCTAGCAAACCATGTGAACCAGTTCTAAATACACAAAAAATATACATGTTCAAGGAAAACTGAAGTGGGTCGAAGGGCAAAGATGACCAAAGAGAGAACAGTGGGCGTAAAAGGAACACACGATGACGATGATCCAAATTCCTATTGTGCCCCTCACATTAAAAATGAGTGTGTGTGTGTGTGTGTGTGTGTGTGTGTGTGTGTGTGTGTGTGTGTGTGTGTGTGTGTGTGTGTGTGTGTGTGTGTGTGTGTGTGTGTGTGTGTGTGTGTGTGTGTGTGTGTGTGTGTGTGTGTGTATCCGTGCTGTGTTGTAGGAAACGACCGTTTCCTTACCTGGATGCACTGTGACCACATCTGCATCCTGTTTTACCACAGCCCCGCTGCAGTCTCCCCCCATGCCATTAATTTTCCTGAAAGACGTTCACAATAACTATGAGATACTGGGCAGCCGTGTTCAAACGTTTTCTTCCCCCTTCTTATCATAAAGGTCCCACATGTCTTGGCAATATCCCCAAAATTAAAAAAACAGATACATTTGTCCTAATTACGTCCCTCGAACAATGTTGTTTGACGGCCAAAGACATCAAATTAAATACTATTTTGATTCTGCAAAAGTGGTGTCAAGGTCTTATATTTTCATTTCAGGTACACTGACTGATAAATATGAGGGAGCAGACAGTAATTATAGGGTGGAAATGACATCAGAAATTAAGCAAATTGTGAAAGGGTTTGCCTTTAAATGGGTTTAAGCCATGAATTAGAAAGACCATTAACTGGGAAGAGGCAGGTGTTATCCTCACTGCCCAAAACAAAACAAACAGAGAGAGGGGGCGGTGAGTGTGTACTGTGTGTGTGTGTGTGTGTGTGTGTGTGTGTGTGTGTGTGTGTGTGTGTGTGTGTGTGTGTGTGTGTGTGTGTGTGTGTGTGTGTGTGTCCATGCAGGGAGGTGGAGATGCAGGTGTGTATTGTTATCTATGAACAATCCCATGTCATTACCAAGTGAAGGTGTATTTTGCTGAATTTCCTCAGCTTCAGTTCTGTGGCAATTTATAATGTATTGTTCTATAAACATACTGAAATGAGCTAATAGATCCTTTACATTCAGTGCTGAGACGCCGTACGCTGTCATAATAATGTCATTCTGAAATCCCTCTCTGTTTTGCACATTTAAACCACATTTTATATGGAAAACAATGTTAAAAAATTGGCATGACATCTCACTGATAGAGTGTTTTAGGTTTCTGCATTTGCGGCTCAGTATCGTCCTTCTCTCACCTCCACAAATTCAAAGGACTTTCAAATGTACCACAAGCAAATTGTTGCGTAGTGACAGATATCAAAAGGCAGAGGATCTGAGTCCCATTCCAACTCATTTTGGGTTGCCATAGTTTTTTTTTCCTTTCATTTTTTATCAAACCTGTGTCTGGTCTTTTCATGAGCCCAGAGAAATGTAAAGGTGATGAGAGGTCCTGTGTCTGATAGGACACAGGGCCAGTATGGTGATCAGACAAAATTACATCAAGTTTTTCTCCCTCGACTATGCTTGTCTTTTTTCTATTTTTTCATTTAATCAAAGTTCTTGCAGCCTGATGCTGCCCTCTCTCTGGGCCAGGTGTCAAATGGTTCCCATTGATGTCAATGCGGTGGTAATCACAAAGTCTATCCACAGATGCCTGTTCTTGTACCAGCGTTTCACTGGGGCATCGCATTCTCCGCTCAACACCTTTGAGGCATGTGAGATTATTTCTGCAATCTGAAAGAGAGAATAACCTCTAGGAAGAAACTAAATCACAATATAAAGTAATTAAGCACATTATCAACGTGGAGGTTAATTAGCGAGACCCTGTACGCCAGCACCACTGGTAGCATTGCAAACAGACAAAATGCTTTCGTTTTTGTCTCTTTTTTTGACCACACTCTCACACATGCACACACACACACACACACACACACACACACACACACACACACACACACACACACACACACACACACACACACACACACACACACACACACCGACTGCAGGCGGTTGATTGTCACTGTTTGGGGCTCTGAAATTGATTAAACAACTTCCAATCCAGTTTAATTAATGGAAACTATCTGTAGTTCAAAGCTATTTAGCTGAATGTTGTGCCTTAGCGCTGCCCCCCTGTTTCATTTGCTTATACAATCGCAGAAATTAATTGAATTGTAGAATTACTGTATGGAATAACCTTAAAAAAATCTTTGATGTTATAGCCCATATTAAAAGCCATTCAACGTATAAACACACACAACCTGAGAGTTGATATACTGTTAACCAGTGTTTATCCATTAACATGAAAGAGCTGTGCCAAGCTGTAATATCGCAGTACAGGGATGACAACATGCCCAGCCTCTATATCTCTGAAGTGCAGCTGAGTCCGAAATGGCACATTGACAACAACATACATAGTTGCTGCATAGAAACAAAAGGCAAGGCATTCCTAATTATTGACAAGCAACATATATTTACTTTTCCTCGTTTCAAAATGATAAGTCCTTCAAGCTCCACTCAGTGTCTGCAGTGTGAAGATGTCCCTATCAAAAACTACAGGCGTACCTGTTTGTTCAGGAAGGCTTGGCAAGAAAATACCCTCCCTTCTCTTCTAGCAGCGCCGGGCGAAGCCATTAACCAACTTAACTTCATATTTCTTTTTTATATTTTACACATCATATTTCTGACTGCTCCTTTTGTGCTTCATATCTCATTACACTGCACATGTTTGAGGCTTGTAACTTTAAAGGTAGATATTTGTATTCTGGGTTTGACGCTGTAAAACAGTGGTTCCTAGTCAGGGCAAATTCTGGAAAACTCAGGTAATCAACTGTCATTTGCTTTCAGATTGGATTTGAAAAGATATGTCCACAACTTTGCATGTAAGGAAGAAAAGAATCAGAATAGGCTTTATTGGCAAAGTGCACACATACCAGGAATTGGAATCTAGGTGTATTAACACATAATTTGACACACAGCTAAGGCCAAGGACAATGAAAACTGAACAGTCAGATATAAATTGCTGTGGTAAGTGAAATGCTGTGAACAAAGGGTTTGAGGGTTAGGAGCTTAATCATATTGAACTGTTGAAATAGAACAGATAAAAAGCAATGGACACACGGTTTAAGTATTTATCCTAAAGTGATAAAAAAAAAAGCACTTCAAATAATTTTCTAAAGTAGCGAGCTAAAACATATTTTGCTTGGTATCATGCATAAATGTTTAAAATGTCCAGACTTTTCACCTAATGGTGGATCAGGAATGTGAACATGACCAAGCAATAACAAGGACAATTGTAGAAAAATACAGTAACAATAATATGGTATTAAATCAAATCCGGTTTATAATTCATTCACAAAAAGCCCATATTTGAAAGAAGCCTGGTGGTCGTCTAATGGGGCTTTGGGGGGACACGTTATGTCTGATATCATGCAGCATGAACCGGTTTTTAAACTGAATTATGAAAAAATCTTTACTGTCTTTTTCACAGCTTGTATCATCAATAAAAATCATAATATTAAAATGCAGAACAGATAAATATGCTCGGCTACAATTCCCTTTTCATTCAGTACTGCATGTAAACAGTTATACAAATATGTACACATAAAAATACACCAAGTAAAAAAGATGAGTGAAAAAAAATCACAAATTATTCGAAAGAAAGGCAGCGTGACAGAAAATGGCTTAGAATAAGATACTGTATGTAATTATATGTCAAACAATAACATGTCAAACAGCTGCTCGCTTGCCGTAAAACTTAAAAGTCGTATCAGACAGCTTTCTTCAGCCCCTCCTTCTCCCTCCTTCTCCTTTCTCTCCGCCCTGCCGCCCCCTCCCCCCTCTTCTTTTTTCTTAAATGGCATGAAGGTTGAGATGGCTTGAGTCCAAGATCATCGCGCCTGAGACCACACAGATGGGGAGAGATAAAAGTTCTCTGTGAGGCGCTCACAGTGCTGCCATTTTCCACACAAGCAGAGGGGACGTGGGGAGGAGGAGTGGGGTGAGGGGAGGGTGGGTGTGGGGTGCGGCGAGCCACCTGCGGCTGTGACATCACGGCCTTATCACATAACATGTATCACCTGCAGCTCCACGTCAAGCCCAAAGAGACAGATTTCATCTGTCATCTCTGAGAGGATCTCAATATAATTTACTCTGCTGATCTGACATCCAGAGGAGCGCAGTTGCCAAAGCTAATCTTACAGATGAGGACTCTCCTTTTTCTGCCCAGTCATGTCCTTCTGTGCCGCTGCAAAGGGGGGAGAGGGGTTGGCATATCAGATTCAGCTGTTATTTGAAAGCAACATCTCGAGTTAAGTGGCCCTTGTGGGTTCTTTTCTCTGTAAACTTGAAGTAATGCACAAGTCCCCATGTGCTGAAGCAAAACTACCAAATATTCTGTGAGTGAGCACGGCTACGTACAAGATATTTGTGAAATATGTGCATGTATAAATACAGACTTTTCCTAAATGTGCCACCAGTGTGCAGGACTACAATGGAATAACTTTGAAGCCAAGTATGCAAAAAAGAGATTATCATACATAAAAGCCAGAAGCAAAGAACATAAGTGGTATCAAAAAGCATATCCTAATTAGAAAGACTAATCAACTTTAATGTCTTCATATTTAAGGGAAACGGAAAGGATAATTAGTCTTGGGGTTCAGTCTCCTTTCCTCTGCAGTCATGCTACTAACAAGAGTTGATGCTGTCTAGAACGGCCACCCACATATAACAGCTAATTGCAGGTCTTCGCCCTCAAGCCCCCTTCTAGTCATAGAGACAACAGGGAAATTGGCCATTTCCGCTGTGCTGGGTGTCATTAATAATTAATGGCACTTTCAAGAGTCAGACTGTCCCTAAAAACCTAAGCAAGAGGTACTTTGGGAGCTACGCTATGTGTCATTCGCTCTGATAGCAAAAATAACCTTTTCAGTTTGCAGCAGAGAACTTTTTCCTCTCTCATGAACACTGTTTTTATTTTATGAGATGCTCGGTGGCAGGAGATAACTGCTGTCCTGAGATTTGTCACATTCTCAAAATCCCAATTAACTATTAAGCATTTACTTAAAAAAAAAATAGGTTCAAATGAAATGCTGGTCATTTCCTTTAATTCAATTAATATCAGTTACAGGAGACCCTACATGCAATCATATAAATTAACTCAGCATATTTTAAAAACAATATGGCATTAGCCTCTATAAAGAATAATGTGTATGATAAATGATACCTCATGTTCTGGCTCCAGGAAACCACAGGCTCTTTAACAGCATAGAAAACACTTGAGATATTTGGTTTTTTTAGTTGTTTTTGTCAAATCCATCCATTGCTTGCTTGTAAATAATATTATTGTTTTTTTATAACTGACAGCATGTTTCAGTCTCCTGCAGACAAGACAAGAAAAGACACATTACCTGAGAGTACATATTCCCGAAAGGCAGCTGTCAAACATGGCTTGCATTTGGTTTGAATAAGTAAATAAAGAAATTAGGTAGAAAATATAATATTATTTTACAGATACAGTGAAGTCTGTGGGAACAGTAAGGTCCACGTCAACAACACAGAGCAGCTGCAATGTTCATTCTGCTGTTACTGTACAACCCTGCAGCTCTTTGGCTGCATATTCATGAGTCTTCTGACCATGTGACAGCCAGTCAGTATAAATTTCACATTACTAATTGTTTTATGTGGTTGCTCATGTGACTGATAAAATAATGAACTAATTGTTCATATGTTCAAAACAGTGAGGAGGAACATGTCTAATAAAGTAAAAAATAAACCTGCAGCAGTGGATTTTGGCACATTTGGTCACTCTCCTCTGGAAGTCATCCACAGCACTGTTCAAGGGTAACCAACCACTGTCTTATAACTTTATTATGTTTTTTAATCGGTTTATAAATATTTATGAATCGCCAAAGCCACCCTGACACGCAGCGGAGATTGAAGCCGGAGCGGCGTCGGCGCATTCCGAGGCAGCCATGGGTTGAGAGGAGCAGGAGATAGCGTGGACAGGAGATTTGTGACAGAGCAGAGCATGAAACCCATCAGTTGATGAGTGGAAATCCCTACTTTCTAATTAATAGAGGTACACAGGCCAGGGGGATAAGGAGGATCAGGGAAATGAAATCAGCAAAAAGATACCATCACTCATTTCTGAGGTCCATTGTCACACTTCAGAATCTGCTGTAATGAATCACTCAAGCATTCTGCAGATACATTTGAATGGTGGGGAAAATTCATTGTCCGGCGGAGAGCATTCGATAAGGATCTTTTCTCTTGCCTCTCCCTCTTCTTCAGCCTCTTCTCTGCCTCTTTTGTCAGAGCGCCCTCTGATCAAAAAGCGAAATCAAGGCTCAAGCAACAGGTGTGCCATCTGAAAGGCGGCTGCAATCTGCAAGTGAACTGGAAAGCTATCTCGGATAAAAAAATAAAAAAGAAGAAGACTGATTCAAGAAGTTTCAAGGGATTTGATTCTTGGGGTCAGTTGAAATAGTCATGAAGGGGTAAAATACTGAAGCAGGTCCATGATCTATAAAGCGTGTGATAGGACAGCTGCAGAACAGGAGATGGAATGATTCATACTGTGCGCTACTACTTTGCTCGACTTGAAATTAAAGCGTAAGAGCGAAACCTAGAAGTTTTCCATTCTGTTCCCTAATTGGAAACATGACTGCTGGATGTGTTAGGGTATGATTTTCTCATGACGTCCATGACGTAACATGTTTTAGTTACTGTCTACTGAGAAGATAAATTCAACAGACACACACAAAGGGCTCATAACCCTAATTAGCCAGATGTTAGAAAGATAGCATGTAAGGACAAGGGCAGTCGCCATGCTACTCTTCATGCTACATTTTTATGACTTACGCTAGGAAGATAAATCTGTAAATCCAACTCATATCGTATGATGGATTCATCTGCAGCTGTGGCAGCTATGGCATTAACCTTTGACCCTTTTTTCCCCCTTACCAGAGGTGTCCCGGAAAAGAAGGTTTTAAACCTCTCGCCTGTTTGTAATCAACTACAACATTATAACAGTTTAATCTGCCCCTCTTTGAGGAATAAGAGAAATGCAAGCATAAGCCCAGCACATATTAGCTGCAGCTCACAGAAACTGGCAGCCTGAACACAGCTCCTCGACATCCTGGAATGCAGAGCTGTGATGGTGAAATCTGACGACAACATGAAATGAGAAACAAAATGCAGCATATATCTTTCCATATCATACATCCTCAGAGGGGATTTAGCAGCACTGCCGTTAGACGTTATTATTCTTGTTTGCAAAATGCACCATGAGCACATTTCAAAAAAACATAAGTAAGTAAATATACAGGAGCTCCTGTCTTCTCTCTTTAGCCTTTGTCTTTGTTGCTTTCCAAAGATAATTTAAGTTTTCTGTTTCTAAGTAGTTCAATCCAACCCAGGGGAGCTATACCCCTGTGAAACAAGATTTTTTTTAAGACTTCTTTTTCTATTGTTTTTTTTCCTTTTTTTTTTAACTTCAACCCTTATATCCCAATGCAATTATTTAATATACACCCACTCATAGTCTGCATATGAGATAGGAATATAATTGTATGTTACTTTTTAATTACAGGAAAAATCTAACTTGTAAGATGATGGGCTGGAAGGTGCCATTGCATTGTTATTTTTTTTTCATCCTCGTTTTCTGATTATGTGAGCTGGGCTCCTTTGCTAAGCGATGATAAGCAGAATTTCCATGTTCTCTGCATAATTAATCCATCTTTGCCTCTCTTCATGCCAACTCTGCCGTTATCGCCCGCACATGCCTGAATTGCAAAAGAATCCTCTCTTCAATTGGAACTTATTGATATTCTAAAAAAAAAAAAAACTGGAAATCCTCAAATTTAAGCCACAGATTGTTAAATGGATTAATTTCGCGGCAATCGCAAGCATCTAACGCAGGAAGACAGGCAGAGCAAATTGAAAGTGTCTCCTGTTTGTGGAGTTTTTAGTCCCAAATGATAGGGTTTATTGGCATGTTTTTTTCTCCATAGTCAAAAATTACCATTTATTTGCATGCCATAAAATACTTTTATATGGTTGAAAATTCAGAGGAATTTCTTTGAATGCCTGTCGTTGGCTTCACGATAACAACTTCAGCTTCCCACATCTGGACGCTTTTGATACTGGGTGAAAGGAATGTCTGAATATTTAATATTTTATCTGTTTTCATCGATGGTTTCACCATTAAGAATGGCTCTGCTGTTTGCATGGAGCCTGGCAGATGTAGATTTATTTTCCGAGCTGTCTACGGCCTGCCTTTCTGTGAATATATTGATGCATTTTTCCATTTTGCTGTGCACTGATGCCTCTGCATATGTAATAAACCAGCAGACACACTTATAAAATACATCAAGAGACCGCATTATAATGCTGCGTTCAGATGTGGGTCCTCAGTTACTCATGCACGTATAGGAAAGGGGAGGAAAAAATCAGCTACACGTATCAAATATAATTTACTTGACCTCATAAAAATGAATAATATTAAATCACAAGATGTCAAAACACATAAGGTGCTCATGTATAAAGCAGAGAATATGTTATTTGGACACTTGGCATACAAACCTCTGACTTACATACAAACAGTGATATATTGAAACATGGATACGACCACTACACTGAGCTACACTGTCACTTACAATACAGTCAACTACTCTGTGAGCTTTAAAGTCAGACGCCACAAATTCAGAATACCAATGAAAGAGATATCATAAACTCTAAAATATCAATATGAATTTTTTGCAATGTAGTTTATACTAATAAAATTTAGATGAGAAAAATCCTGCTTATTTAGAAGCCAAAGAGAAGCCAAAGTATTCTTCCTCCTGGCTGCTGGAGCTGTTTGATTCAAGAAGGAGAAACACGTGAACTAAGTAACAGACTTAAATAATTTCAGCGTTTATTTGACTTGAAATGACTTGATAAATCCTAAATGTATCAGGTTAAGATATCAACAATTTGAAATAGTTGATTGATTTCAGTGTTTTATTTTAGGTCTGGTAACTTGATGTAAGTTGCAATATTCCTTACTTGCATATATTTACGATGTAGTAAAGAAGAGTAAGTACTATTTATCAGGGGTTTGTTAATTGTGTTGTGGATGATGAAAAACTCTTTTTACATTTTTTAAAACAATAAAATGTTATATATATGCATGGCACAATTAAAAACAAAAATAATTCATCATATGCAGGAATTATATAGGGATAATTACAAAAATGTAGTTTCTCCTCACCCTGATCAGAGGTTAAGGACAGAGGATGTCGGACTTTGTACAGATTGTACTATGAGGCAAATTGTTATTTGTGAACAGAGGCTACACCAACCGAATTTGATTGGTTGATTAATTGAACAATAATTGATTTAAAGTATTATATCTGAAGAAAAAAAAAAATTCTGCACACAGATCAAATCAGTTTACCTCCACAGGGTCAAATATAAAAAACAGAGAAAGTGACAGCTCTATTTCTGTTTTAATTTATTCAAAGGTCATTACAGGGTCATTTTTGAGAAACGTCCTTCATACGTACACTCATTCATTCATCCGTTCATTTTGCAGACTGTGTATCTTCACCTCCCACTGTCAGATAAACCCCACCCCACCCCTTTCTAATGCAACACCATTATTTTAAGAAACGAACCCCTTGCTTCAAGATATTTATTCAGTTAATCCTTGAAAGACTTGCTGGTTATTCTCTTGAGGTGCCATAATCTCAGTTTTTGACCACATAAAAAGACAGTAAGATTAGCAGTCTAAGAATATACTGCCCCGTGGTTCTCTCCTCCTCCTCTTTCACAAAAAGCCTTTTTTAAACACTCCCAATGGGAGGAGCATAGTTTGTTTTTCCCGCCCTCTTTTACTCTATGCATCACTTCCCCTAGACTTCAACATTTTGGTGTAATCTGGTGTAATGTCCTGGGGTTGTGTGGCATTTACTTTTTTTCTTTTTTTAAGGTCTGATCATTTTTCTGTTGATGTGTATTTTTTTCTGCTTTATTTCACTGCACATTTTATATCTCCCTGGTAAACGGCAGGGACGTGTTGTGGAAGGAGATGGGAGATGATGAGGAGGGGGGTACTGCATGGTGGCGCGGAGAGCGAAGCCTCCCTTGGAAAGAGCTGGCGCTGAGGCCTCCAGGGCCGCGGGTGGTTTTGGCAGCTCGGCCAGCGGAGTGGGCACTCTCTCAGACATCTGTTTGCTCACTGCTGCTGGAGCTACTGGCTGGATGGATAGACGGGGACGGGGACGGGGACGGGGGTGCTGGAGAGCTGGAGCGTTCAGCCACAACCTGCATCTTACCCAGGACAGACAACAACAACCCGACATCATAGCTATTAAAAGGCGTGAATCATATTAATATGGCATTAAGTCATTTAAAGGGGTGATTTCAATTGTGGGGTAAAGCAGAATTTTTCAGGTTATGGATGTCAGCTGTTGGGCGGCAGTGCTATGGGGCATTCAAGGACACACACTTGAATAGAAATGTCAAAGAAAAAATATTAAAATCTGATCAGGTTTTATTTGTTACTGAACAACTTTTTTTTTTGGCTCCTTGAGGTCTCTCTGTCTCTTTCTTATACACTATATCCATATATCAAGGACCTGACTGTATATGCCACCCCTGCACCATTCACCCCCCTAACCCACACACACACACACACACACACACACACACACACACACACACACCCACACACACACACACACTTCACATCCTCTGGAGACAAACCAATCCCCAACAGCCAGAGGGGGACACCACAGCAGGCAAACTCATAACACTGATGTCCAAGTTGAGCTGCTGAGGCTGCTCTTTACGGATGGAGTTCCAGTCCAAACGATGGCTGTCTCTCCCAGCGCCACTGGACATGTGTGATCCCTTAAAGAAATCAACCCAGTAATTTGTCATGCCAGACACCCTGTGATATTACTCAGTCAGCAGAGCAGCTCACTTACACAGTGCGAGAGGGCGGCTGCAGCTGGTTTTGTGGCAATAATTCAATTTGGGATATTCGTAAATTTAACACAACACTGGGACGCAATACTGTTTTATTTTTCAGAACTGTGAACACCTGGTCAGGTTATTGCACGGGTAGAGCATCAGCGATGGATAATTGTTGTGTTGTAACTTTGTTACGATGCAATCATGCGCGTTTAGGGACTGTAGGAGGATTGGGGGTCAGAAAAGTTGGAATATAATGTTTTTGTTTTTTGTTTTGGATGAAGGGGAGAGTAAAACATTTTATGGGAGGGACTTCTCATCTTTTCTCTATCCCAAAGTTAAATTTTATTTTGTACTTCCTTTATGGGATTCATTGGAATTTAATAGATCATAAACAATTAAAAATGTCCATCAGAGAGATTCATTTTACACACTCAGGCGGTCATAAAATGTGTTTTGCCTTATTTGGACATCTGTTTTTCCCCTGCATCAAATACGACCAGTAGCTAACACACACACACACACACACACACACACACACACACACACACACACATATATATATATATATATATATATATATATATATATATATATATATATATATATAATGGCAGCTCCTTAAGCAGCTCTGGGTTGAACGATTTCTGAACTTTATGTGCAGAGAGTGTGTGAGATTTCACTGACCTTCACTTTATCCTGCATCAGAAAGCAGTGATTTAATAAAGTCGAATGTGCGACACAGTATTAAGTGGCAAAAATCTATAATACAAAATAATATTTTGTTACATTTTTCATACATTTTTGTAACTGCAAATTGGTTATGAGATTTAACAATCCACAATTTAAGGTTTAAATTACAGTACGATACATCTTAATTATTTGTTTATTTTTAATTATCAATGACAAGTATTTTCCGATTCATCTGCATGAATTTCAGGCACTGAAAGGAGGCGTCTTACATCGGCTGCTACATGTTTTAGGGACAGGTCCAAAGAAAATATCAATAATGCTGCAGAGGCTTTTAAAGGTGACCCATGAGGTTCAGTCCCCTTTTCTCCCAAAAATATTTTATACAGTCCTTTAACAAATAATATGTAATGTTTTTAAAAAAGGGTTTTTTGCGAAAGTTTGCAAAAATGACACCATGCCACCAAGCTCAGGGTAGAGCAACATTCCGTCTGACACTAATAATGAACAATGATAAAACTCAAAAGTAAAGAAAAGGTTGTGCGTGCACATCACCCTTCTCTTGACTATAAAAAAAAAAGTGTCATTGCTTGTGACGGTGCTGTCCATTAACAGTCACATCAGTAGTTCAGAACGTTATCTGTTATTTAATTTCATTTAATGACACTATCACGGCCTATTTTGACTGAGACAGACAGGTCGTACACCTGCTGACATGGCGTCAGGGAGAGGACTACTGGGCATACCAACGAGCTGCAGAGAAACTTCTTGTTCTCAAACATATTTTCCTGAGGAAAGGAGCTGACGGAGCCACCGGACAGCCCACCTCCACTGCCCTGACACTGAATGGCATTCCCCAAATGTGACTTGGCAGTTCTAATCAAATGATTTAGCACATTAAATCAACCTTTCCCCCTTTAATCAGATTATGTGTGTGCACTGCGCAGCATCGCCACAGCATACAGTATACCTTAACCTATTAATATGACCAACCTTGTGTCAGTGATTTCCCTTGCGATGGGAACAGTATCATGTTAATTATCACAACCATCTGGTCCGAGCTGTGAAAAAAAATGTTTCTCTTCCTCTCGCAGATTTGTACCTGTCAATCAAAGCTGGCTTCAAACAAGCCACTGGGGCTCAGGAACGACAGAGAAGAACCATGCTCCAGTCTCAGAGGATTTAGGAGTGGCGTTAAATTAATCTTCAGCTGGCAATTTGGCTCCCCTCTCCCACTATGTTGTTGCTCTTAATTTTGGTTCTGGGTTCCTAATATGGCCAGTAAATTATATTTATGTATGTTTAGCTCAGTAATTTTAGAGAGTGTGGGATTGCTTCATTATTAAACATCTAATAAGCTTCAATGTTATTTTACTTGTGCTTTGTTTTGAACTTGTATAACAGAAACAGACACACACACATACACACACACACACACACACACACATACACACGCATGTAAATATGCAAAGTTTGTTTCATTCTGATATGTGTAAGAGTTTTTCTTTGTTTTGAATAGGTCATCATGCTCTCATTTCTTAAAAGGGTGTGTGTGCTCAGTGTGACAGGGCTGAGATAATGAAATGATTCACTGTTTACGACTATCGCTATCCAATGACATCACCATGTTTGGATCATGACCAAAGCTGAGTGCGAGGAAGAGAGGAAAATAATAATAGAAAGAAAAAACTAACTTTAGCCACCAGAGGAGGGGAGGAAGCGCGGGAAGAGACAAAGTGAGTGAGCTTGCAAGACAGATGCTCTCCTCAAGGTGAACCACCGCTGACCCGTCTGCCACATAAATTATTCTGTAGTTTCAGACTCCATTCCAAAGTTGTGGAATTGGGTTACAAGATAATTTCACAGGCCACTTGCTTGTCTTCCTTGGCAGTCCAACTGGCTAATTGAGAGCAGTGATTTCCAGTTTGGGCAACTATTCAGAACATGGCAGTCAAAATCTGAATGATTTGAAGGCTCTCTCTGTCTCGCTCTCTCTCTCGCTCTCGCTCTCTCTCCCCCCCTTCTCTTTTTAATATTCAGAATATTTTTTCTTGTCCATAGGCAAACTAATTGTAGCCAAGAGAAGCCGCTGACAGTCTGATTGACAGTTTATTAAATATTGATAAATAAACAGAGCGGAAAAAAGAGCAGTTTCTCTTACTGGAGATACAGTGTGTGCCAATTTGAATATATTTTACAATAAAGGGTTGAACACATTTTCAAGTAGGCTCAGAGAATTTACACCAGGCTCTTATACACTGTGTAATAGCTTTGAATAGATTGTATGTTTAAAATAAAACATTATAATTATTTCTGCTTTTTAGTCAAGAGGTCAAGTGATGGTACAGTTATGGCATCTCGATTCACATCACATCTCAGGGTGCATCATGGGAGAATGAGCAGCCAACAAGCAGCTGGCGTACTATATTTGACCAATATGGGATTATTATAATTATATTTTTTTGGTGACATGTATAGGATCATATGAAATATTAAACTACCCAGGGCTCTCTTCTTTTTTGCATTAAACATTAAAATACCACGTGATCATTTTAAAGCAGCTTCTAGTGGCAGCAGGGTCATTCAGAAAAATGAATAAAAAATACAGTTTCTGTAAAATAAAAGGGACCAATGGTAATAGATCATTTTTATTGGGTTTTATCCTGGTGATCAGTGTGTCCATCTCTGTTCATATGTACCCAAAACACAACAAAGCAAACATGTGGGTGCTAATTAAGGGCGACGCTAATTAATAATAAGTGGACGACAAAGTAATTGTGGATCAAGTGAAGTTCACCAAGCCGCGGCTACGGTACCCGGGGAGGAACAAACCTTATCTTCAAACAAAAGCGCGAAACGCTTTCACCTCCCCAGTCAGTCCGTGCGGATCCGTGCGTCGAAGTGCAGCCTCATCACGCGGGGACACGGTGCACCGAGAAAGAGAGAGAGAGAGAGAGAGGCAGAGAGAGAGAGAGAGAGAGAGAGAGAGAGAGAGAGAGAGAGAGGGTGTGTGTGTGAGAGGGAGAGAGAGAGAGAGAGAGAGAGAGAGAGAGAGAGAGACAGAGAGAGAGGGAGAGAAAGATAGAGAGAGAGAGAGAGAGCCGGAGCCAGAGAGACGAGAAAGATAAAGGAAAGACAGACGGAACGATAGACTTGTGCGTAAAAAGTACTGGTGCCCCCTTCTTCTTCCTCTTCTTCTCCTTCTTCCTCTTCTTCTTCTTCCTCCTGTTCTTCCTTTTCCTTACTCAATTTCCATCAGAGACAAAAACAAAGCCCCAAACCGGCTGCTTGGATGAACCAAAACCTATCGATCTGTCAGTGCTACACCTGGATTCAGTGAGCAGCCGCACAGCAGGCATGTCCCGAAGGAAGCAGAGCAACCCCAGGCAGATCAAACGTAAGTTACTTTTTTTCTTTTACCGTTGTCTCCCTCGATACGCGGCGTTTCCAGGCTCATTGGAGTTTGCGCAATATAGTAACGATAGTGACCACACTGGTGGAGCCGAGTGAGCCGCGCTCAACTACCGCCACTCATGTGCCGCCTGTCACGGTCCACACGCTCCGGTCTCCCTCCGCAGATCTCCTCTGTGCTCCGTGTGAGTGTGTGAGTGTGTGTGTGTGTGTGTGTGTGTGTTTGACGAGGTGATGTATGCAGTCCAGATCCCACGGTGCTGCTGGCTGAAAAGTTTCCCCCCTGCTGCCAAGTTGTAACTAAAAATATGACAAAGTTATTTGTTTATTTGGTCGGAGTCACTCTATTGTCGTTTCAACGCGAAACGGTGCACCAGTGCATCACTTAGTGTAAAGACTCGCGATTCTAAATGACAGGCCAGTGCAATAAAGAGCGAAGCTGCACGAGCAGGCCGGGTTGTTTCTGAATTCTATTGATTTATATTTAATGTTTTTATTTGTGGGATTCAGACACACGTGTTCTCTCTCTCTCTCCCTCTCTCTCTCTCACACACACGCACACCAACTCCTTCAACTCCTGTTTTTTTTCCCCACACACACACACACACACACACTGGATGGCAGGTGTGTGTACATACACACTTTCTCCAAACTTTACAATATAGCCTATAAAAAGCAGATGCTACATATTGATTTATATGTGTGCCTCATGCTACTGCAGGGAATAAAGAGCATCTGTTTTTTAATATTAATTTTGATTTAAAATGTTGTTGAACTGCTCTGTGGGAGGAGTTCATCTTTCCTCTCAGCAACACAGCTGCTTCTCAAAATATAGATGGAAATTTAGACGTCTCTCCCCCAGAAATGTATAATGCATTATTTGTTTTTAATGCAGAGTTATTTTTTTAAAGAAGTGTAACCTCATGGCCTGCATTCATTCAAAAGTGTGTCATATCCACACTGATGAATAGATTTTTTTAATCAAATGTTTTGCACAACTTTTAATAATGCAAATGATTTTAACAAGCCTTTAGCACATCAATAAATATGTGGGGATTTGCACATACACACCCACACCCACACACGTTCAGATTTCAAATTGCATGTACAGTGCGTGTGTTCAGTTAGTCCACAGTGCTGCTGCTGATGGGAGGCTGAAAGCAGGCTGTGGTTAGTTTGGGTCGAAATATCAAAAATCACACTACGTGCAGCAGTGTATAGGATGTCAGTGTCATC